>NC_141541.1:17515000-17883750 GCF_021556685.1 Rattus norvegicus | reverse complement strand
GAGGGTGAGTGCAGCTTTTCGGACTAGATTCTCAATCCCCGCACAAACCTAGGCATGGGCATTCGCTGTTCTAACCCCGAAGTGCCTCCATCGGCAGAACTGCCACACTGCTCCCTGCAGCCACAGCTCCTCCATGGCGAGTCCATCCCACCGGCTCCTGCCCAAGAGGAGTCCCTTCACAGTTTAAGGCATGGCTTTTCTATAGTTATCGTCATCAGCAACTTTAAAGGTTTATAAAAATAAACGAAACGTGAGCGTGTTCGTAAATTAAGCTGTGCCTGTTGAGAGCCTGACCTGTAAGCAGCTAGAGGTACAGTGCACCCCACACATACTCCCAGGATGCAGTGCCAGGAAGGGATGGACTCTTTGGTAAGCATAATGGACAAAGGTCTTCATTCGTGTGGATCGTCACATACGTAGGAGCAAACAGGGTGCTCAAAAATCATCTGGTAGGCTGTTGGGAGCCAGGCCGATCCAAGGCACCCTCAAGACGCCCCATGAGAGGACAAAGAGCTCAGTTCGGTGTCCTCACCCAAGGCACACTTGGCAAGGTCTGGGCTGGGGCTATGAAGGAGTAAAATTTTGGTTCCTGAGAACTTATCTTTTCCCTCTGAAGAGACTGAATTTATACATTCCAAGGCCACTGTGAGCTCAGTCTATGATGCCCTTGAGATATCCCATGTTTCCCTTGTGCAACATGGCTTGATAGCTTCCCGCCAACTTCATCCCATTGTATGGTAGCTTTCTGCTTATGTCCTATTTTCCCAAGACACACTGTCTACAAGAGGTACTTCTGAAGAAACTTGCTTGGCATAAAGACAGAGCTTTGCAAGACTTCCTGAGCCCAGCATTCCTATCTCCTTTATTTTCTGAACCTGTGGCACTCCCTCTCAGAAACCTGTCAGTGAAGAGTAACTTGTTCCAGATCCCAAGACTCTATCCTGACACCCACAGGCCTGAAAACTGTCACCAAATGTCACCAAGGCCAGATTTCTGCTGTCTCTAAACCCCAGGCTTTGTGAATGACCTTCAATACCAGTCTCAGCTCTTTGTACTTCCCATCCTGCTAGGGTCTGCTGCAGGCTACTCATGGTAGAGTCCCACACTGCCAGGGACTCACTTCCCCTAGCAGCTATCAGCATCACTCTATACTCTAGCTGAGGGTTTTTGATGGAGGAAAAGACTCACTAACCTTTCCAGGAGCCTGTCAGGGACTTTTGTGACCAAATCCTCACTGTCACTCACCTAGGAACATCTTGCTGGCACACATGCCTAGGCACTACCCGATGCTGGCCACAACTCTGCATCAGGGAGTACCACCTCCCACTAGCCTCCACCCCACAGAGCCCCACACTTCTTCTCCATTCAGACCCTGGAACACTTGAGATTTAATGTGATAAAGATGGGGATGGGAAGAACTGCCTGAAGCAATCTGACAGGACCATGCCTTCTGCTCTTAATGCTCCCCTGACAATCCTGTGCTCACATCAGTTACAAAGCTCCTCTAAGCAGCTCATTAGCACTGGGCTGTAATTCTGACTCAGATCACATTCGAGACATGGTGGTACTGTCAGGTGCTGGGCTCCAAACACTGATTAATTTGATGGCCATGAACACTGTTTGGCCTAAACGCTGGTGTCTACATCTGGGAAGAACATCATGTTGCTGTGCTAGAAGGAGCCAGATTTCCTCAAGAATGTTTGACCACATTTGCCCTATAAAATTAAAAGACCAGCAGAGCTTCTTAGAGTGTGAAAGAGGGAATAAGATTATTTAACTCGGGTTGGGGATTTAGCTCAGTGGTAGAGCGCTTGCCTAGCAAGCGCAAGGCCCTGGGTTCGGTCCCCAGCTCCGGAAAAAAAGAAAAAAAAAAGATTATTTAACTCAACTCTGAAAGGATTACATTTTTATTTTCTTCCTAAAACAAGTAAGAAAATGTAAGCTTGCTGTTTCCGTCAGTTTTGGAACCGTGTATTCAGAGATGTTTATAGCAACCAAAGCCATGGTACAGTGCTGCTGCTGGTCAAGGAGGCCTGGCCCCGACTCCGGGCAGAAACTGAACTGTGGTATGTCAGCCTGAACTAACCACAAGGTCAGCTGGCTGTTTGGCCTAAGAAAGCTTTTTCACTATCTTTAAGAAACAGAAAAATCCTATTAAGCTTTTCTCCCTGACAAGAGTTGAGAGAGAAAAAGAGCTTGTCATGAATGACAGAGTGATCAAGAAAATGACTACTGCTCAGTGGGGACAGGATCTGAGTCTCTGCTACAACGTGAATAAAGACCAAAACCAAAACAACCAAAATGGTTTCAACAAAAACCTTATACTAATTACTGAAATATAAGGCCCTTCTGGCCCTAGTGGACCGTCCTCCAGCACACTCTGAAATCCACACACTTGCTAACAACCAGGGAGCTCAGACTGCTCCCCCCACCACACACACAGGAGGGCCTTGCTTCCTGGGGAGACAGGAAATGGTTACAGCCCCGGTAAGCTGTCACATCAACTCTGCTAGCTGAGGCACTGGAGGCTGACAGTCTCTGATCAGAAGCAGGAATGGATAATGGAGGGTTTTCTCTAATCTTCATTCAACAATGGAATTTTAGCAAAGTTCTTACAAGCAGGAAACACAGTTATGTCAGGAAATTAACATTCTTAAAGCAGCCCCAGACAATGATAACAAGCAGATTAAAGGCTAAGGAGAAGCAGCAATCTCCTTACCACCGGCCTAGGAAATGGCTTAAGAGAGTCACCTTCAGGAAACAATATTTTAAAATAGAATCCCAGGCTTTTCAGACTCCTGTAGTGCTGCAGCGATAAAACACCGCCAGCTGTAAAGTTAGCATACGCTGCTGCGATTTCTTCCTGCAGCGGGACAACTTTTAAGTTCTACTAACAACATTATCTTCGGTTTCTTCTTGGGCAACTACCACTCATGAAAGGGTCGTCGTCATCGTCCTGAAATGACACAAACATTATGCTATGTCAGTGACCATCCTCTCTGAGCCAAGAAAGAAACTCTTCCGATTAAAACGGTGTCAGGGAAGCCACACTTATCAGACCCATTCCTCTGAACTGGAATGTAAATGCTCGAGTCAGTTCTTTGTGCATTAAACATCTGCCAGCCCTCGTGTGACTGAACACATCTGTAACACACAATGCACACACTTTTTCCAGTCACAAACCTTAGTAAAAGTACGAGGTGTAGGAGAGCCAGGACAGAAAATATTCACGTCATTTTTTATTCCGTTCGTGAAGTTTTCTCATTCCCATTATCATTACTATTATTATTAATACGACTATGTATATGTGTGCCCTTCCACGCACAGTCGTGTGCTCCATCAGGACAACTTCACAGAAACACTTTCTCATCCTACCTTTGTGGGCCTCAGGGCTCACAAACTTGGGCTGCCAGCTTGTGCAGTGGCAGCTGGGCTTGTGCGGCAGTCGCTTCACCACTGAGTCTCGTTGGCCTCACCTAGACTTATTCACTCTTCTGCCCTCTTGGAAATTGAGTCAACAGACAAGGTAGTCACAGAGAAAAGTACCAAGGACTGTGACTCTTGTTTCCTGTCACCCTTTCACAACAGAATAGACTGGTTTCAGGCAGACAGAGGAAGAACTGAGTAAAGCTGTCTTCAGCTTTTGCCAGAAAAAGTAGCTGGAGCATTTCAGGTGTCCCGAGTTGATGGATGCAGACTACAAGCACAGGGAGAATAAACAGGAACATCTACGTTAACCAAGAACTTAATAAGAATGAGAACAACTAGCTAGGTCTGGAGTCACAGGCTTGTCACCCCAACTTCTGGGGAGCCTGAGGCCAACAGGTCACAAGTTCAAGGCCTGTTTGAGCTGTAGAGTGAGCACAAAGCCTTGGTAGCTGTGTGAGCCCTGTCTCAAGGGAAAGAGGCAAAGGCTGGAGCTACAGCTCAGTGGTTGAGAGCTGGCCGAGAGCTGGCCGAGCATGTGCCAGGCCCAGGGCTGAAACCCGGTCACAAAGCAGAAACAACAGCCTTATAAAAAGCCTGCTTATAATCTGATGAAAGACAGACTAGAAGGACTGGACTTTATAGCTACACATTTGACAGATAAATACTTTTATAAAATTGTTATCATAAGATGTCAGTAAACACCAATGATCATTTAGCATTAGACCTGACTTATGACTTGAACAAATCTGTGTTTTAGGGAGTTTACTAGTGAGAAATGGATGCCCTGAGAGGCACAAATTCAAATCTTGCTGATCTGCTTCCTTTACTGTCAAAGGCAGGCCTCATTAAAGACATACAAAGGAAAACTTCGAACGTGCCTTCGATTCTTCTCTAGTTACATGCAAATTAGCACACATACATTTTTCCTTCTGTGTGTATGCACTTTTTGGTTCAAGTGCATCTGCTGCTTCTAAGCTCCTAGAATCCATGTGGCCATGCCCAGTTTTTATGTGCGTATCAGACTTCAGGTCTCAGGGCCTTGTACTTATGCAGCAAGCCACCCTCTCACCCGTTGGTTATACTCATTTTAAACGACCATCCATGGACATCCAGATGTGTGCCTGCTTCCCTACTGGCAGCAACATGTCATCACTCAACAGAGAGACCAAAGTCACAGCCTGAGGTGCAGGAAGCTGGCAAACTGAGAGCTAAGGCATAAGGAGCATGGCAGCAACAGCAGATGCTCAAAACAGAGAGTTGAGGCACAGAGAGCAGGATGGCCACTAAGGACACTTTGCAAGTGGGACAAGCCAATCACACAAAAATCAATAGAAATTTCATTACACAGGGACACATAGCAAACAAAGTCAAAGAAAAGAGAACAGAATGGTAAGTATCGGTGGCTGGGGACGAGGGATGGACTGGGGTGTGTTTAAGGGGCACATTTGTGGTTCTGTAAAATGAAAGCCCTTGGACTGTTTTTTCCCTCTCTCACCTCCTTTCATACTCCATCTCCCCTCTCTCTCAGGTTCACCCTTCTCCTTTTCCTCCTCCCCTCAGAAAAGAGCAGGCCTTCCAGGGACATTAACCAAATATAACAAGTTACAATAAAACCAGACACACATTCTCACAAAAGGCAACCCAGTAGGTGGGAAAGGGTCCCAAAGGCAGGCAAAAGAGTCAGACACGGTTCCTGCTCCCAATTAGGAGTCCTACAAGGACACCAAGCTACACAGTCATAACGTACATGCTGAGTGCCTAGGTCAGACCAGAGAAGCTCCCTGATCTCTGTGAGCCCACTTGAGTCAGTTGACTCTGAGCCTTGATGCCTCTGGGTCCCCCAACTCTTCCTCCCCCTCTGCAGGACTCCCAAGCTCTGCAAATGTTTGCCTGTTGGACCTGCACCTGCTTCCATCGGTTGCTGGATGAAGTCTCTGATGATGGTGATGATGATGATAGGCTCTGGTACCAGCATATCATGCAGTCAGAACAGAGGTGAGAGGTTTTGATGCTGGGTTGGTGTCCCAATCCCTGCACTTGGGGTCTTGCATGGTTACAGAGGATGGCTATTTCAGGCTCGGTGTCCCCATTAGGAGGAGTCTCCACTAATGTCACCCTTGGAGTTGTCTCCCAGTATTCTTTCCCTCCATCCCCCATCCCACCTGATCTCCACCTGCCCTAATCCATCCGCAAAATCTATTCTATTTCCCTTCCCGGGAAGATCCCTGTGTGCCCCTCCTCCCCCCCACACACCTCAGGCATTCCTTATTACTTAGCCTGTGGACTGTAGCATGGTTATCCTTTACTCCACAGCTAACGTCCTCTTAAAAGCGAGTGTATACCATTTTGTCTTTCTGTGTCTGGCTTACCTCACTTGAGGTCTGTTTTACAACAAGAACATATTTAATACTACTAAGCTACATTTAAAAGAGTTTGGATGTGATTTTTGTGTTATGTGTTCTGACTACAACATAATTAATTCTAAACATAATTGTTTAGAAATAAAAACTAAATGAAAATGAAGGCAGGCTTGACAATCTTCTGGAAAGCCTACAGAGGTTCAAGTGGCAGCCATGAGGGAGCAGGAAAGGCCAGGGCTCTGTGTCTCACAGCTCTGATCCAAGGAACACAGAGAGACGCACCCTGACTACACTTCCTCCCACTGCCCGTGAGTGACAGACTGTGACAGTTCAGTGAAGACCCCACTCTGTCCTCACGGTGCATGTGTGCTGAGGTAGTATTCTGTCCAGAGTGCAGGGACATTTCACCACATTAACCTTAAAAGCTTCTAGACCAGCGCCACCCCACTCTCCAAATATGAAAGGCAGAAGCTAAATTAAAACCAAATTAAATCCCCCAGCTTCGATCACACTAATGGGACAAGTGAGAGCAGAGTGACCGGCGAGCTTTAAACTCCTGCATGCCTTTGGAGGACATTACACTGGGGGCACACACTGACACTTAGCATTACCACTCACAGCAAGGCTATCAGGGAGCCTAAAGTATAAGTTGTAGTGTGCCTAGCCAGTGGTCTCTATTCACATGTCATAGACGGCTAAGGTAAAAAAAAAAAGTCAATGACAGGACGATTACCTCGTCTGATTCAAAGTCCACCCCTTTGGCTGTCTGGCTCTGGGACATCCGTTTGCTAGGTGCTGTGCCCGACCACCTGAGGAAGAAAGAAAAGCCAAAGACAACGAATAAGAACATCGTACGAGCTTCAATCCCATAGCAACCACTGAGTACAAACGACACACAGCTCCCTTAACATATATAATAATTTCATGCATCTGTGTGCACTAAGGGACAATATATTACACACACACTGTGGGCTGATTCTCTGAGGAGCCCTAAGAGCAGCACTGTCTGTCTCTCAGTTATTGAATGTTTTTAGGGTAAACACGTTCTAATAGAAAAACAAACAAACAAAAAACCCCATTTCCTATCTATGCTACCCCCTCTGCACCTAAATGTCCTCATCTGTCAAATGGGGAAATGTTTTTTAAAGAGCTATGTGCTGATATGCTTGAACACTAGGCCATGGTCGGATTTGCTAGCACCACCTGAGTGCTGACTCCTGCCCCACTGTAGGACCTGCTCCCCTCCATGTGTAATCCCACAGTGCTTTCCCTTCATGGGGAGCTGCACAGAGTCGGGGACAAGCTCAGCACTCTCCAGAGTATCTCCTGCCACATGAGCACCCACAATGCAGAGCCCGAGTCACAGCATTTCACACACGATTATGAGCTAATTTACTCATCCCTAATGTAGTTCTATGTGGCTAACCCTTACAGCATAATTTAATTTAACTCCCCCAGGCTGGAGCCTTATCAAAATCTGTTATGTACCACCAGACCTAATAGAATATAAAGACCGAAAATGTTAGAAAACAGAGGGGGCTACAGACTGTTTTCTTTTAAAGATGATTTTTCTTTTATGTAGATGGATGTTTTGCCTACAAGTATGCATGTGGCAAGGCCTATACAATCCCTGTGGCCAGACGGATCCCTGCGGAACTGAAGTTACAAATGACTGTGAGCCATCACGTGGGTCCTAGGAAGCAAACCCTAGTTTATCCACAGGAGCACCAAGTAGCTCAACTACTCCGCCATCTTTCCAGCCCCTTCTATTACGTTCTTAAGCAGAACTTTCCATTAAGTTTAAAGTAAACAGTATTTGCCCAAAATGTTAATACATAAAAGAAAATAGTGATTTTTAAACAAAGTTTAGTAAATACGCCAAAGTAAGTCAATTAATTACTCCAGAATTGAGTAAGTCTATGTCAACCATGCAAGTACTCCAGAATAGGTCCAGCCAGCCATATTAGCACCCCAGAGGAAGTGCACATTAGCCACAGAAGTGATAGAGGAAGTCCAGACAGACACGTAAGGACCCCAAAGTTCATATCAGCCGATTCCGCTGTTTGGTAAAGCAGTGTATATGTAAGGCAGAGAAAATGTACAGTGAAAATTAAGTCTGAAATCCAGGATTAAGAAAGCATTTTCTATTTCTGAGAAGCCACTCTTTCATGAAGAAGGGAACGGGGTAATAGAGACAAGAGGACATGAGTCACAGGCTGTTTTTCAGAGGAAATGCATACAGCAGTGCTGAATCATATCTGTTTTTCATTTCTCTACATAATTGCTAGATGAAAAGGATTCTATTTATCCTCTCTAGCATAGAAAGATGTATTGCCATAGAATTCTGCATAATTATATTTTTATTTTCAAAGGATGTCCCTGGCCTACCTTTGATCAGCCCTGGAGCTGGTAGGAAAACTGTCATCGTCATCAGATTCATCCACCTCAATGGTCTACAGAGGAAGAAACCAAGCAACAGGTTCATCTCAACAGATGAACTAAATAATACAATACCAAGACACACATGCAGATATGTGGCCGGCAAATCACACAAACACTTGCAATTAACACAAACTCGGAAGTGCATATGGCTCAGTGGTAGAGGACCTGTCAAGCAGTGAGGCCCTGGGTTTGATCTCCAGATCCCAGAGAAGAAGGTAAATGCAGCCTGACCTCCAACCAAGGTCCCTCTTCCTTTACAAATGTTAGTCTCTTAGCTACAGCCTACTGGCCATTAATAACCGTGAGCCCCTAAAATACACAGAAAGCTGAGTGACTTGTACAAATGCAGGCGCAGCCCTGCCCTGCAGCTTTCTTCCTAGGTTCTGATAAGGTGAAGGCTGTCAGTGTTTCAACTGCAAACTTTTCTTTCTTGAGTAACCCAGTCCACTTTCAAACTCATACTCTTCTGGCTTCTGCCCACTGAGTGTTAAAATTATTGATCTGGACTGCCAAAACCACCTATTAGCTTCATTTAAAAAGAAAAAAATCGGGCTGGAGAAATGCCTCAGTGGTTAAGAGCACTGACTGTTCTTCCAGAGGTCCTGAGTTCAATTCCCAGCAACCACATGGTGGCTCACAAACATCTGTAATGGGATGTGATGCCCTCTTCTGATGTATCTGAAGACAGCTATAGTGTACTTATATATTAAATAAATAAATAAATACATAAATACATAAATACATAAATCTATCTTTAAAAACAATCAGCTCCAACTTTAAATAAGGTATTGGATTACACGGGGAGCAGCAGGTAGGTAGACACGCCATTCCACCATGCCCTGTGTTCTGTGTTACCTTGACCCTTGACAGGCATGTGCTATGTTTTCACCTGCTAAAGTGTAAATGAGGAAGAAGCCAAAGACAAAATTCCAAAAGAGCATCTTGTGAGGTCACAGGCTCTGCTACACATCCTGCATGTACAGGGTATACCTCACCAAGCAGGGCTGCCTGGCACAGGAAGAAGAGCCCTGGCCTGGGGCTTAAGTTTCACGGATTATGACAGTGAGACAGCAGGTAAGACCTTTCCTGAATTTGCTTGCAGAATCCCAAGTGCAGAAAGGGCCCATGTTAAATCTGTAACAGGACACAGGATCCCGAGCCTGGTCTTTGGTCCACAGCGGTGTGAAAGAGTGTGCCTCCCTCCACGTGACGAATACACCTTCTGTGTCGGGGTTTAGAGGTCAGGCGGTTGGGTCAGCACTGCTGTCCTTTAAAATGCTACCAGACACAGGAAACGAATGCACTTGCAGGGTGAACCGGTGAGCTTTGCTATTGGCCCTAAGAGTCTAAATAACCATCAAGTTCTCACCAGTGCTGATGTCTACACCACATCCCTGTTAGGAAGTCCTAACACAGAAAGCACATTATTAAAACCAAATCGAAATCAATTTTCTTACCTCTGAGTAATTCTTAGTGGCTACATTTCTGGAAGGCTGCTGTCGGGTAGATCTGAAAGCTAGTATAAGAAAAATGAAATGCTTGTTAACATGGTCCTTAAAGTAATTAAAAACATGTACTCACTTCCTCAGCTGAAGGATTCTAAAGTCCTACCTGCAAAAACCTGGAATGGTCAGTTGAAAACCACCTGCATATTCTGAAATCTGAAAGGATGTGAGACTATATATACTTGACATCCAGTTTGCCTATCAGTCTCATGGTTTCCCAGGTTGTTCAAATAGAGTAACAAGCAGAATTCATAATTACACCCACATTAAAATATTTATAAAACAGGCCTGAAAGATGAAGTCCTGTCACTCAGCCAAGTAAACTACACTAGCCCTCCCACCATTTTCTGCTGACAAAGCTTTCCAAGGCTTCACCAGCTCTCACTCCTCTCCCTGTAGCCACACTGGGTGCATGAGAACACACCAAAGGGGAAATCTGCAACTCATTTATCCTCGACTCCCTGATAGAGCTTTCCATAAACCTTCCATTTTGCTTTATCAATACTTGCAGTTTTGCTAGCCCCGCCTCTTTCCTGTCATTTGATATAGAACCATGCAATAGATCCAAACAGCCAGTCAGTGTTCACTTTCTCCTACGTGTGTCTTCTCCAGGACAACCTCCACTCTAAACTGGGCAAAGGGAGACATACAAATAGCCAAGGTGTCCCTCAGACTCCCAACGTCTCTAGTCAGGAGACCTCAGCAGTTTTTCTACCCAGACCAACTTTATCACTGCCCAGGCTTCCCACCTCAGGTTTCTGTGTTGGATCTTGTGATGTCTGAGAGAAAGACGAAAGGCGGAAGACCAGGTCTGCCCTCTCACTCACAGGCCTCACCCTACTTTCTACAATGGAGAAGCAGGTCACATGAACAGAAAGCCAGAGAGTACAGTGCTTTCAGAGAATGTTGTCAGCACTTATTAATGGTCCCCAGTCCTGAGGTCCTGGAAACTTTCTTTAGCTCCCTAGTGGACAGCCACTGACGAAGGAGTGCTTATGAAAGCAGGTAACTTTTATCAGAAGACAGTTTTGTCAGGAAGGCCATGTGCCTAGGTAGGTCAGAGGTTTGCTTTTGGAACTAAACCCACTCTGACTTTCAGGCTAGCAGCCACTGCCAAGTTGCTTGGCTTATTCAAGTCTCACTTTCCTCACCTGTAAACCAGTGCCAATATTTCACACAGAAAGCTGTTGAAAGGAAAGAGGTGCTTAATGCAAATTGCTTTGGCAAGTGCCTGGCAGGCAGCAGGAGCACACACAGAGTATTAGCATGAAAAGCACAGTGACTCAGGGTAGTAAGTCACACGAGGCAGTGGCCATAAGATGTCTTTTCTCTGCTCAGTCTCCTCTGCTGAACAACTTCAGTGGAAAGAAATCTGGTCATCAACTCCTATGGACAGCAGCTGTTGGCTACGCATGTTTCCTCCTTTCCTAACAGTAAACAATCTTGTGTTGTGTGGAGTTCAACTAACATTGTTTACCTGTCCCCTGCTCCCCTACAGTGGACATCTACAAGTACAATTTCAATGCTACACCTTCTTGGGTGCAGCACCTCCAGGTTGAAAACACGTATGTATATATGCTTGGAACAATGAATGAAAACTGTATTAATAACAATGTGGAGAGGGACGGGGAAGGTTTGGAGAGAAGAAATGGAAGGGTGAAATGGTGTAATTATTGTAACTCAAAAAATAAATAGTTGAAAAAACATGAAAAGACAGAAATATAAAAAAAGAAAACCTCGTGAAACTTAATGTAACAAAAACGTTTTGTGTATCTATCCACACAAAAAAAAAAAAAAAAAAAAATCAATTCCCGTTTAAGGAACAAAGGAGACTAAAGGGAGTGAGGAGGTGACCAGAGGATGGGTGGGGACATCGTTAACACCCAGACAGAAGCTCAAGAGTATAGCAGAGTGTCAGGAAACACTAATGCACACAACTCTATGAAGTTGGATGAGTCCTAAACAGGATAAAAATAACAACAACAACAATAACAACAGCACAATAGGTACAAGACCACAGACAGTAAGCTGAGGGAAGGTTACCTTAAGGAAACGTAACAGCTGATACCTTAATGACAATGGAAACGGGGAGAGTCTCTGTAACTAAGGCTTTAAATAAGGTAAGTATACACACCATATCAAAGAATTATTCACACAAAGCCATTAGCCCTGAAAGAGAAAGGGCAGCCTGGCCTAAGGCACTGGTTTAGCCACAGCCAGACACAGCCAGCCTAGTGCCGCACAGAGCACTGCAGGGCTTTGGCAGGGAGGCATACCCACGCCAGCACTCTCTTTTTGTGTTCCCTGTTTCTTATTTTGCTATAGTAATAAGCTCTTGGAGGGGCCTCCTGAAGCGCCAGGCACTGGGTCCGCTTGTTTTATCCATGGCATTAGACAGCTCAGCTCAGTCCCTCATGCACACTGAGGCAGTTCCCAGCACAGGTTATCAGGGACAACCTACTCTCCCCTCCCCCACGGCCTCATTCTCTCTGCACTTGGGAGCTGTCAGAGGGAAGGGAAGTTATACTCTACAAGTTAATCCGTTAAAAAAATTAAAAAGCTCCAACATCCCTGTGGCATGGCAAACCTTTTTCAGTTTTTTATTTTGTTTCCTCAGTGCTGTGGGAAATCAAACCTAGGGCTCGACACAGGCAAGGCTCATCTCCAGCCCCAAGATGTCTGTCTCTAGAGAGTATTTTACCCCATCCCCTGGGTGGCTGCTGACTGCAGGGAGTGCGGTTACAAAGGAGGCGCCTTCGGCCTCCCTGGGCTGGAATGTATACACTATGGCTGTATACTCACCATCTATAATGGACATATTTCTAGATGTTGACGCAGTGGCCTTTGAGCTCCTGCCCCGAGTAGAGATCCCCAGCCCAGTGTCTGCAGGAGGAATCACAAGTGGTCAGTAAGCTCCCTCGGCAGCTGTAGTGAGCACAGTGCAGGGGAGAGCTCAGGAACGAGCCATGCACAGAAAGCCAGCAGCTTTCACACTGTTCGTAGTCACACTGTCCTCAGTTACAGATTAAGTTACACTTAAGCCGTTAAGTGTAAAGATGATAGAAATGGCCACAGGCTGACTCTTCAGAGCTCTTTTTTGGCTTGTTTTTCCGAGACAAGGTCTCACTATGTAGCTCTGGCTACCCTGGAACTGACTATGTAGACCGCGCGCATAGACGTCTGAGTGTGCACTGCCGTGCCTGGCTCTTCCGAACTCTGATATTGAGCCACGGTGTAAGCTTAAGTGTTTATGGCCTCACATGTATGCAGGATCCTGCAGAGCAGAAGCGAGCATCGATCCCCTGGAACTGTGAGCTGCCATGTGGGTGCTGGGAATTGAACTCAGGACCTGTGGAAGAGCAGCCAGTGCTCGAACTGCTGAGCCACCTCTCCAGCCCAGAATGTAACACCTAAGTACTTTGTCTCCTGATAGTGGCATATTTCTCTGATGCGGAATTGCCATTTGCTAGCCATTCCTTTCATTCACATTTGTCGTTCATTACTTCTCCATATCTGAGAGACTACATACAGGAGAAGAGCCCAGTGAGGCTCTTAATCAAACTTAAAAACAACTAAAACCCTACGGCTGCATGCAGCCAGTTACAATTCATCCAAGCTCTACTATAGGCAGCAACTGTTTTAGAAACAAAACCTCCCAGTTCTATTCTAACCAAAGGGCACAACTTAGCATTTCTCTTGTAGCTTGCAAGTCTGCGGTGTTGAAAGGCAAAGATGGGTGCTGACCTCGGCCTCTCTGAGAGCCTCCTCTGGGTGCAGTGCTCTGCCCTCTGCCTCCTCTTCGTCCTCGGCCTCGACCTCGGCCTCGGCTCGGCACTGCTGACTGGCTATCGTCAGAGTCATCTGCTGTCTGCTCTGTTATATCAAAACTCAGGTCATCTGCACTGAAGGCTGAGGCGGCGTTCTCCGACTGTGACCTGAGGGCCCGGGCCCTGCTCATGGCCTGTGCAGCAGGGACAGCACATCAGTAGAGACAGCATCACGCCCACCACTCATCCAGTCACATCAACCCACGAGCGCTGCCGTGCACACTACGTGTGCTGTATACACCAGTGGGGAGAGGAGTGTTCTACCAACCAAGTTCTCTACCCGTACCTGTGCTATGACCTCTTACAAGGGTCTCCAAAAACCTCAGTTTTGTGTTCAGCGCTTCTAGAACCAGAAAAAAGATGGCTGAAGATCACTCCTCATCCTACACAATGTTTATAGAGACAGCTGCAAGCTGTCATTCTTTTTTAGAATGAGTTCTTAATTAAAAAGAGAAAGAAAAAAACCCATAAAATTTAGGGTGCATTTATTTTCTTTCTGATTTTTGAATATGACAATTTCCCCTAAAATAACTTTTATACCCAGAAACACATAGATAATAAGTTGTTATCTTGTTACATATATTATATAAATTGTTATAAAAAGACTGAAAAAGGAGCTGGAGAGATGGCTCAGTGGTCAAGAGCACTGACTATACTTCCAGAGGTCCTGAGTTCAATTCCCAGCAACCACATGGTGGCTCACAACCATCTGAAATGGGATCTGATGCCTTACTTACATGAGTGTGTCTTAAGACAGCTATAGTGTACCTCATATGCATAAAATAAATAAATCTTTAAAAAAAAAAAGAATGAATCTTGGAACCAAGCATACCCATTTTCTTCATTTTGTAAGAAATCATTTAGAAAAAAACAAATTTGAGATTCAGCCAAATACTGTAACTCTAAATGAACAGATTTTTTTTATATTAAAAAAAGAAAGCAATTGGAGGTGTGGGGAGGTCATGGCTAGGGAGACGACTCGATTGGTAAAGTGCTTGCTGTGCAAGCATGAGGACCTGAGTTTAGGTCTCCAGAATCCACGTTAAAGACATGGGTGCCACTGCATGTGTCTAGTACCACAGCACTGGGGAAGAGGCAGACAGCCTCTGGAGCTTGTGAGCCCTGCTAGCTTAGTCTAATCAGTAAGCTCCAGGTTCTCAAAAAATAAGGAAGAAAGTCATAGAGGAGGACAGCCCACACTGATCTCTGCCCCACATGCACAAACACAGACAGGGTAGCAGTACCTAGGAAAAACACTCAGGACTGTCCTCTGCATACATGTCCACACATGATCACACGCACACATACGGACATAAAATGTTAGAATAAATGTGAGTTCTAACGCAGGTCCTGAAAACATCCTAGAGCCCCAGGGGGAAAAAAAAGAAAAACAAATGCCATCAAGCGTCTAATCTTCCAAGAACAGTTAGAGAAGATTGCTTAGAAACACCATCCGGGAGCGGAAAGGACGCTCAAGGTTAAGAGCTGTTGTTGCACAGGGTTGGTTAGACTCCCAGCACTCACACTCATCAGCAGCTCCATTTTCAGGAAGTTCAACTCCTTCTTCTGGCCTATTTGGATACTAGGCAAGCATGTAGTTCAGACATCCATGCCGGCACAACACAGAAGTTAAAAATAAAACAACAAAACAGGCAAAAATCCCCACACACCATCCAGACACCAAGAACTCTGAGGCAAATTTCTAAGGCCAGAGCCCACTGCTACTGCTGACAGGCGCCCAGTGCTCCCAAAGCCAGCCCAGTGTAGACAGCACTGAACATACAGAGAGCAGACAGCAGACCTTATCCATGAATACAGCAGAGCCCAGGAGTACCCGCAGGGCTGGCATGCCAGTACAGACCTGCAGAGTGATAGCAGGTCAGGGACCCATACATAGTAATACACTTCCCATGAACAGAACGCAAGGAGGAGGCCCCACATTTTCCTTCCCTAGATGGAAAAGGCCTTAACTCCCCACCACTCCTATTAACAACAGACTTCAGGAATAGGTGGATACTTTTCTACATGACAAACTTAGAAGGCGCATGGAGAGAGGAAGAGGAGGGGGAGGAGGAGGGGGAGGAGGAAAAGAGGGAGAAGGAGGAAGAGGAGGAGGAGGAGGACGGGGAGGATGGGGAGCACACACAGAGAAGCATGAGTTACCCGCTTCCCCACTGTTAAGTAGGTACCTCGCATGAATGCTTTATATACATTAAAACCTGCTCACAGAGGTAGGGAATTTGGTTCAGCGGTATAGCACCAAGGACGGGGTTCAGTCCTCAGTTCCGAGAGCAGGGTGTGGGGGACACTCATTCACTGTTACAAAAAGGAAGCATGAACCAAACACAGCATCAAGAGAGAATCCCTTGGGATGCGCAAAATCAAACGTGTAGCATCGGAACAAGGTGAGGGACGATGGAGCATGCGCTCACAGACAGCGGTGCTGAGAAGACAAGCTAGCACAGCACCTCTGTAGCAGCAGTGACAGGCACGTAAACCCCAGTCCCGCTGGGATGTCTACTGCTAAGTGACAAACCAGCATTTCCAAATTATCTATCTTTCTTTGGCTAAACACCATCTTTATTTTCATTTTCTCAAATATTATAATCAAACACTGCTCTAGCTCACATTTCTGCACAACAGCTTTAAGTTACTCTAGGACTTATTCTTCATCTTAAACTGAAACTCTACCCATTTTCTACCCCCAAGTCCCGGGGAACCCCAGTTCTGCTCCATCCCTATGACTGAAGAACACAGCAGCACAAACAGGAAATGTTATGTTTGTGCAGTGGACTCTGGCCCCTTCCCACTCAGTGTGTGTTCATGTGCATTGGAGCACGTGTTAGACGGTAATGATGGGGTGACGTTCCCTTTGCTCATGCAGTGACTGATAGAAACCTGCTGTGTCTCGCTTGGCTACTGTCGCTCATACTCTGGAGCACTGGCAGGTAAGTATTCACTTGAGGCTCCACCTCCACTCCCCTTGCTGTATACTTAAGCCTGTTTTACCTTTCTCAAGGGTGGCCATATTGCTTTCCACCCCAGGGCATTGGTCCTCCTTGCACCAGGAGGAATAGGGCTCCAAGCTGCACACACAGGTGCCAATCCTCACCCTTGTTCTTTTCTGCTCATATTCTTGCTCTCTCTCCCTGGGGGTTCACCCTTGCTTCTCTAATGTGGGGTGCAAGTCTCTCTGTATTGTGAATACTCAGGATCCTTAAGTGCTGACAGAGCACATGAAAACCTTTGAAAAGATGTCTAGCCAAGGCTTTTGTCCATTTTTAAGTTGCTGTTATTGTTGAGTTTAAGAAGCCCTTTTTAATACCACATGGACACCAATTCCTTGTATGTATGGCTCATGAGTCCTTCCTCCCATCCTGAGATTTCCCCTTCACTCTGGGTTAGGATCAGCACCACATTTGGAAAGGGTGTACCAACCCCATCTAAATTCAGAAAAGCTGGAAAAACAAGGAGTGAGTGCCAGACCTGGAACAGCTGTTTTCATAGAACCATAAGAGATAGCAGTGCACAGGATAGAGATCATGGCAGCCTTCAAAATCCAATCTTTACTGTCTGTTCATGGCTCTAGGTTTTCAAGTTACCTTGTTTTCCCCATGTCAACAAGTAGCTCTATGGTATGTATTCTGTCTGTTAAAATAACTAGGGCATAGTAATAGGATTTATATTCTGAGCTCAGAAACCCTGACACATCTGGGAGTTACATCCTGGGGACGTGTCAACTCTATTACTCAAGTCGGGTAGGATGCTGACGCTGAAAGCCCTGTCAGACCCACAGCATTCTGGAACTGCTTATCCAGACTTCACATGCTGAAACTTTACGTGCAAAGCCACCTCTATCAACAGTATGGAGTGGTCACTGCATGAGTCAGGCCTCATGAGTGGATTAATCTATTCACAGGATCAATGCACTCCTGAGTTATGGAGGCAATGGCTCAGACCTGAATGAAAGCTAGCACGCTCACTCCCTACCGTGTCATGCCATCTGACAAATCGGAAACCTCTAGGAAGACTCTAGTTAGATGCTGGCACCATGTTCTCTGGCCTTCCCAGCTTCTGGTACTGTGAGCTCAAACATTTCTCTATACTTTATGCTTTTTTTTTTTAAAGATTTATTTATTTATTATATATAAGTACACTGTAGCTGCCTTCATATACACCAGAAGAGGGCATCGGATCTCTTTACAGATGGTTGTGAGCCACCATATGGTTGCTGGGATTTGAACTCATGACCTCTGGAAGAGCAGTCAGGTGCTCTTAACCACTGAGCCATCTCTCCAGCCCTACTTTATGCTTTTTGATATAGCAACAGAAAATCAACTAAAATGCTCAGGAAATCCTGTTACCTGCAAATGTTTTAAAAAATATAGCTAAGTTTTAAGCTTATTTTACTCCTTTGAAGGGCTCCCACTTGAAATGTTACATTTCCATATAAAATATTCACCATTCCTTCCTTTATTTTTATTTTTTGGTGGTGACAGGGATGAATCCCACAGCCTCACACATGCAGGGCAGGCACTGGACAACTGAGCTCCGCCCTCAGCGCCAGCTCTTATGCTTTTAAAGACTAAGGACACCGATGAGGAAACTCCGTGGTCAAAGACCACACCTGTCCAATTCCCCCACACTTGTACTCACCACCACCACGAAAACCAACGGAAAGCAATTCAGACGAAGGCGCAGGAGTCAGTAATGTGTGAAATAACATGAAAACAGCGGCAGTCATCAAAACCCAGAGAACACACAACCAGAAAACAAACGTGTACATTTCAGTCATGAGTGACCAAGCCCCAGTGACTGTCAGAAGCCCAGAACTTCAGTAAGCACTTTCAAATCTACCTTTCTTAACACTTAAGGAGACTTAGGATTCCAACATTCTAACTCAGAAATATCTCTCCCCATGTTATTTTCAATAATGAGGATTTTTCTCTGAAATCTGTGCCCATCACATGTACAAATACATTTTAACAAGAGCAGCAGGGAGAAAAGCAATGACAGTCACACACTCATCACTGATGTGACCTGAGCTCAAATCAGCCAATGGTGGCTAGGGTGTTCACTCCTAGACAGGAAATATCCTGGGGCAATCACTTCTAGTTCACAAAGCAGCCTACAAACACAGTATGTTGCAGCTGGAACGTTACCTCTCGAACTTCATCGTCTTCTTCGTTGGTATTTCTCTGTCTGCTTTCTCTGAAACGCCGGACCTAGACCACAACAAAGAAAGTCAGACTCTGTATATCCTAACAGCAGAGCCCCATCAGAATACAGGTGACAGAGGACAGAGTCATGGGCAACTTGGTGGTTTTTGGTCTGTGCAACTGAGAGTCAAATGTGTCCATAGAACTCTACTGGAAGAGCAGGACAGAGAATGCGCATCTTGCTTGGGAGGGCTGTTCTTCATATACGAGGAACAAGCCATAAGTTATGCAAGTCTGGATCTAAGGAAGAAAGGCTTAGGAGAAACTTGGGAGAGTCACCACCAAAGCCATGAAGCTGGATAAAGTTGGAAAGTGAGGATGCAGATAAATGGGAAGTCCAGCTTAAGAAGATGGAGAGTTGAAAGTTACCAGGAAAGGGAATATTCTGTCAAGGAGGGAAGAAAGCATACCCAGTGTGCGAAAAGTCCTGTAAGACATGTAAGATAAAAATGTAGCAACAAGTTTGGCAGCAATCAAAGCAGGTCCCTGACAGGGGTGCTGGCAAAAGGAGTCACTGGAACCTTGACAAGAGCAGTGGAACCATGGGTCAAAAGCCAGAATGGGAACTGGCATGGTGGTACACATCTTTAATCCCAGCACTCAGGAAGCAGAAGCAGGTGGATTCCTGTGAGTACTAGGCCAACTGGGTCTACATATTAAGTAGTGAGTATTCAAGGTTACATAGGAAGACCCTGTCTCAGAAAAAATAAAAAAAGGTTGGCAGAGTAAGACAGAGAACAACATGTGGAGTAAGAACACTCCATCAGGTAAGAGGCAAACTGAGACACTGTTTTCATGCTCACGACTGTGGAGGAGATTTTATTACTCCCTCCATTTTACAGATTGAGAGCTTAGAGAATTCAAGAATCAGTACTCAGATAAGGCTTCTGATTTTGAGCACAGCATGATACACAGACAAAAAGACGCAGACACACACTGTGCAGCTCAGCCTGGTGCTGAGTACACGGACCTGCGGACTTGAATGTACTTGGCACAGAATGACACTATTTACATAAATAGCAGCAGGCTTCAAGAGGGCCTGCTAAACAGCTAAGGTGAGCGGCGAGGCAATGCCTCATCTGTGAAGCCGAGCTTTGCTCTGCAGAGAAGGCAGCCTCATGGAGCACAGTCAGTAACCAAGACGCTTGCTGTGTCTGGACCCCCAAGTATCT
This sequence comes from Rattus norvegicus, assembly GCF_021556685.1. Lineage (NCBI taxonomy): Eukaryota > Metazoa > Chordata > Mammalia > Rodentia > Muridae > Rattus > Rattus norvegicus. The sequence continues at coordinate 17,863,796 of NC_141541.1, read as the reverse complement.
ATTCACACTCACACACATGACGAAACTGAGTAAATCCGTGTGTACATCCCTTCATCCTCACAGTCCTGCTTGCCTATAACATTACACTAGAATACGTTCCCTTGGCTTTCAAACTCATACTTTTTATTTAAGACAGGGTCTCATGTAGCCCAGGCTGGACTGAAACTCATTATGTAGCGAGGATTGACCCTGAACTCCCAATCCTCCTACATCCACCTTCTCAACTCTGGAGGTATGGACATGTCATTCCACCTGGCCAAAATTGCAATACCTAATAGCTTATTAATACATAATACTTAATAGAGGTCTTTAGACTTCTAGATCTTGTGACACTGTTCAAAGAAACAGACATTTCCTGCATCCCCCGAGCACACACTGGCAGGACTTAGCTGTGTACAAAGGTCTGCTTTACTACTTCCTTAGGACAACCCCAGGGCCAAGCACTGTTGCTCTCAGGAGGCTACTTCAGTACACCTCCAACACTTGCTGCCAGCTTTCTCAAGCTAGAGTCGACAAATAAAATCCATTTAAAATTAATGCCCTTGGTTAACTGTGGTTAAATACCACCTTCTCAAGCTTATTAGCCATGTGTACTTCTTGTGAACTAACTCCCTTTTCATTTTCCTGGCTCTCCTGACATGTTTAACACTTCTAAAGCTTCCTATGAGCTTTAAACTCCATTCAAAGTATTAGCCTTTTTTTCTGCACGCTTACAAATATTTTCTCCACATTTAAACCCCGTAATTTTGCTTTTTGATGTGGCAATATTTAAACTGCAATGTAGTCCAATGGAAGTTTTTCTCCTTGGTATACAAAGGGGAAGCATGCTCTGGATGAGATTCCAAAGCGAGTCAAAACTAACGAAAAAGGTGAAAGAAAAGCAATTCTACACTACAAGCTTCATTCTGAAGCCTTCCTGGGAGCTCTGAAAGACACTCTCTCTCCGATAGAACCAACCTTACCCAGCACCAGTCACATGTCAAACTCTACTGGCTTCTGCCTAGACACTGCCTAATTCATCCGTCATTTTATCCCCTTAACTTTACAGATGAAGAAACCAAACACATCAGAGACTTAAACAGTGGTGGGTCCAAAGCAAAACCAAACCTTAGCGCGACCCTCACAGGCTGTCCTCAGCAGCTCACCTCTTCATCAATCTTGTCTTCTAGAGCATCGATGTGGCGCTCCTTAAGAAACCGCTGCGTTTTCTCCAACTGGTACTTCACTAATTCCTCGATGGCATCTTTCTCTTCCTTGTCCACAAACTCTTGAACTGCTTCACCCATCCCTCTTTCTGTCAGCAGTGAGAGCTGAACATTCTGTGTAAGACAACACAAGCTGTCTGTACTACCAGGAATTACCCAAGAATGAAAACATACTCTGCTACGGGTGTGGGACCGGCAGACAGCACTTAAGCCAATGGCTAAATATTAAAAGGGCCAGAAAAAAATGGGAGGTGAGTCAAGACCTGAATGGTTGACAATCCCAGAGAGGCCACCAATGGCTACTAGAGATGAGGCAAGGTGATGGCTGTACAGATGTCCCCACTTCACTCTGGGACCTCTGACTATGTTATATGGTGAAGGAGTCCAAGGCTACAGGTGACATCAAGGGTGTTCACTATCCAGCTATGAACTAAGCAGGTTGTCAAGGGTTCCAGGAATAAGTGAGGGGCAGGGGAAGACATAACGTGGGAAATGGTCAGAGATTCAATACTGCTGGCAAAGACAAAGGAGACTAAGCCAAGGTACGTAAGGAGCACAAGTAGCTGGGGAAGGCTAAGAAATACACACTCCCTTACAACTTCCAGAGGAATATGGACCCGCTGATACCTTGATTTCAGCCCAGAAAGATCAGTGCTATTTCTGACCTATAAAACTGCCGGATAACAAATTTGATTTTTTAAAAATACATACAACCAGAGAGGTCCAAGTAGTATATGGCTGTATCGGTAAAGTAACTAAATTAAAAAAAAAAAAAAAGCTACATTCAAACATAAGGTAAGATCAAGACTTTTACAGCAGCAATAGAAGAGTAACATAGAGCCAACAAGGACTCCTGTTAATTATATTAACAGTGTTTACTGAATACTTTGATACAAACTACCTCACACTGGTTCCCTCACAGACTCACCAGTCATTTACTTGTGAATTACACACGGTCTATACTAAATCTGCTGTGTCACCCATTCTTAGGTATGGCCCCATAGACTCATGTGTGTGAATGCTTAGACCTCAGGAAGTGGCACTATTGGAGGAAGTGCGTCACTGTGGAGGCAAGCTTTGAGGTCTCACATGCTCAGGCTCCACCCACTATAGACGCTCCACTTCTGCTGCCTGTAGATCAAGAGCTCCTGGTTCCTCCAGCACCATGTCGGCCTGCTCAGCGCCATGTTTTCTGCCATGATGAAAATAGACTGAACCTCTGGAACTGTAGCCCCAATTAAACATTTTCCTTCAAAGAGTTGCCCTGGTCATGGTGTCTCTTCCCTCCAACGAAACCCTAACTAAGATAGTGAGTTCTGAGGAAGGAGTTACCTTCTCTGCAGTTTGGAAATACTGCTTTACAAGGTCTTCTACTCTGAGCGTCGTCCCTTCTGAAGCAGGTTTTATGATGAGCTTCCCAAAGTTGATCTCTTCTCCTACAAAAAGGAGACCAGCAGAGAACAGCAGCTTCTACAACACATTAAAATCTCCAAACGCTCACCAACTCCTCAGTGCTTCCACATAGAATTTAAGGGAAGAAAAAGAAAGCTGTGCTTGCTAATGGCCCTGGATGTGCCTCTTTTTCCACACAGCTCACATTAACTTTCCCCATCTTAAAGGACCACGGTTCTTGCCACTGTTCTGCTAAGACTGTCCCCAGCCCTTCCTTTCAGGAAGCATCAGAGCCAGAACACACTCACAATACCAGAGCATCACTGACAGTGCCCACTGTGCGCACTAAGGATAGACGCTGACAGTGCCCACTGTGCGCACTAAGGATAGACGCTGACAGTGCCCACTGTGCGCACTAAGGATAGACGCTGACAGTGCCCACTGTGCGCACTAAGGATAGACGCTGACAGTGTCCGCTGTGCGCGCTAAGGATAGACGCTGACAGTGCCCGCTGTGCGCGCTAAGGATAGACGCTGACAGTGTCCGCTGTGCGCGCTAAGGATAGACGCTGACAGTGTCCGCTGTGCGCGCTAAGGATAGACGCTGACAGTGTCCACTGTGCGCACTAAGGATAGAAAGGTGGTGGGCAGAAGTGCCAGGTCCAAGGATTAACCACAGCAGCACCAAAAAGTGCTCCTACATCACTACCACACACCCCCAGTTCAAAATAAAGGAAGCCAGTTTCACTGGCAATGCCTCTCACAGACAGACGGTAGCAAGCCTCAACCGTGAGCACCTGAGGGCACTCTGTGAACACTAACAGGGAATATGGATAATGTACTTCTGCTGACTCCCTGTGCAGGGCCGTTTAACAATGTCCACTGGGCAGGAGGTCAGCAAACTGGCCCAGCATCTGCTCTCCTGACACCCTGTCTGCTAACTGAAGATGGTGCCATGAACACCATGTGAAAAGGAGAGATTCCTGCCCATGAGAACAATGGCATGCAAGTGGTGAGTGCTACAGAGAATGAGGAATGCCAAGAAGCAGACTCCATGTGTAGCCGGCAAAGGCAGCTATGATCTGATCACAGAACACAGCAGAGATGACAGAACCAGGAAGGAAGGTCTCAAAACAACTAGATGGTGGAGACACCTTCCAGGTCAATGTGTCTCTCACCAGGTGGATGAATACCTTAGTGCCAAGGCAGACGCTTTACTGTTACTTTACACATACGGTGAGTACTCTTAGTGCCAAGGCAGAGGCTTTACTGTTACTTCACACATACGGTGAGTACTCTTAGTGCCAAGGCAGAGGCTTTACTGTTACTTTACACATACGGTGAGTACTCTTAGTGCCAAGGCAGAGGCTTTACTGTTACTTCACACATACGGTGAGTACTAAGCATTTGCCAGACACCGTGTTAAGGCCATGTACAAAACAATTTTGGTTTCATAAATGAGAACTTTTAACAGTAGAGTAGATAATAACTTATACAACTTTCAGTTAAGGCACACACAGGTGACACCATTTCCACCAAGCAACTCAAGTAAATAAAAAAGTATCTCCAGGCCAAAACCTGCTGGAGATAAAACTCAAACAGGGTTAAGGTTCTTGTCACGGAACCAGTAAGAAGTAACTGACTAAAACTCACAGCCAAAACACAGTTCTTGCACATGGCTTTCTGATCTCTACACTTCAGTATCTGAACCATGGCATCAGGGTAAATTCACAGCATTTTTACTTTTTACTTTTTTAAATTCTATTTCATTTTAATCTAATGAATATGACGTTTGCCTGAATGTGTACCTATGCACCATGTATAAACAGTGTCGAGTGGCCAGAAGAAAGCATGGATCTCCTGGAGTTGGAGTTACAGACTTTGTGATCCACCGTGTGGGTGCTGGGAAAGGAACCCGGGTACTCTGGAAGAGCAGGCAGTGCTCATTACCACTGAGCCATCTCTCCAGCGCCATCATTCTTCATTTCTACCATGCTGAAAAACTCTCTTACTGGCTATAAAGGGAAGGGTACTCTGTAATAAACATGATGAATATTTCTTATGAAAAACGTTATTTGAGTTGATGACTTTGTTTAATAGTTAACAGGGCACTAGGCATTTATAAATTTAACTGGAAATGAACTCTTCAATCTTCAAAATACCAAACTACAGGACACTTTAGACTTCAAAAGTCTGAAGTCTTCCTAAAACGCTGTATACGCTAAGTCAAAATACTTAATACTGCAGAAGGTGAGAGCATGCAGTCCATCCGTCTATCCGTCTATCCGTCCATCCGTGGGAGGAAACAGGTGCAGATATGAGTAACAGGTGCCTCCAGACATGGCACAGTCACTTCGCACTGAAGCCTTGCCACAAGCCTTCATAAATACTCACAACTTTAAAAAGCTGAATGCAGCTGGGCAGGACGGCACAAGCCTGCAGTCCAGCACTCAGGACACTGAGGAAAGATCCCATGTGAGGCCAGACTGGGCTACATCAAGACCTTGCCTCTAAAATCAAGTAAACAAGAAAATACCCCAAAGGTATTCACTTACCTTTTTCTTTTCTAACTTTACAAATACTAAAATCTTCTATTTTGTATTTATCTTACCAAAGACTAGTTTATACAAATAACGCCAGTTAAATTCTTTAACTTTTTAAAATAACCAGTTTACCTGTTTTTCCTTTTTGTTCCCTGTGTCTGAAAAAGTGGATGACATCTTTTGGGTTAGCAACCCGATCCACAAACTTCTGGCTAAAACGAAGAACGTTGAAAGGTTCAAAGCCTCCACTGTAGTCCACCTAGAAAGAATAAACTATTAAACCAGGAAACAGTGTAGCAATTTTGAGAAATACATATTTTTGGCTTCTCTACTTTGGTATGTATTAATATCAATCTAAAAGCTCAATATTCTTACATTTCTAAACTCATGCTCTGTAATGACAATGATGATGTTAAACCATTTGTCCCACTGACAGAATAATTCATAACCTAACATTACATAAACACACTTCCTGTTCAATAGAACAAGGCAAAGCCATCCAGGATGGAATGAATGCACTGTCTTCCCTGATAGCCTAGGTACACAGCATGGTACTAGCTGGAAACAAGGTGGGACTTTTAAGTCAATTTCTCAACTTTCAAAATAGAATGCACCCCTTATATACGTCAGCTTATTCATCTGCATCCCAGGGAGACATCTCCAGACTGGACAAAGACAATGCCAGGAGAATCCAGACAGTGAAAAATGTCTGTGGGTTCTAAGAAATGGCTACTTATGGTGGTTTGAATGAGATGTCCCCCACAGTCTCAGGCTTAGGGGGTAGACTTTGAGAATAAAAAGCACCAACTACTGCTGACTTGTACTCTCTACTTCATGCTTTGGCTAAAAATGTGAGCCCTGAGCTTCTACAGCAGCCTCCATGCCTATCCCCTGGTGCCTCTGACCCAGCAGACTCTAACCCTCTGAAACCAGTAGTTGTCTTGCGGGTGGCATCCCGAGTCAAAGCTCAGATAAAAGGGGCAGGAAGAAGATTCAGTTTCCTGACTTGCCCTTCCCTCTTGCTGCTGTGCTGGTTTATCCAGCTGCTGCCACCACCACGGCGGCCGCCGATTCCCTCACTTACACTACAACGAGCATTTCCAGCCTTTGGCTTTTGACTGGCTCCCTAGTTTGGGACTGCTGAAGGGCCAGCGTCCTCAACTGTACAATCGCAGAGGCCTCGGTCGCTACCTACTCTGACCACCAAAGCACCAAGCTCTTGGGCTGAGCACTGTCAGGTTCTCACCCTCAGGTGTCCCAGAACGTCTCAAGTGGTAATGTGTACGCATGAATCTCGTCAGAAGGCCACAGGGTCAATGTGGGACCTGGAATCCCACATTTTAAGCACTGGTGATGCCAGGCCACACTTCCTGAGTACAGGACTCACTACACCAACGCTGTTAAAGCCAAGTGTGTAGAATGAAGATGGCTAAGAGACAGGAGGAGCTGGAGACAGCTCAGATGAGAGGGATTCAGTGGCGAAGACTGAAGTGAACTCAAAATTCCAGGTCACCTGCTCCCTCAGAGCTTGATGACAGTGAGTGCAGGCTCTGTCTGTGGAGGACAGGGGAGATAAGAAGCACAGCAGTCGGAGGAAAGGGAAAAGCAGTAGGGCAAATGACATACGCTACCCTGTCTCTAGCAGAGTGCAAAGGACAGGCTGACTCACAGGACAGTGCAGCTCACAGCAACCAAAACAGCAAAGTGCAAACAGTAGGAGGAACGAGAAGCTAGACTGACAACAGAAAGGAGTCAATCAGCTCAGCAGGAGAGCCACGGGCTCCACCCCACAGCGCTGGTCTCTGGAGCACTCACCGAGCTTCAGCAAGGCCAAGGTGCCCAGAGGGGAGCAGGAGGGTGGAGCAAGGACCGATTAGAAACACATTATTTAGAAAACAACAGGAGCATGAATGAACTACCGAATCGCTAAAGCTCTCCTGAGATTCCAGTTTCCCACTTGGCCTCTTCCCGTTACTCTAGGCACTAGCGTACTAAATTTTCAGGGAAGCACATTAAGTGTACGTTGTTATTAGAACTAGCAAGGTCGGCTAACACGCACAGGACTTACCCGTAGTCGGATGAGAGGCTTCTCCGGCTGCTGAGGATTCCCCAGCCGTTCCCGCTCAGCACTGTCAAGCATTTCTTCAATCTCAAAACAGAAACGCCAAGTATTAAGCTTTGTGTAAGCTGGGTGGTGTAGTTTATATCACTGCAGAGTTCTGCACAGCTCCTTGCCACCCTGACTCCCATCTTGCTGACCGCATCCTTTACAGCTTGCAGTGCTCCCACCAATCTCAGCCCTCAACAGTTTTCTTTCCCAACATTCTTAGTAATTTGTCCATCACCTCACTCAACCCCTTCACAAGAAAATCTATGATACTGACTCTGTTCCAATTTTCTACTCAAGTTTAAACTGAATAAATCGGGTTTTCAATGGTGTCATGTACTCTGCAGGAATCTACAGGATCTTGGATGGTTTACTTTGGAAAAGCTCACGTAAACAAGACGAGTGTTTCCAATGTGGTGATGCTGTACCAGATCGGAGATCCCAGACGAAAGCTCCTGTCCTGCACTGCTCTGAAAGAGCGGAGGCCCAAGGAGGCAGGTTTTATTTCCAACACAGCTTCCTAATGGCTGCAGCTGTTTGCCAATCTTCTCCAAGACTGAGTTTCTAATGCTGCCCCGTTCTGCCTGCCTCCACCTGCCAAGTACTGGGATCACAGGGATGCAGCACCATGCCTGCTCCTAGAAATACAATTTACTGTAGTATCTGGTGCTATTGCCATGAAGCACATGTGGACATAGGGAATTGAAATGTGGTTAGCACACCCGGAAGGTGAACTCTGAGTATTACAGTCCACAGCCACCTGTGCTGGTGACTACGCTCCTGGATGGAAGGGAGTTTCAAGGAGATCTGCTCAGTCAATCTCAGTCAACCAGCATGCACATAGCACCACAAGTGCTAAACAGAAAGGCAGGAAGTTGGGCATGGTGGCACCTGGGCACCTAGAACCCACATTTCAGAGGCAGAAAGAAGGCTGAGTGTTTGAGGTCCCAGTGAGCTCCAGGCCAATTTAACAATAGAACAAGGCTCTGGCTCAAAAACAAAAAAAGTTTAAAATACAAACATATTAACAAGTGAGCCTTGTCCTCACAGGTACGAAGATAACATAATTAAGGACCATATCAAAGAAATATCAGAAATTATGAATAGCTTAAATCACTGCTGCCAGGAACTACTCTTCCTGTCCAGATTCTTATGGCTCTTCTAGGGGTAGAGCACGCCAGCCATCCAGGCACTTGGAAGGCACAGGCAGGAGGTTCAGAGCAAACTCAAGTTTCAGGCTAGTCAGGGCCTCATGTCAAAACCCTGAATCAGAAGGAAGGAAGGAAGGAAGGAAGGGAGGGAAGGAGGGAGGGAGGGAGGGAAGGAAAAGAAAGGGAGAGAAAAAAGAAAAGAAAAGAAGAAAGAAGACTGGAATTTAGGTGCAAGGACTGCAACAGGGTCAAGAGGAGGTGATTTAAATCCTTAGAACATTTCAGTCTGTCTTATCATGGCTGTACGGAAAGGGATTGTGCTGGCTGGTTTTTACATCAGTTTGACACAGCTGGAGTCATTTGAGAGGAGGGAATCTCAAATGAGAAAATGCATCCATCAGGCTGGGCTGAGGGCATTTTCTTAGTGAATGGCACTGTGGGCAGTGCCACCCTAGCCTACTAGTCCTAGGTTCTCTAAGGTAGCAGACTTAGCAAGCCATGGAAAGCAAGCATCCTCCATGGCCTCTCCATCAGCTCCTGCCTCCAGGTTCCTGCCTGATTTGAGTTCCTATCTTAGTGTCCCCAAAAGATTGTGATTCAGGACATGTAAGCCAAATAAACCCTTTCCTCCCTAAGCTGCTTCTGGTCGCAATGTCCGTCACAGCAACCCCGACTAAGACAGGGAGCTACTGGCAGTTAGTGGACAGAGGCCAAGGAGGAGACTGAGAAATATCCTGTCGCACAGAACCCCAGCTGCTCCCACAACAGAAAAGACCGAGTCAAAGTACCCACTGTGTCAAGGCTGAGAAACCTTGGGCTGGCTGCTGTGGAGACATCCTACAAAATCAACACAGGGATTTCCTACCTGTCTGACTTCAGGAAATGGGTCACCAATAAAGCTATTCAGGGATATCTGGAGCTAGTGGGAAGAAGAGTTTTTTTCAGCTACAAAGACAATGTATGCATCTGGGCCACAGCCAACATCTTCCTGATAGTGACGAGTATCAGGGAAAACAAAGAGTTGGTAGAAAGGGGCTGGCCTTAAAACAGAGAGACAAGTCTAGGAAGCCTGAGTCTGTGACGTCAGTCACCTTGGAACATGCACACACTGGAGCTTCTCAGCTAGGTAAGCCCTCTGTAGCTCCTTCATCTGTGACAATGGCCGTTGTGTGATCTAAGGACCAGCTTGTGGTGGAGAACATGGAATAGGAGGCTGAGGCACTCAATGGTAGGGAAATTGTGTAGCATCTGTAAAGCCCTGGATTCAATTCCTAGAAACAATAACAACACGGAGGAGAGAGGAGGAGGGAACAGAGGAAGACAGCAAGAAACTGGGAGGAAGAACCTGTCCACATCCAGGCGCTGTGGATGAATCAAATGATACCGGGCACAGAGCTCACAGAAGCAGCCAGTTCCCATGAGTGATCACCATCATCATCCCCACTTCCTACTTTACATGAGAATAAGACGTGAAGCCAAAGCTGGCAGAGAGCAGGGACTAAACGATGTCAGCAACTCTAGCTGTCACGCTGCAGCCTAGGATAAAAACATGCAGCATGACTGCGACAGCAGACCCAGAACCTCCCCGAGGATGAGGGGTGGCAGCAGTCCACACCAGAGACAGGGGGCTAAGCTTGGTTTGGAGTAGTCTTTAGGGGGGAGGAATGTGTGATGGAAACTAGACATAAAGGACCTCAGTGTCCTTCCATCTCCAAAGTCAGCGTCTGATTTCACAAGGAAGGTGAGCCATTATCAAACGCAGATCAAGGTGAGGAAATCCAGTGTGTACTCTTTAAAAGAAGTTGTAGGAGAGTTAACTGGTGACTTCTCTACATCTAGCATTCTTCTGTATAAGAAGTCTTTGCACTTGGACACTCGGTCCTAACAGTCCAAGTATACGACGGTCCTTTCTCAGGTGGGGAACACGGACAAAGCCGGTGGAACGAGGAAGGGCCAGACGACAAGAATGACTGAGGCATCACTCGGGCTTGACACAACCACTGCGTCACAAACCCTCAAGGCTGCACAGGTCAGAGGGATCCAGGGAAGGGGCAGGCACTGATGAGGAGCCCAACACACACCAATCGGTTCCAATCCCAGGGGCACAGAGAGCCCCGTTTAAACTCAGTGAGTCATAAAACAGACACGAAAGTGGAAGACCCTTCGTAAGGGCAGTCGAGGGAAGAAGGGAGAGAAGGGCCCATTACATACATACATACATACGTACATACATACATACCTACATGTGTATGGAATTGTCAAAGAACAAATTTAATTAGTAAATAACTCTATGTGAATAAATAAATAAAAGATGCACCAGTGGTGTTGCCGCTTTCTGAGCAATAAACACAGATGGTTTCTCTTTACTCTGCTCAGCCTGTAACTGAGGGGCAGTGAGCCGGCCTCACTGCTGCTTTTGGAAATAGTCACCTTCTCCAAACAGAAGCTCTGGATGGCCTGGGTCACCTTAGGATTGTCAGGGTTGAACAGGCTTGGGTGGTTAGCCAGGACCACATCTTCCATGAAGAACTGTCGCACTGTGCGGAGAGGCAGCTTCTGCATGTTCATCTTTCTCCCTTTAACGCGTAGCAGGCCTACATGTCTGCACAGAGAAACCACGAGCTCAGACATAAAGCAAGCCTCCTCAGGAAGATGAACACACACACTCAAAGCTATCAACAAGGCGTGGGAATAGATACTGGTGATTCCTAACACCCAGGAGACAGAGGCAGGAGGACAACAAGTTACAGGCTATCTGGGACCCTGCCTTAAAAAATAGGCTCCATTTTTTCTTAATTCTTATAAAATATTTGCTTATAAACCAATACTGTTTTAAAAATTGATGTTTCTGTCAATTTAATTTTAATTTTTTAATAGTAAAAAGAAGCAAACATTCTTCCTAAGAATAAAATGAACTCCTCCATCTCTCCTATCGGAGCAAATACACTTCACAAAGAGGGACACCCTGACTATAGTATAGTAGATGCTATCCAGATCATGACAGAACCAGAGAAAACCACACAAGCACACACTCCATCGCCATGCTCTCTGTTCCTGTTGGTACCATAACATCAGAACCTGAGCAGATCCACTGGGTAAGTAAGACCTTCTACTGAAGCTCAGTTCACAAAATGTCAACAACTTAAACTGAATTAGAAAGCTAGGCAAGGTACCACAGTCTTTGATCCTAGTACATGGGGGCAAAGGAAGAAGAACCATGAGTTCAAGGCCAGCCTAGGCTACATGGTGAGACCCATCTTAAATGCCATCCCCCAACATGGACATAAACAAAATTAGATATGCTACAACAGTACACGTATAACCAGAAAAAGCTCAACTAAGTTACTATGGGAATCTGCTAATATACAGACTTTGCAAAATTTGTAAATTATCTACATAGTAGCTAATCTGAAATTTATTCTTAAATGTTAGTCTTGAATTTTCCTAAAATGTAGCAAAATCACCAACAAGCACCAAACTCCCTCTCAGTAAAAGGCTTGGGCAGTCAGTGTAGCCATGGCCTTACTAGCCTGCAGGAATAGAAGCGCGTCAAGTCAGACCTTCCATGCCATGGCTCCTCTAAGGGTCTATCAGTGGCCAGTTAAGCTGTCCTAGCTAAATCTATTCACACCTAAGTGGAAATTCTAGGAGACTGACCCTGCGAGGCTGCAGAACTGAAGGCTGAGAGAAGCAAATTCAGGAACATCAACTCTAGGAGGGTCCCGAGTGAGCCAAGGCTGACCTGGGATGTTTTACCCCAATGGCTGCCACTACAGCTCAGCAGTAGACTGAGACTATGTGACTTACATGACCGCTCTCTGTGCTGTTCCCCCTTGTATTCTCTGCCACAGAGGAAGAGGGAACGAGAGTCTCGGGACTAGGAAGAACCTTGGCACTTAACTAGTTCAATCCTGTTCTGCCTCAGTAACTGAGCAAGACCATGTCCAGAAAAGCTAAACAGAAATATTCAAGATCATGAATTTATAGAAAAATGATTTCTATTTTATTATGGAAAAAATGGATGCACAGCAAAGTTAGAGCTTTGGCAGGGAGCCCATTTTACCCAGTTCCCAGATGCTACAGAGAGGTATTTATGAAATTATCTACTCAACCACTATCCTATCATCCTCCACCTTATTTTTTGGATGTATTTCAAAGTGAACCACAGATACTGATGCTCCTCTCTCTCTCTCTCTCTCTCTCTCTCTCTCTCTCTCTCTCTCTCTCTCTTTTTTTTTTTCCTTTTCTTTTTTTCGGAGCTGGGGACAGAACCCAGGGCCTTGCGCTTACCTAGCAAGCGCTCTACCACTGAGCTAAATGCCCAACCCCTGAAGCTCCTCTCTTAACGCAGCATTTGTTTTTTCATTTTTTATTTTATAACTGAGACAGAATGCAGAAAACCAACCCCCCAACCTTAACACAGAGCAAGTACAACAACCAACACTCACACAAGGGACCTCAGGGCAGGTGACATGGCTCAGCCGGTTAAGCGCTTGCCTGCAAGGCCATGTTTGATTCCAGAACCCAAACAAAATGGAAGGAGAGACTTGATTCCACAAAGCTGTCCTCAGACCTCACCACAGCATGTGTAGCCTCACACACAGAGGTCTCTCTCACACACATACGCACATAAATGAAATGTAAAATCTAAACAAGCTGTCCTCTGCTGCCGACAGCATCGGTGTGGGATGATCAGACTGTAGCAAGGGTTTCTGAAAAGCTGACTTAGAATATTACAGTACTCACTTCTTCACAGTTTCTCCAGGGGAAAGGGCTGTCACCACCGAGCTTCCGGGCTGAGACACATAGAAGAGCTGCTGCTCATTCCTGGTTGGGCCGATTTTACACTCATGTTCATGGCCCCAGATGACCAGGTCAATGAAGTCATCCAAAAACTGCTCTGGGATGAAGTTGGTGCTTCCGTGTTTACTCCTATGCCAAGGTTTAAGAGCAGGATTTATGGTTGTGTGTTTGTGCGCACACACACAGCTGAGACATTAGGCGTGTTTACATGTGCTACTACACATTAACTCTGTTCCCTGATAGGGCTGAGAGATTTAGCACCAACCAGCGCACCTTAGCTCACATATTAGTTCTAAGTGCTAGCAACAAAGGCACTCAGGACTCATTGCAGAAGTGGTTGATTCCAAGGTAAGGATAGGGAAACACAACAATGGACTGCAGCAATGTTTCTAAGGGACATGAGGGACAGATGGGATGGTGACCACCCTGCTGCATCGGTGTCTGTTCAGTTACTTTCGTGTCTCACCCATTCCAAATAAACATTCACTGACAAGTATTAATACTGTGAACTAGGTTCAGCCTGAAGTCACAGAAGACAGACAGCCCCATGTGAATCTGTCCTGGTGGTGTGAAGGAGTCAGGCCTGGAACCTCAGTGCTTCACTTACAAACTGACAGAGCGCTGTTACCTGTTCTGATGAATCACGAATAAGTTAAACCATGAGTTCTCGTCTTCCTTAGGCCTCAACATCGTTACTTTCTTATTGACAAACATCCGATAGAGCCTTTCATCTGGAATGGACCCTGTGAAGGGACACGGCACTAATTTAAAACTGTTTTCCTACTGTGGATTTAAAAGGTTAATAGGGTTTTACTCCTAAATAATACGTTTCTCTAAAGTATATTTCCTGTTCAGCTATATATGTGAATTTGGAGTCACATGTATAAACACATCTATTAACAAACGCCCCAGGTTTATGCACAAGAGCACTCAGTTGCATTCAGAAAACTCTTCGCACCCTGGAAATCAGAATAATGTGTGAGCAGAAATAAAGGAATCTCCTATGCTTACATCCCACTAGAACGTCTAGGAAGACCCTCCCTCATTCTCTCACCATGTTAAAGAAATGTGCTTTTAAACTGTGATACACCAATAACGTGCACAGAGATAGTGAAAGTTTAAAAAGGATGAGACTTTTAAACTGTATTTTAAAGTATAATACTATTACATATACTGATTTTATGTTTTTAGTAATTTAACGGTTTTAAATAATTCTTCCTATACTAGGAGACTTGCCTTGGCCTGGCAGAAGACACCAAGAAAACAAGTAACAAAACAGAAATAAGTTCGAGCTGGGGATGGTTTACCACTGCGCATGCTGACTACAGAGAACAGCCAGTGTCTGGACACAGAGATGTGTGTGTGCTATGTGCACCGTGAGGTGACGTGGGGCAGGCCCCACCCAGCACACAGGCCCATTGCACTGGTGGAGGGCCTACATGTAAACACTGGGAGTGCTGGTAAAGCCTGAAGGCACAGGCTAAGGGAAGGGCAGTGGCTTCCTTGGAGCTGAGTATGTTGAGACAGCAGATTGTTGAGATTGTAGATGTGAGGGGAACAGGGACCCCCCACTTCTACCCCACACCCACAGGTGTGAGACCTGTGAGGGACACAGGACAGCAGGCTTCAGACGGGCTTCACTGGAGGAGGCGAAGGCAGAGGTGGGGTTCCAAGAAGTCTGAGGGTTCGGAGAACTTGGCCATCACAAAGCACACGTTTACGATGCAGCAGACGCCAGTTAAGGAGGACAGAACAAGGTAAAATAACATGGGAGGCAGACAAGACGGGAGGGCGCCCCACATAACAGACCAGACAAAGGTCAGAAATAAGAGCAAGCCATTTTTTTTCTGGAAACCTATCAAATACTGCAGACGCTGAAAAAAGTCTGTCTCCTTCTACCTCAGATTCAGACATAAAATCACAATGAATGGGCTTTATACATTATTTCTAGCCTCAAAAATACTTGAGATACAAAATATACAGAATTTTAAAACTGTGTTCTTTAAAAATAATACTTAGTTTTTCATTCATGTACAATAAGGTCTAGGAAAAAAAAACAAAAAAATAAAAAACAAAACAAAACAAAACAAAAAAACCTTTCGCACAGAACAGTAGAGATGTAAACCAGAAGCCAGCAGAGTGGTACATGCCTTTACTCTCATTCAGGAAGCAGAGAAAGGTGGGTTTGAGGCCAGGCTGGTTTACATAATGAGGTCTAGGACAGCCAGAGCTACATACACAGTGAGACCCTGTCTCAAAGAAACCAAAATCAAACAAACAAACAAACAAACAGAAATCAGTGAAGTAAACTCAGTGAAGTGCTGTAGGTGGAGACCAGAGGTTGACCTTGAGTATTGTTCTTCAGGTGCATCCACCTTGATTTCACTACACTGCTGCCCAGTGAGCCCCAAGCATTCTTCCCTCTTCCCCTCCACAGTGCTGAGATCACAAGCAATGATAGCACACCCAGGATAAAGCTCATCTCTGAATCTGCTTTATAGTAAGATGTCAGTTGTAGACTAGGTAATGTGAGCCTCTAATACAGCAGACACAGAAATAATCTTCTTCTGATCACTTAAACAGGTAAGTACCAAAATTAATTTTAACATATACAGTCTGTTAATAGGTCCTCCTCCGTCTCTTTCGTCTAGTGTGTCACAACTCATGACAGCCGCATTTCAGTCTCACAAACTACAAAGGCCAGTGTCACTGTACTGGACAGGATGCTCTGAACTCTCCTAGACTCCTGTGACTGACTAGTCTGCACTTCTGTCATTCAGCTTCGTAAATGGGACTCTAAACAAAAGGTTCAAAACAGTAATAGGAACTAAGCAAAGTTTTGTTTGCTTGTTTTTTCTACTAAAACTGCCATTAGGTATGAAGAACTATCAGTCTTTAGAAATGCTAAGAACATTTAACCAGAAAATCCCACCATCTTTTACAGAAATCAGTAAGAAATAATCACATTTGTCCAATTTCCCCCTTTGGGTCCAAACCATCACTAGTACTGTATTTGCCAACCATATACACATTCTCTGCTGACATGGACAACGGAATTGCATTTGACCTAAATCAATCACCTACCTAAGCCGTACAGAGCGAGTTTTGTGCTTCCTTTCTGCAGCAGAACTGGACTAATGTCAACCTTCTCCACAGACATTGACCGTCCAAAGTGATTCACAAACCCAGCACAGCTTAAAACATCCAGGGCACAGAGGGCATCTGCCTGTCAAAGTTTCAAAGAGCATGAGTGTGTCTGCAGAAATCAGTGGTCTGGTGAGCAGCACACCCTGCACACCAGTGTGTCACACTCACAAAACTTAGGATCCAAGTGTTTTCAGAATGTGGATTTTCTTGACTTTAGAACGTCTGTGCAGAATCCCAAGGTGAAAAACCAAAACCAAACAGAATCTAAAAACCAGAAACTTCTGAATCTCAACTTTTAAGATTTTTGTAGCACTTTTGGCTTAATAATTTTAGATTAAGGACATTAACTTGTAATTACAAAAACACATTAGGACAGTGTCTTCTCAAAACTAAACCCCACTGTTGAAGAGGCTGCTACTTCCTTCTATGCACACATCACCTACAGCAGCTGCAAGCTCCCGCAGACGCAAAGCTACTGCGTCGTCACGACACGATGGCCTGGCCACAAAAAAATACAAACTCGGCTGTGAAACAAGAACTTTGTAATATAAAGTAGGTCTCATAAAATGAGTTTGTTTGTTTGTTTGGTTGGTTGGTTATTTACTTATTTACTTATTTATTTATTTATTTATTTATTTATTTATTTATTGGTATTTTGGGGGATACATGAGCATAAATTAAACTAATGACCTACAATGATAGGAAGACACAAACATACTTTCTATTAGGGCTGTTAGTCTTGCTTCCATATCAAACAAGGAATAAAATAATTGAATCTAGATTTAAAATACTAAAAGAGGTCATTTTTACAATGAGCACCGGGAGCTCAAGGAGGCTGAGGAGCACCACGTCACTGTGTGGGCAATCATCTCCTCCTAGCAACTCACTGTCAGCCAATGCCAGTGGAACAAAAGCCAAGCCCCAGCAGTCCCCGTGCCAGGGGCTGTAATTCCAGGTCCTTCTAGGCCGAGGCAGAATCACAAGCAAGGCCAGCCTGAGATTAATGAGATCATGTCTCAAAATAAAAAGGGAAACCAGAGCTGAAGATGGCAATTATAACCTGGCACGTGTCAGAGCCTCCTCTCTACCCCCAGTACTGCAAAGGAAAAATTCGGCCTCACTCTTTCATGTAAGAATTCTTATTCCATATTAAAACAAACGAAGAAGTATAAAGCCATAAATGAAAATAAATTAATTTGAATTCATGGCTCAATTTAACTGCCAATACTAGAAAAAAGCTAGATGCCTTGCACCAATATATTCAATGTCATTTTTAAGATTCCAAGAGAATTGTTACCCCTGTGGGATCATCATGGTTGCCGTGGATACTAAACACTGGAATGGAGATGTTGAGATTGCCATCCTGGTAGTTCACCCATGGAAACCTTAAAAGAAAATAGAGTGAAAGTTTCTGTAAGAGATAAACACTGTTTCCCCAAAACTTTCTTCTAAGTGGTAATTAATGCGCTAGGCAGCTTCCCACATCTGCAGACAACCCCAGCTCAGTGCTGGAAATAAACTTAGTTAAATTAAAGAGTTTGAAAGTATATTAAAGCATATGAATTATATAAAATAGTAGACAACTGATAACTGGCAAGTAGTAGGCCTCTCAAATTTTTACCCCTTTGTATAAGGATCTGTGCATGTTGGAATCTAAAACACCACGTTTCATAGCCCATTGTGAGCTCCACTGTCTCTCCGTGCAGTTTAGTCCCTGCATATTCCTTCCCCTAGACATCAGGTTCTCTTCTCTGGGACAGTGGGGTGAGCCATTTCTATTATGCCTGTCTAAAACTTTATCTGTACATGTATAAAAAAGCACATTTCCTTCTTACATATGTTAGAACAGTATGGCTTTCTGCCCCTGCTTATCTTTCCACAGAGCGCTCCCCTGTGCTTTCTGTCAGTTGCACGAGTTCTAGTGTATGGATACTGTCCAGAGCCTTGGGTAGGTCTCTACTGTTTAGACTCTGGTAAGGATGTGTCATTTCTTCCAACCTCAGCAGCATGGTTCTTATCAACCCTTTAAATCCACACCAGTGGTTCTAGATTCTCATTACAAACTCTAATTAGCTGGGGATCTTTTAGGAAATAATAATGCCCAGGCCACGCTCCAACACCTCAGCAGTTGGCATGGAGACTGGGCACAAACCCGGGCATCTTGGGTAACTGTAATGCACACTGAAGTGTCTGTCTATACAGTGACTGACACAAGCACTCAGTCTCGCCTCCTCCGATGCCTTACAAAGGCGGCAGCTGCTCCTGAGAAGCACTGGTGCTATTTCCAGTTCTGTACACTAGGTACCTTCCTCCCCTACCTTTTATAAACTAATGGATTTTAAGATCAACTTGAAGGAAATAGTCACTGGAAATTCAGCCCTAATTTTTGCTGAGCTGCATGTACTCTTCCTTAGTGAACTATGGCTTTTAAGTTTATTCCAGGAGTCATTTGCCATAAATATATTTCTTTTTAAAAAGACAAAGTATCAATCTTTTTTTCTGCTCCTGGGTTTTGTACACATCTTGAATAAATTCAAACCACAAGTTGTTTGTATGAGTTGTGGATAGCTGGTAACTGGGAAGTAATAGACCTCTAAGATCTAAAACCTTCATAAAAGTTCACTCTTTCCAGCAGGGAAAGAGATAGCCACCAACACAGACTTTCTTTAATATTTAATCAATTTCTTGTAGAACTCTCAATGACTAATAGCTATTTCTCCCAAGGTGTGAAAGACTAGCGGTCTGGGATGCAAGGCTCCTTTTGGAGTCCCTAGTGTCTTCCAGCTCTGCCAGTTCGTGAGCCACACTTTAAATTACTTATAATCTCATCGGACCACTTCCAGAGTCTCCCTTCTGTGTCTGTCCATTTGTCCTGTATGACCTAGGAAAACCAGAAGGGGATAAACCGCAAAGCAGAGATGAAGTGAAGGTAGTGTTCATATCAAAGGGAGTAAAGGGATAAAAGACGACCTCAGCCAAAATGCCCACCAGTAGGGAGAGGGAACTCTAGGAGCCCACCTCCAGAAGATAGACAGGGCCTCACGTAGAGGGACGGGGTTACCAATCCACAGTCAAAATGTCCGACCCAGAACTGATGCTGTCCAAAAGAACAGCAGGGACAAAAATGGAGGAGACTGAAGGAAAGGTGCTCTAGTGACCGGCCCAACTTGGGATCCATCCGATACCGATGCTATGACGTGCTTACAGACTGGAGCCTGGCATGGCTGTCCCAAGAGGCCCTACCAGCAGCTGATGGACACAGAAGCAGAAACTTACACCCAACCGTTGGACTGAGACATCTATGGTTAAATTAGGGGAAGGATTGAAGAAGCTGAAGGGGAGAGTGAGCCCTTAGGAAGACCAGCAGTCTCAACTAACCCAGACCCCGGGAGCTCTCACAGACTGAGCCACCAACCAGGAGCATACACGGACCAGTCAGGGCCCCGGCACAAATACAGCAGCGATCTACGGGGTCTGGCCTCGGCGGGAGAAGATGCACTTAATCCTTGAGAGCCTTGTGGTCTTCGGTAAGGAGAAGGCCTGGTGGGAGGGAGAGCACTCTCTTGGAGACAAGGGAGAGGAGGAATGGGATGAGGAACTGTGGGAGGGGAGACTGAATTTTGAATTTAAATTCAAAGGATTAAAGGATAAAAGCATTCAGGAGAAGCAAGGGAAAGCTATTATTTTAAAAAGGTAATAGATAAGAATTTCCTGAAAGTAAGCCCAGTATAGGGCACACACATGGAATCCCAGCACTTGGGAAGAGGAGGAAGTAGGATCTCTGTAGGTCTACACAGTGGGATCCAGACCAGCCAAAAGTACATAGGGAGACCCTGTCTTTAAAAAAAAGCAACCTCCTAAAACTGCTGAAGAACAATCCGGTAAAATGCAGGATGATGGACACAGCTCAGCAGACGGGGAGCCTGGCATGTGAAGTCTCGGATCAACCCCAGCACCACTATGAGCGAAGGAAAAGTCAAGTGTATGCTGAAGCCCAGCAGGTAAGCAGAGTTCAGCCTACAGTTAAAGGCTGAAGAGCATAAGGAGTGTCTCAGTGACATGATTTCTTCAGGACAAAATAGTCTAAGTAGCTTTCTCACTAACTCAAATCTCCATAATGTACCTGGCACAATTCTGTCCCTTTAAAAACAATGGAATTGAGAGAGAACAGGTAAGTGAATGACTTAGTCATGTGACCATTAAATGATAGAGCCAGGATTTGAACTGACACCATCCAGAATCCATGCTCTTTTGGAAGTTGGGGAGACAGGTTCTTACAACACAGGCCAGACAGACCTTGAACTTGATACCTGCCCACACTGGCCTCCTACCTTTGCCTCTCAGACGATGAGATGGCAAACATGCATGACCACATCCAGGCAATGCATGGATCCAACGTTCCTAAGCTCCATGCTCTATAGGCTTCCCAGCGATTACACTGACAACAGATCAACAGCACTAAGAGTAAGACCTCATCAGGCACGGATGCCTAAAGAAGCTACATCACAGAGAAGGTAGGAAGGCAGGCACAGAGTGTACAGCTATAACCACAGCTTGCAAAGGCACCAGGCAAGAGGTCTCAAGTTTGAGGCCAACAGGAATAATCCAGAAAGATGCTGTGAAACACAGAGGCGTTAGGAAGGAGCTCGGTGACAGGAAGGTGAACAAATAGCCATGGTCCTTTGATCTTCCTCCCTCCAGGGGTGATGCAATTGCTTTGGGTTTCTTTGTTGTTTTTGTTTGGTTTGTTTTTTGTTTTTTGTTTTTTTTTTTTTTTTGAGATAGGGTTTCTCTGTGTAACAGCCCTGGCTATTCTGGAACCCCCTCTACAAACGAGGCTGAATAAATTTGAACTCAGAAATCTGATTGCCTCTGCCTCCTGAGTACTGGGATTAAAGGCTTTCGCCCCCACCCCAGCCAGAGGTGGACTTTAATCCTTGCCCATTGAGTGTAGGCTAGATTTAGGGACTCACCTCTAACCAAGAACAGAAAAACAGCTTTACACTGGAGAAACCTGAAGACATCTTGGCCTAACACCAAGGTCAGCATGTCTACAAACAGTGACCAGTAACACAGTCATCAAAGATGAGAAAAAGAAAGAGAATGACAGCACATAAGACTGAGAACACACTTCACTCAAAGGTAACACGGTGTCCTTACATGTTTAAAAAGAAAACAAAGGCAGTGGGAAAGTAGATGTGTAATATACACAAGGCTCTGGATCCATCCCCAACATGGCAGTTTACTTAAAAAAAAAAAAAAATCTTACATAGTATAAGATCAAGAGCAATGGTCCTAAACAAAAAGAATCCTGTATGTGACTACATCAAAACTACATCTGACAACAACAAACCATAACACAGCTAAAAGGAACTGACGAGAGAAAATATACCAGCCTACAAAATGGCTTAGTAGCTAGAATAGATATGTAACTTGCATAATTCACATCAAAAAAGATAAAAAATACCAAGTTTAAAATAGAAAACAAAAACAATAAGAAAAAAAACAAACAAGATATAAAAGAGAATGACAGATTTAGAAACTTAGTCCCAACGTTAGTTCAGAAATACAAATTAATGAAATGACACAGAAAATTCAAAGAACTGCACTACTGTAAAACTGCCCAGAATGAAATCAAAAGAACTAGTAGATAATGTGTTAGTTTTATCACATGACATAATCTAGAATCACCTGGGAAGAGTCTCACTGAAGGAGTGCCTCCTGGCTTGTGAGCATGTGTGGGAAATGGTCTACCTTACAGTGACTGATAGGGGAAGTCACAGCACACTATGAGCAGCACCATTCCCTAAGCTTTAGTCTTGGACTGTATGAGCCTACAGAAAGCTAGCTGAACAGTGAGCAATATGTTTTCATTCTCTCTCTCTCTGTTCTTGACTGTGGAGAAAACTAGCTGCCTGAATGATGAACTGGAACATGGAATTATAAGCTAAATAAACCCTTTCCTTTTAAAGTTGCTTTGTAAGGGTATTTTGCCAGCAACAACACAGACATCACACCCAAGAAAACCGTCCCTCAAATATAAGTGTACTTACTTACTAAAACCAAAGTTGACTGACTGGTCACTGATGATCTCAAATTGCACAGGGCGGTCACCCATACAGTACTTCCTAAGCAGCTCTAAGCAGCTGTGCAGGGTTTTCCTTGAGGGCTTGTTTTCATGGAAAAGATCACCACCTAACAAAATAAAATCCACCTAATCAAAAGAAAACGGTGTTAAAATTAGTAAGTTCAAGGCAAAAATTGTTTAAAATATAGACAAGATAGAAAGAGGGTTGCACTTCAGCCTTCTACTTTGAGACCAGCTTTAGCAACACAGTGAACTGAGGATGCTACTCAACTATAAAGAGGGGAAGGGGTAACCCAGTGGTATGGTTTGGCCTGCCATGACATCTTAGGCTCACTCACAGCACAAAGGAACGGAGACAGACAAAAAAAAGGAAAGATGATTGGTTTTTAATTATTCAGAAGACACTAAAACAGATCTCTAATGCTCTACTAGTCAAGGGAACTTTAGTATATAAGTTCCCCAGGTCGGTGAGAGACTCTCTCAAAAAATACGGTGTTAAGAAATTGAAGATCCCCAGCTCCGAAAAAAAGAACCAAAAAAAAAAAAAAAAAGAAATTGAAGAAGATATCCGACATAAACCTCTGGCCTCACATGCACACATGAACACATGGACTCACATACCAATATGCAATGTGTGCAGGCAGACTGTAGACAAGGCTAGCCTGGTCTATAGAGTAAGATCCAGGACAGCCATGGCTATATAGAGAAACCCTGTCTCAGGCAGGGAAAAAAAAAAAAAAATCAAGGAACAAAGTAGTAAGAATAGCTGGAAGGCGAGGATTCTACAACGGAACCTAAAAGTCAAGAATTTAGATTTCAAAAATAGATAGTCAATATAATAAATAAAAATGCTAAAGGACAAATATAGCATGCACTTGGAAGATGCAGCATGGAGTGTACAGAGAAGGGAATCAGGAAACAAGGGATAGAAATGGATAATGCAGTAACAGCCAGGCTCGGGGGGAGGTGTTCCCAAACCCAAAGTTACAAAAGAGCATGCTCAGGGTTCCGTGGAGTTTTACTCCCCTAAGGGAAAGAATCTAGCTTGACAGAACATAAAACCAGCAGAGTCAACCGATCTCTAAGCTTCCTAGATCCTATTCAAGGTGCAAGTTAGTTTACTCCACCAAGACTTAAGGTTCATTTAGATTGCAATTGATTTCTTATTGCTTCCAGAAGGATAACAACCTTAGAGAATGAAACTGAGAGCATGCCAAGCCTTAGAGGGCTAGAAGAAGGATATTTAAAGGTGGGCACTACAATCATCTTGCTTCAGTGGAACCTGAGGCTGTGTGGGAAAACTGCTTTACTCCTCCTAACTGTCTCTCACTCCCATCCCCTTTCCCACAGAAGGAAGTGGTTTACAGTAGGCAGAGCAAGCAGTTAGCTGAACTCATAGAGATCTGCCTGCTTCTGCCTATGCTGGGATGAAAGGTGGGTGCCACCAACAACCAGTACCCACTCTTTATTCTTATCTCACAGCAGTAACATTACTCTGGGGAGGATGCAGGCTGCTAGGAGCCTGTGGAAATTTTAGGGCAAAGATCAACAGCCTGGTTGGTCTAGGTGGGTGCCTGGTACAGAGCTAAGTCTTCTCAGGCATCATACAACAATACACTAAGCAGAGGGCACTAAGGCATCATACAACAATACACTACTAAGCAGAGGGCACTCGGGGTCTCGCACACAAGCTGAAGGGAAACGGCTGAGTAGGGAGGGCACCTATGTTTATTCTCCTGCTCCCTCCTGGGCTCTTCAGACTCTCACTCACCTGCTGGGACATTCTCCACTGCCATCTCCAACTCTATTCTGGTTAAGTTAGAGTTCAACACCTTCCCTGACAGATTCTCCTTCAGTTAGATGTTTTAAACCAATGCCACCAGCAGGCACCCAGATTCGTAAGTTAATAAAAATTAACTTATGTACGCTTTCTCTTTGTAACATCTCTCATATTCACTCTTCTCTACACCCAATACCACCAGTTTTAAAAGTATTAAAATAGTCTCCAGTACCAGGCTGCTAGACTTCCCTCTGCACTGAGCACGAACTGAGTCCGATGACTGCATAGTAATACGTCTCAAACCCTCTCAGTTCTAACCTTTTGGCATTCTATTTTAAACTATGGGATCTCATCCATGTAGTTCAAACTAGCCTCAAAAGCACTGCAGTAATTGCGGATGACCTTGAACTTCCAACCTCTTCCTCCTTGGTGTTGGGATTACAGGTGTGCCACTGCACTAGAGTCTGATGCAGGGCTGTGGACCAATCCCAGGGCCTTGTGCTTGGTACACAAGCCGTCTACCAGCAGAGCTACATTCTCAGGCCTTTTTCAGCACATACAGCACACAGGCAAGCCGAACCAGTCCCTAACATACGTCCATGTTGTCTTATACCGGTGCCCTCAATTCTGCTTCACGCTGAACATACATTCTCCTTGTCGCTCATCATTAAAACCACGTGTTAAAGGTCACCCCCTGAACTGGTCTCATATAACACCAATCTTCTCTACCTCCAAAGTGCCAGG
The DNA here is from genome assembly GCF_021556685.1 of Rattus norvegicus. NCBI lineage: Eukaryota > Metazoa > Chordata > Mammalia > Rodentia > Muridae > Rattus > Rattus norvegicus. The sequence continues at coordinate 17,838,837 of NC_141541.1, read as the reverse complement.
AAATTGTGTCCCATGTACAACTGTGACCTTGTACTGGACTGCTTGGGAACTGCTGTCTCACATTCTGGCTGGATAGATGTTCTTTGAAAACCAACGGCCATCTTTTTAATTCAGGTAGAAATCGTAACAGGTTGGTACATCACTAAACATCCTGTGTTTCTAAATTTGAAGGTTATTTGTCACATCAGTTTCTGCTCCAATTGTGAACACGAGAACTCAAAATTTTTACCAGGTTTTTAGTATTTTGGTATTTAGCCAAGAAACGCTAATGCATGAGGTTATATAATTAACTCTGACTTAATGGAAAAGAGCCCGTTAACCAAGGAAGAACATTAGAGCATACACAAATGTAACTCAAACTCACTTCATTTTCCAGGGCAAGTCTTAAAATTTCATCAAATGTCACAAATGTGTCATTTCCTCTAACTGCATCTTTTTCCATAAATCCAAGATGAATATCAGTGGCAACCAGGATTTTAAATGTGTCTTCATCATCACTGTGTAAAGAAGAGAACAAAATAAACAAGCATAAAATAAACAGTAGCAACTAGAAAGCAAAATCATATTTTCTAGCCTCAGACCTGGCATGAAAGTCTGCAGTGCTCAACAGATCTTTAGCTTCACAGCTTTCTAATCACAAGTTCAATACAGAGCAAATGTTGAGTGGCACTTGTAAGTGTTCCCTGTCTGCTCTGAAATTTAGTCTCGTTATAACCAGTTTTATGCAGTCAGGTCTGCTCCCTAGATAGCGCCACAAAAATCCAAAAGGCTTTGTCTGTCTGCCCGCTTGCTTAGTATTTGACTGCACACTTTTCCAGGAAGTCACTTAAAAGTCTTCCTCTAAGTGAAGACTAGATTTGATACTAATATACTAGTTCCTTACAGCCCAAACTCTGATGACATCTACCTGACTCTGCTCTCCACCTAGTTTTCAACAATCATTTGGCCAAATAACAAAACGGAATTGTTTTAACTCCAAAGTTACTTTCAGGTAAACCAGCAGCTTACGAGTTATTAACACTCACTTAAACTTATCAAGTTTAGTTCTTTAAGATACTTTTTATCTCAGTCCCCACAGAGAAAGCAGCAAGCATGGAACACTATCTCTTAAAAAATAAGGCCTAACACAGAGAAAGAAACCCATTCATTGCACAACCAGTAGCAGAAACAAGACTAAAAGGCATTAGAAATGAGGCTATTTTCACTCAATTATAATTAATTCAGTTTTGTATATAACTCCACAAGTCAGAAACCTCCACACTCTTATTCACGAAGCCCTGGCTGTACCACAAACTTCTCAGCTCACACAACTATATCCTTCCCCTCTCTTTAGACCTCAGAGTTAACCAGAAAGGAATATTATTAGTCTTCTTATGCAAATGCTGATCTTTCTAACCCTACACAACTAGTTTTGACCAAGAACTTGAAACCAGAGTGGGAAATTCCATTCATGTTGAAGAATTTTCTTCTCCGACCTAACTTCTATAGTCCTCTTATTTCTTTCCATTTTGTTCAAATTCACTTCAACTAGGGCAACTTATTCTAAAAGACTCTTTGTAGATTCAGCTCTTTAAGACAAAGCCCAGGAGCATGCAGCTCCCTGCATGGCCACGTAATAATTACTGCAACACATTCATCTACTGCTCCACTTTATTTTCTTTTGCTAATAAGCATACAGTATGTGCTTTTAATTAAGCATGGTACACACAGTTTTGGTGATATTTTGTCCACTATGAGATTCTGTTGCTGTTTTTATTAAAATGTCATTTTTCTCTTAAGGTCATCACAGTTAATGTCAGGCTTACAGCGGATCTGCGGGGCTCATTTTTATGGTAGAGTTCCTCTAGGACCAGGTTCCTCTCCAAGTACCCTGGGGTTCTGTGTTCAGGTACGTCAGAAAAAAAAAACACCCGATTCCAAACTCTAAAAATAAATACCAAAAGGCACACATTATACAGGTTGCACATATTTCACCAACATGAGTTCAGCTGCAGGGTAGACTTCTTGAACAAGCACTGGCAATTTTGAGAAAGTCCCATTTTCGTCTTCAAGACTTACTATAAGAACCTAAGAACAGAAAATCACATCTTTATGCATCCTAATTGCATAATACGTCCTAAATGCATAATGCGTCCTAATTGCATTATCACAACTACTTCTCTCCTATTTTACTCCTGAGATTGGTGTATAGTACATCTTTGGACAGGTAGAATCAAATGTGACTTTCTAAGTGCATAAATTTAAGCTGCACCACGCAGGGCTTTGAATCAGAGACCACCCCATACTCTTAACATTAACATGGCTTTTGTGGGGCAGCACACATTTAAAGCCAGAATAAACAACCAAACACGTAGTCTACGTGAAACACCTTTCGGATCCACGGTGACAGACAGCTCAGAGTGGTCACTCTGCGAAGGCGAGTGCTGCCACTACAGACGACCTTCTACCCGAGGGACTCTGAAACGGAACGCAGAGCCCGCATCCCTTCCAGCCCACCCGGCCGGTCTTCCCTGACGGCTCCACGCACTCCGGGCTTCCGCCCGGGACCCACACGCTACAAGACCGTAGCAAGGCCTAAGTTACCCCAACCTGAACTTGTCAGAGCCGACCAGCGAGGCCACAGGCTATCTCTACCTCGGGGAAAAGGGGCAGGAGTCGTCAGAACGAGAAGAAAACCGCTACCAGAAACCTAAATTGGGCGCGGGAGAAACGCATCCGTACTTCTCGCGAGAGCCAGTGGTAGCATGACGTCACAGAACTTCTAGATTCTCATTGGCTACAGAATGGCTCACAGGAGCCAATCCTAGGATGCAGAGGAAGCAAACCCGGAAACGAAGTTCTCGGCCAGGTTCTCTCTGTGAAAGGTGAGGCGCGTGTCCGGAGCGGTGGGGCGGGCAGCTGTGGGCGGCCGGCCACCTCGCAGGTAGCACCATGGCAGTTTCTTCGCTTTGGGATTCGGAAGGTCTCGCCTTAACAGGACAAAGACCTTTCTTCCCTGCGTCCCTTGACAATCGCCCCAGAATCCTCAGCTCACCATATCTGGCTTGCTCTGTGTGCTCAGAGAACCTTGAAGAGAGTGCAGTAAAAATAATTTGGAACCTTAAATTAGATCAGACCTCAGGACCCCAGAAGGTCTTGATGTACCGTAATTTGTCTTAATCTGTTGGAACCCTAGCGCAGGCCTCTGAGATGGGGCGTGGGCTTCCACCTCACTGAGATAACAACCGAAACAGTTTGTACCTCTCTCAAAATGGAGTGTTCCTATAAGTTAGGAACACATCCTATTCCTCCATAGCGGTATGTATGCATCGAGCTTTATACCCAGAGACAAGGGGATACATTTGGTTTTTGAATTAAGCATACCAAGACAATTTAATATGTGCCTTCCATCTGAAACGATAAGTTCAGAATTAATACGGCACTTTCAGATGTGGGAAGGAGGCCTGAGATCTGTGCCATATTTTGGTTATTGATATCTGTTAAGCGTTAATTTTGATATGGTAGCTTTTTAGAAGCTGGAAGTGAAAGGAAAAATTGAAAACATCAAAAAAAAAAAAAAAGATAGTTCTGGTAGCTCTATTTTAAAATAAAAAAAGACAATTGATCCAAAACCATACAAACCCCTTAGTGGAATTTATAGGCCCTAAGAAGTTACTGGTCATGATTCTGGTGCTCTTGACACTAGTAATGAAGCTTAATAGAACAACATAATATTAAACATGTGAAATTAAGTAGAACAAAGCCATGAAGAGTGTGTATAACTAAGTTCCTCTTAGAGGCCATTCAGAGCAAAATGAAGTAAGTGGTAGGTCTTAAGTTTAGTGATACAAAAGTTCTGAGTGCAGGTTACATACAAATGGCACAATAATCTGTTAATGGTGACCCTATCCTTAAAAGGTTAATGGCAGAACAATATGAGACATAGCACCTGAAGTAATAAACATTAGAATCTAGTCAGTCAACAGAATGAAAGTGGTAACATTTCACAATAGCAAGGAAAAACTGCTAAGTTCACCAAACATAGTTAAAAGATTGATGGTTTTCAAAGTAACTTCTCATTTTCTTTAAGGCTTATATGCAGGTAACTCCCAAAGCTGATGTCAGTTTATAATTAATATGGCAGTTTAGCAGAAGACTAATCTTTTAGGACTGGGTAAACTATGGTCCTCCTGTATACTCATTGCCTGGAATCCATCAGTCTTAACATACCTAGATTCATAGATTCAAATTAAGATAGCTGTATCCATTTACTTAGAAGAGAACATTTTTGAAAGATAGATCTCTGTATTTAGTACATTTAATGGATATTATGAGAAAACACCAAAGCCTTTGTGACATAGAATTTACCTGGCTTGTTTGTAAGGTTGGTGTCCATGCCGTTGATACTGTCTTGTTACTGCCATGCTAATGACTGTTGTGTTTGTGTTTTTAGGTTGGAAAGAAACAATGTAGACATAATTCATCTCTTTAAAGATTGCGCCCTAGTACTTGAAATGCTTTTTAGCTAGGAGAATAGTAAAAATGGAAGAAGAAAAAGTAAAGGACGATGAAAACCCAGACCTGGAAAGCTCTGTGGACTTTTCTGAACAGTTTAACCAGCTTGAATTGTTGGAAACCCACGGACACCTGATTCCCACTGGTACGCAGAGTCTCTGGGCAGGCAATTCTGATGATGATGATGAGCAAGAGGAAAAAAACGAAGAGTGGTATCAATTGCAAGAAAAAAAGCTGGAGAAAGAGCCAAGCAAATTGCTTCTTTGGGCTGCTGAAAAGAATCGGGTAAAAAAAGAAACCATTATGTAGTAGTTGGAAAAGCGTTTGGTTAGAGCCCAAAGCCCTGTCCCTGAACCTCCATCTTACCTCTGGGCACGTCCCACCAGTGCCGACCCTGGAATTCCTGTCTTTAAAAATGGCAGCTTAACATTTGTCTCATTTACACGAGTGTCAAAAGAAACAGTGTATGTGAAAGTGCACATTACATTATAAGCTGGCTCTAGGTGTCTGGGGCTAATTATGAACCTCTAAGTTGTTAGGGTCATTCTGCACAGCAGCACTACTAAGGACAGGTAAGATGGAGACTGACTTAGGTGCCAACTCCACCAAGGGTCTTATTGCACTTGTTTACCCCTCACAAAGTCCTGCAAGGAGGCACCATTGGAAGCAGCTCTTCTCACTTGACCATTTGTACTTCATTTATTAAGTTCTTGCATATCCGTGTTAGTAAGTAAAAACTTACTTCAGGGTTTTGCAGTTTATAGTAGCTTTTCCATCCCAGAGCACAATGTACTCTGTCCAGTCCGTAGAGCAGACCCAAAGGTGGTGCCAGCCGCATAAGCACATCGTCTGGAGGAGGAAATGAGTTCTTTAGTCTCTAGATTGCTTCAACATCGCTTTATTCTACTGTTAAAAGCAGTTTCTTTTTTGTTTTCTGCATCATACACTATGTGTATTGATACAATCTGATAGAGGAAAATTAGACTTGCTTTAGAGGTGAAATATACAGAGAAGCCCTCTTTCCATCTGGGTCCAGGTATGGGGCAGCAGGCATTTATTAGGGTAGGATAATGTGATAGCTTCTGGTGATAATCATAGTCGGATTCCTGAGTCGCTCCTGAGTGTAATGAGCTGTAACTTCCTTCTTATTAGTCAGTTACCCTCTGCCACTACAAAAGAATCCTAAAGTCTAAAGCCACTGAATGGTGTAATTGTCTGTGTTCATTGTCCTTTGTGAGTTGAACTTTGTAAAGTTCTCTTTTCTCATTAGCTTGCTACAGTGCAGAGACTCCTCTCTGAGAAGGCCGCTGAGGTGAACACCAGAGACGAAGATGAATATACCCCTCTTCACCGCGCAGCCTACAGCGGACATTTAGATGTTGTTCGGGAGCTGGTGGCGCAGGGGGCAGATGTTCATGCAGTGACCATAGATGGCTGGACACCGTTGCACAGTGCTTGTAAGTGGAATAACACCAGGGTGGCCTCTTTCTTACTTCAGCATGATGCAGACATCAACGCCCAGACAAAAGGCCTTTTGACCCCTTTGCACCTTGCTGCTGGGAACAGAGACAGCAGAGACACCCTGGAACTCCTCCTGATGAATCGTTACATCAAACCAGAGCTGAAGAACAACTCACGAGAAACTGCTTCTGATATCGCCAGGAGGACAAGCATCTATCACTACCTCTTTGAAATCGCGGAAGGCTGTACAAACACTTCACCTCCGCCTTAATAACTCTAGTAGTTTTCTTAAGTTTCAAAGTACCAGTGCCTCCCATGTGTGAGATGTAAAATATTCCCATGTACAGAGAACAGATGTCTCACTACAGAAGTTGTTGTATGTATCATGGTTTTCTTCCAGGTGAGCTGCCTGACCTGATGTCAAATGTCTCTGAGAGGTGTTTGGGTGCAGCTGTGGTGATTTCTGCAGTTTGTGATTTTATCAGAAGTAATTTTACTGGACACGGGTAATACAGAAACTAAGGATATTTTTTGGTGCTGATCCAAGAGAAAAGTATTTTTAAATATCCCATACCCTGGGTCTTGTTCAGTTTAGCCTATTGACTTGTATTTTTATAAACTAACTCCAAATTTTCATCTTCAACATACTGGTGCAGTTCAACTGTCTTCTCTGCATCTCCATTGCTTTCCTTCTGAACAAGAAACACTAAAAAGTCAGTGACTTAACATCTGTGTAAGTTTTAAAAAAAAATAATGGAATGTTTAGATGTTTTTTAAGATGTAGGCCGTTCTAAGAAAAGCAGTTAGGGAGATGCTTAATTCTTGAATGTTTTACACTGCCTCCCCCACCACACTCATAATCCTGTGGACAGTCCTACCTCACCCTGGTCAACCCATGTGACCCTTACTGTTATGACCAGACAGTGTCTCCATTTAGACATGCACAAAACTGTACCTTGGTCCAAAAGATTAAAACTGCCCTCCAAAGTGTTCACCTTCCTTCCTGCAGGATTGGGCATTGCTCATGAGTTCCAGGAAATGTCCAGCACTACCCCACAGCCCTCATTTTCTACAAGCCATGACAAAGGAAAAAGGACAGGAATTCTAACAGTGAGGAGTGATTGTCATATGGGACCAGAATATCAAGTGGCTCAGGCTTTCTTAAAACAAAAACAAAAGCAAGCAAACAAACAAACAAACAAACTCATAGTGTGACTAGTAACAGTGTAAATACAAATAGAATACAAGTTTGACAATGCAGAAGGCAACCTGCATATGACTTCACCAGATCTATGGCATGTTTGTTTAAATTACACTAACTTTTAATCTTCTTGGTGCCTGCAACGTAGCTTTCGATGGACTCCCTAGCCCCTCTGTATTCCCAAGAGGTCTTCTGAGCATGAGAATTTGAGTCCTAGGGAAAGGGCACTGAGGGCTCATTGTCAACTCAGAACACACCTCTAGCATGTCTAGGAGGGAGTTTCTGGAAAAGTAACTGAAGAAGATGCACATCCTGATGTGGGTGGTACATCACCTGAGCTCAAGTCCCAGATTAAATAAAGAGAGCAAGCCAAGAACCAGTGTTTGTCTCTGTTTCCTCACTAGATAGTAGCACATGCTGTTCCTTCCCCACCACGGTGACTGTCTTGTAACATAAGATATGTTCTTCCTTACGGCATTTCAAGTGTTTGGTCACAGCAAGGAAAAAAGTAACGTACTAAAACAGCTGTTATCAAAAGCGCCTATGTCATTCTGGTCTGGGCCAGCCCAGGTACCTCATCTACCTTAGATAAGTTTAACCAAATGTCTGTGAAATACAGAGATAAGCAGCCACTGCCCTTCCAGAGGACCCATATTCAATTTCCAGCACGCAAATGGAAATTCACAGCATCTGTAACTCCAGTTCCAGGGGTTTCAAAGCCCTGTTCTGGTTTCCATAGGCATTGATGAATGCGATGCATAGACATGCAGGCAAGGCAACACATAGATCAAATTTTGTTAGATGTATGTATATATGTGATGGGTTTTATCAGAACAATATTGGATTGTCCCTTAAAAGGTAATGAATTGGATTAGATGGTAATCTCAGAAATGACAATAACTTGAAAAGATCTTTTCCTAAGTATCTCAAGTACAAGGGCTTTGACAGGAATGGAAGGCAGTGTCATTTAGGTCTGTCCAAGAGAGTAATACTAGTGATAGGAATAGTTGATAGAAGTGACAGGATGAGACTGCACACAGCTCCAGAGACAGTTAAGTAAGGCCGCATAGTTACCTGGGACTCAAGCAGCCTTTGGCTCTATTCCAATTTGGAAATGAGCTGTGTCCCTGCTGTTGTTACCTTTTTGGTGAGTATTGGGCCAACGAGGCCTCCATAATCAAAATGTTTGGTTTTGGCTTTTACATATAAGGTTCCGTGTAACCCAAACTGGCTGTCTAGCCCAGGATGATGAAATGATCCTACCTCTGCACCTCCCTTATCCCTAACAGGGAGCTGACCTGACTACTCTTCAGAGAACATTTTCCTAGATGTCCATTCGGCCTTGTTTGCTTCCTTAAGTTTTCTTTTAATGACTACGAGATTCCTGTCCACAAAAGGCCCTCACTTTGACTTGTGTTACATACCTTTTACTTTCCAGTTTATGCCAGCTAAGTAACTCAGTTTATAAGCAAAGTTTTCTTTAATCTTGGGGAAACGTTCCAAAGAAGTTTTAATATCTCTCATAAGTAAAAATCATAATCTTGATGTATATGCTTGAGGAGGAAGTAATGTGTTATTGTTTAATGGAAAGAATTCATACACCCACTAGTTAGCATTGCTTTTATAAAGTCTGACATTTCTCCAGAGCTGGTCCATAACCTATCACAACGATGTGATTTGTGGAGTCTTTTCTAGAGACTTGAGAGCATTACTTCTATTTGATGGCATCCCACTACTGAAAACAAAACAAAACATAGAGGCTGTCTGAGGTTTAGATCTCTTACCAAAATCAAGTCTCAGACTGATTCAATTACATACACACACACACACACACACACACACACACACACACACACACACACACACACACACGCATGCGCACTTGGGCGCCGATGTATGGTTTATAGACAGACTGACAGGTAGATTACAAGTCATCCTCACCTGCCTGCAGTGGCTCCATGAAGCTAGATATTCTGCAAAACGATCCCCTACCTCCTCCGTGATGCCTTTTCTCTAATTAGGGGATGGCATAGCCCTGTAAGATTCCTTAATGCATGTGTTAGACAGCATTTTCTCTAGGTCGACTTGAGATCTGTTGAGCCCCAAACACAGAAAGGATCCAGTGTAGATAATTGATGGTTTTAATTCCTGGAAACTTTCCTTAAAAGCCTCAAAGTTTTACTTCTGAGAACCTAAGTAAGGCATCTAAGTCAATGCTATTTACATAGAAACAGCATAAACCACATATGTAGTTTTAAGAGTTTTTTCTTAATAACCACAACAAACCAACATGAATGACATTAATTTTTTTTTAAAAAAATACATATGTGAACCAACACAGCTAAAATGCTCATTTCAGCATGAGATGCATATTTTAAAACTGAGGGCTGGAAAGATGATTCAGTTCATTGGGGCTTGCCACCAAGCCTGAGAACCTAAGTTTGATTCCTGGAACAGGAGAAAATTGCCTCCCACAAGCTGTCCTCTGTCTTCTCACACAGGTACGTAGCAGCCACACACACACACACACACACACACACACACACACACACACACACACGAATGAATGAATGAATGAAATTTTTAAATTTGAGACATTTTGCTTTTTATAGTATAGTGTGTTTTGTCACCCATCCTGACTCACACGAGCCATATTATAAGTTCCCATCAACCACACAATTTGAGTACTGGCTACTGCATGGAGCAGACAGGTCTAGGTGCCTAACATAATCTAGGGAAGTCACTCTCTCGACTTGTGGGTCGTGACCCCCATAGGGGTTACATCAGACATCCTGCATATCAGATATTTGTATTGCTGTTCGTAACTGTAGCAAGTTATAGTTACGAAGTAGCAACGAAATAATGTTCTGGTTGGGGTCACCACAACGTGAGGAACTGTATTAAAGGGCTGCAGCATTAGGAGGGCTGAGAAACACTGCCCTTGAGCCTTTTCAGACTGTATAAATGGAGCGTTAAATGAAGTTAAGTCCCGAATGTTATTAGTCAGACAACTAAGTGCAGGTCTTTACCTACAAAAGGGCAGGATCTCCTGTTGAAATGTACAAGGCCTACATGCGATGTAGAATAAAGTCCTTTTTCATCACACCGTAGTTGCTCTCTCCAGCACACTTCAAGATGACATGCCATTCGCACCCTAGGCATCTGCATCCCTTCTCGTTTTGTAGGGTTTTTTCCCCCACACATTTCCAGTAAAATTAGCAGCATAGAATTTCTCTCAAATGGTTCAAGCAACTGGACTTAAAGGAAAAATATGTCTCCCCCAGTGTGAGAGGCTCCAGCAATGTATCAAAGGTTTCTTCAATAGAAAAATTAAAAAGTAAGAAATTAAAATTAAATTAAATTAAAATTGAATTAAAAATTAAAGAGTAAGAAAAATTAACAATAAGCCAAATTTTAAAAACAGAAATGATTACAAGGACTGCAAGAGAACTGAGATTCTGAGAGAAAATGTACCTCTGAGGAAATGCCAGGTCTTGAATGGGTTAAGGTTCATTCTGGGTTCATCTTCCTGAATCCCCCAAAATTAGTTCTCACATTTTCCCCTGTTTTCAGAATGGTCTCTTGTTAATACTGAGCAAATGAGGAAAAACATCCACAAAAGCATTCCTCTCTGGTTCATCATTTTAGCCATTCAAAACTCAGGTTCATTCAGTAGTTCTTACTGTGTGTTTAAAGATATCTTCCAATGGCTCTCACTGTAGCAAAATCCAAATTGTTGGCTTAATGAAAGAAATAGCTCTCACAGTCCAAAAGCAGTCTGCTGCCCCATTTGTTTGCTCGGTGTTTCATCTCTAGGAGCTGAGACTGGAAGTACTAGAGAACTAAATTGAGTTCAGGAAGGTAACTGACCTTTTGAGATGCCATGAACTGTGTTTTCACACGCAACCACCCTAACACAGGAGAGTTTTAGTAATAAAAGAGGGTTTGGGGAGATGGTGCAGAGTGCATCCTGTACAAACAAAAAGAGCTGAGTTTGGATCCCCAGAACCTGCATAACCAGGTAAGGCGGTGTGGGGGCACACGACCATAATCCCCATTAGTAAGGCAGAGACAGCAGGATGCGGGGAGCTCACTGCATTCAGTGTGGCAGAAAAGGCTATTTTCAGATTTAAGAGGCTCTGCCTCAAATAAGATAGAGCATGACAGAGGAAATATCCAAACTCGCCTGTTTGAATGAGGTCACACACACACACACACACACACACACACACACACGCACGCACGCACGCACGCACGCACGCACGCACGCACGCACACACGCACACACACACACACTGAACATTCTAAAAATGAGACCGTTCTTTTTGTCACTACATTTTGTCATGGCAACAGAAATGAAATCAGGACAACCATTATATACTTAAATTTTTTTTTCTTTTTTTTCGGAGCTGGGGACCGATCCCAGGGCCTTGCGCTTGCTAGGCAAGCGCTCTACCACTGAGCTAAATCCCCAACCCTATACTTAAAAATTAAACAATCACTGATTTTACTTTAGATTTCTTATATTTGATAGATTCATTTAAATAGAACCAAACACTGAGCTAAAACACAGTTAGAAAAAGAGACCTGATCAATCCTAGGTATTGTTTGGAAGTAAGCATTCCCTACTCCCAATTTTGGCCTTTAGGAAGTTCATCCCTGAGGTCAAATGAGTTTATTTTTAGAAAATTCTAATTTCTATGATTCTGTGGAGACCATAGCCATATCCTGATTTTCAATCACTTGCACCATTAGAAATGTAAATTGTATTGCATTACTGAATAAAGTTGCAATGGATTTTACATAGGTTTGTCCTTTCAGAAAAGAAAGAGAGAGTTAGCCAACAATAACTGTGTACTGCTTGTTAGTCTGCAAATACACAAAACAGAACCCATTTCCTTTCATATCTTATGGTAGGTTAAGGACATAGAAAATACTGAGAGGAACTGTGCTTGTTTTTACGTTTAGTGTATATATCTTAAGATTTGTTTTCAGTTTTTAATTGTATGCATGTAGTGTGGGAGAGTATGTGCATGTGAGTTTAAGTGCCCAAAGAGGCCAGAAGAAGCCAGAAGAATGCATCAGATCCCCTGGAGCTTAGGGCAATTGTGACCAGCTGAATGAGGTGGATGCTGGGCATGGAACTCCTCTGCAGGAGCAGTGTGCATTCTTAATGCCTGAGGCATCTCTCTCAGCCACTATTTTTAAACATGATTATTTACACTCAGACGTGTATGCCAGTATGCCACATATCCACGTGTGATAACTGCATTTTACATAAGCCACAACTGTGTTGATCTCTCTTCCCAGGCTATTTTCTCCTATGTAAAAATGTCCCCTTTTGTTGTTATTGTGGGAAGAACATTTATTGTAAGTCTTCCTCTCTTCAAATTGTAAGTGCAGAGAACAGCGAGCCTACAGACACAGTGCTGCCCAGCAGACATGTAGAACTTAGACATTTCCGTGACTGAGACACTATGACCAGTGAACGCATCCTCCTCATTTCCTTCTGTGTCCCACCCTGGAAAACACATTTCTACTCCACACCAGAGAACTTACTTGTTACAACAACCTCACATAAGTACAATTACACAATAAGAAGCAAACCAAATTTCACTTTGGAGCATAAAAAATACGAGTAGGGAAAAGTCTCTACAATGAAAAATGGCTGGTAGCTTACCTGCCTGCTTTCAAGATTAGATGTGAAATAGAGGTTTGGGGCAGTGGGCTATTAATGGGTGGTGTCGGTCAACAGAATAAAGCTGAAATACATCCAGATACAGAGAACTAGTTGACTTTTTTCTTGAAATGATTGTCCCTCTAGGGACAAATAAAGAACTCATTTATAGACAGAAAGACAAATCCTAGATTTGTTTAGTGATGGGGAACATGGTCAGATTTCAGAATGGCTGGACAAGTCATCTCATGGCTGGTTGGAACTTTTACCTGTTGACTATGTCGTATTTAGGCAGGCATGACTCTCAAGTCTTTTGCCCCCACAGTCCTTCAAGCAGAAATTTTTTCTTGCATAGGAAGTATATTGCAATTACATTGATTTCTTTTAATGGTTTTGCAAAACAGGTTCTCCTGATAGCCCAGGTTGGCTTGACTTCATGGTCTCCTGCTTCAGCCTATAGAGTTTTGGAATTACAGGTCTGGGCCACAACACTCAGTTTCAGTGAGGATGATTTTTGAAGGTAGATATCCAATAATAACTAATTTTATTCTCTTATTTTATTTTCTTATAGCACGTAGGAACACGTGATGACCTCTTGCCCAAATTCTAGGAAGTACATTTTCTTGGGAATCCTTTGAGATATTTCAAGCTACCAAAAATAATGTTACCAAGTCACTGGAATTTTAAGATCCCAAACAATCAGGCCCATATTTATAAGGAGCAGCTCCTTCATTAACTGACAGAAAAGGAAATTGCTCCTAAATTTAATCCATTTGGAAGCATTCAATAAGTTTGAAATGATGGCTACTTACTATAGAAGAGGAAATGGTTGGCTTTGAAGATACTTTAGGGCTGTAGGAATTGAGAGGAGAAGCTGGTACAAGTACAGACTTGACCTCTCTGAAGAAATATCACACAGAGCCCCCTGTTACTCAAAACCTAAACAGACAGGTAAGGGTTCTGGAAACCTGTCCTAAATCTATGGAATTAAGCTACGATGTTAACTCCCTAGCAATGAGCAAAGACACTCCTTGATAGTGCTATCATGTTGTCAGTCAGGGGCAGAGGAGATGGCAGTCCTTTGTTCATCCTCATTTGACACCTGGCTTGATGGCCAAAGCTGTTTTATACCTAGGACACATAAAAATCAAATCCAGGGAGCACAGTGCAGAAGAAGGAAGATGGAGGCCTGAGTACTACCTCGTCACCCACAGACCTGCCCTCCACATGGCACGAGCAGGCCATGGATACCTGCTAGCTGACACTCCACACGATGCGGATGGAGGATGTCACCTAGGGTCCTGCCAACCACGAGGTCACCCTGCAGCGGGAATCACCACAATATGTGAGTGTGTGGTGGTCAGATGGGAGAGAGAAGAGGAGCAGCTTGAGCATTATGGAGAGAGATGGAACAGGAGACTTGAGTGGACAGGAGCAGCCTGTGCTCAGTGACCAGCCCTGCCACCTGGGACCATGGTGAGATCCTAGCCTAAGGTGACTCTGAGGGCCATGTCTGAGTCAGTGGCTACACAGCTGCAGGGGTCAATGTCAATGGCCAGGGGCTGTGCAACACTGGCCCTGCCCCTCACTGGCTACAGCATTGAGGAGAGCTGGCCCCACCTCTCATGGCTGGCAGCACTGAGGAGGGATGGCCTTGTGAATTACCCCAGCAGCACAGTGGAGCCAGTCCTGAGGGCGTGACTGTGGAGAGCTGACCCTGCCAGAGGTGACGCTCCCTGCTCCCACCACCTCCGGCAGTTGGGAAAGTTGCCCCCAGGGTCATGAGCACAGGAGAGCAGGCCCTGTCCCTTCCTGGCTGCAGCACAAGGACAGTGAGCCCTGCAGCTTGCCTGGTCAGCACAGTAGTAGGACTGGCCCTGGTCGAAAGATGGAGGTGAGCTAGCACCGAGGGTAAGAGTGAGGGAGAACTGGCCCCATCACTTGTTTGCAGTGAGGTGGCATGGGTGCAGGGGGGGGTGCCCTCCCCTTCTCCACCGCCACCTCCCCACCCCACCCCGCCCCACTTTCACCCCTCTCCACTTGCAGTCGTTTGGAGATCTGGCACTGCCCCTCATTGGCAGGAGCACTAGGGAGAGTGGGCCCTGTACTTTGACTGGGCAGTGAGGTGAAGATGGCCCTGGAGGTGTGGGTTCACTGAGCTGGTCCTGCCTCCTGCTGATGGCGGTATTGGGTAACCTAGAAGGAACAGTGCTAGAGAGCTTGCCCTGGTGATTCAGTCAAGAGAGAGCTGGCAGAGTGACCAGATCCGCTACCATCCAGACCCATATCTGGGGCTCTAAGATGCCACACCCCAAAATCTATATCATCAGCAAAGGGTTGAGAACCATGAAAGGGCCAGGCCTGCTGTCCCAAAGCTGCAGGTTGTCCATGACACAGGGCAGCAGCAGGATAACTGGGAGGAATTCAGATGAGGATCCACAGAAGTGCAGAATGAACATTTACAGGTGAAGATGTGTGGACAGAGGGGGCTGCTGTGGGATACACTGCCACAGCTTCCACCATGAGATGTTTTCTACGCTTTGTTTCTTGCTGCTGCTGTTTTTTTTCAGTTTTTTTCTGCGGGAGTTTGCAAGGGTGAAGGTTGGATATGAGGGGAAGGGGAGATGAGTGGGACTGGGGTGCACGATGTGAAGCTCACAACACACACACACACACACACACACACACACACACACACACCTTTGTGTTGTATCTGCTGCTCATATATGGTTAGGTCAGTTTCTAGACAATTCTGTTCCACTTATGTGGTTAACATGGTTGCAATCATGAAAATATCAATCAAAAATAAAAGTGGCTGGCACTAAGGTACAGTAAACATATGGGTGGGGGTGTCTCCTGAACTTGTTAATAGCCCTGTAGAGTTATCTAACCGTTCATCTTTTATAAAATCAATGCCACGTTTTAACGACTGTAAAACAGAGGTAACCCTGCTGCAAACAAACTCGATTTTCTGACTCACGTTTCCAATTCTGTGGGTTTGTCACCTGAAAATTTGGTGATTTTTGTGAGCTGTCACAGACTATGTGTACAAAAATCCCTGTAAACTAACTACAGCTATTTAATAACTTACAGCACCAAACTTGTGAATTTTCAACATGAATTGCTTGAGAGTCATGTCCAAGTCCAGATGTGACTGGTAAAGCTCTGTATGGAGCAGGTGACTGTGGGGAATTGCTGGTCCTGTTCCTCAAGCCATCCCAACACTCACCCAGAGGTAAGACCAAATCTTTGAGGCTTTAGAACTTTTGCTGAGTCACATCCCTGTTGTGTGGCCTTGGGCACTTTCCCAAACCTTTGTGACTCTTGGATTCCCATCCACACAACTGAAGCATCTCTCTTGAGAAAGCTGGGTTCTTTCTGTGGGTCTGGATCTAAGGAATCGCCGCTGCTGCTAGCACGTAGGCTGTAACCTGCACGCACCTGTAGCCTAGGGGAAGTTGGCAGAGCCCTGGAGGCCCGGAGCATCGGCGGTCACTATGACAACCCCAGATGCCTTGCGTTCCAGAGCAGCCGGTGGCGGAGTTGAGAGGCCTGGTAGCTGTGGGTCGAGGAGACCCCGGTGGCATGAGGCGGCAGGAGGCGCTGGTGGTGACGGCTGGGACAGCCTCAGAGGCCAGCCGCGACGGAGAGCAGCCTAGGCCCGCAGGGCTGGTGTGCCGCGCGCGTGTTGAGCCTGGTGGTCCCCAAGAGTCTCGCCAACAATGTGAGTTCAGCTCCAGCTTCAGACCTTGGCGGTGGTAGGACCAGTGACAAGGCTGGGCGGGCGGCGGCCAGGGGTCGGGGGAGACCCCAAAGTGGAACTAGCTGTATCACTTAAGGTTTCTGGAAGTGGGATGGAGAGCCCCTATTTGGAGGTAAGGACACTAGAAGAAATCTAGTGACAGCAGGGACAGCCATGGAGGCAGGCCTTCCACAAGTGAGGATAGGGAGCAACATAGTCTCTCCTTAGGTCAAGAGCTATGTAGAAGGGGGCTATCGACCCTTCAACAAGGATTCCTGAGCCCAAGGACAGGAAGGATATCAGCCTCAACTGAGTTGGTCCTTAACAGCACGGTTTTTTAAAGGGACCATGAATTCATTAACCCAGAGGAATGTACGTAATGATGTTGGGTTTGAACTTGGTGGCATACCACTTGTCTACCATGCACCAGGACCTAGGTTCACTCCCTTATATTTGTCTGGGAAGTAGGGTAGGAACCACTCACATCATCATTCATTTCCCAGATCAGGAAACTAAGGTGCAGAGCAGAGGGAAGGAGGTGAAGTCAGCCAGCACTGGCAAAACACTTGACAATCATCTCTGGCAGTCAAAGCTCACAAATCACTACCTGGGTTAGAATGTCACACTGCAATCCTTCTTCTTCCCTCTGCCTATGGAATATGAAAACAATATTCAAATCAGTAAAGACTGTCTAGAGGCAGTTGTAACTGGATTTCTAAGTACCTGAGCCGTTGGCTGCTGGGGAGGCTTGAGGGCCAAGGAGGACTGCAATCAGCTTCCAGGGCTGCTCAGAGCCTCCTTGATTGCCTCTCTGGGGACTAGCTGAAGCATCTGGAGGCTGTCTGTGCTTGGGCACTCTAGTAGAGAGTTTGCTCCTAAAAACAAGCCATTATATTGATCTGCATCAGTACTGTCCTGTGCTCTCTCCGTGTGTCTCTGTCTCTCTCTGTATGTCTCTCTCTCCCTCCATCTCTGTCTCTGTCTCTGTCTCTCCCCCTCTGCCTCTGTCTCTGTCTGTCTCTGTCTGTCTGTCTCTGTCTCTCTATCTCTCTCTGTCTCTCTGTCTCTCTCTCTGTCTCTCTCTGTCTCTCTCTGTGTGTTGATGTGTGTCTGTGTGTTTGTGTCTGTCTCTCTCTCCCTCTTCCTCTCTCTCTGCCTGTCTCTCTGTCTCTCTGTCTCTCTGTCTATCTCTCTCTCTCTCTCCCTTTCTCTCTCTCTCTGGTCTCTCTCCCTCCGCCTCTCTCTGTTTGTCTCTGTCTTTCTCTGTCTCTCTGTCTCTGTCTCCCTGTCTCTCTCTGTCTCTGTCTCTGTCTGTGTGTCTGTGTCTGTATGTCTGTATGTGTGAAGGCCAGAGGACAACCCCAGCTCTCATTCCTCAGTTTCACTGAGAAAGTGAGTACCACTGATGTTGAAGTTTTCGTGCAGCATAGGTTAGACTGGCTGGATGACTGGCTGTCTGGCCAGGGAGCTCCAGGGATCAATCTGCCACCACTTCAGGCTTTTCTTATTATAACACACAAATAATTGTATTAGCCCACAGGCAACTGTGAGAAAAACAAACACAAGTAAAATGGTCGGGCGCATTATAAAAATCAGCACCACTTGCTGTTCGAAGTCAAGGAGCCTGGCAAACCTTATTATAAAGCAAACCCCAGAGTGGCACCAACACTTAAACATAGATAAACAAAGGCACAGTGTGTGGATTTCCCCTTCTGTCATCTTTTTCTTTTCTCTGTCTCCAGTCCCCACTTCCCTCCTTCCCTTGCTTTTTCTTAATGGAGGACTTTTCCCTCTCTAGCTTTTTGTCATTCTCAATTTCCAAGGCCCCACCAGTCTCCTTCAGCAGTTTCCTCTGCAAATTCTCTTGCTGCCAAACTGCAGTCTGTCAAGAAACCTGCGCTTTTGAGCAGGCAGCTCTTCTCTGTGATCTGGTATAAGCTTTGCCTCCTTCCTTGCCATGTTATTTCCCATGAAGGTTGTGATTCTACAGAGAAAGCCTAAAGTAGTCAGGTTCAAGTAGTGCTGGTTCCTACTCACATGAGTCCCAACCTCGGAAACAAGAACGAGAACCTCAGAGTACCTGGTTGTACCTTTTCTGAGTCTGGGGACATATCTGAATCCTTACTATTGGAAGTGGACCAGGGTCACATTCGAGGCTCTTGTCCTGATTGAGCATGTGAGACTCAAAGTGAGTCTTAACTACTGGAAACCCTCCTCCACCAACACACACACACACACACACACACACACACACACACACACACACACACACACACCCCAAGTGAGACAAGAACAGAGTTTGATGCAAACACAAGAGGTTTATTTTTCCAGCACGTTGGGGTTGAACTTCAGTCAGCCCCTTGTTGTGAGTGACTAGAAGGCAACCCTGAGTGGCTATAACAAGCAGTTTTTATACTTTTTAGGGGTACAGGTTACATCAGGAAGGTTACAATTCAAACTTACTGGATAAGCATATTGACCTTTGAATCTATTGGCTAGCAAGCATGGGCAGATTATGAAATGCATTCGAATTCTATCTGGGACCAGAGGATCAGGTGACTATCAGTCAGTACATTCTGTGGGTTTTCAAGAATGTTCCTGCTCCTCCCGAGAACTGTGGGTGGAGAATGGAACTAGGCCTAGCCTTGCCCTGGGGTGGGTGGGTGTAAGGCTGGAGAAAGCCCCTATGGTCCTTCAGGTCTGTCTGCAGTCAGAACAAGTACACTCATGCTAACTGTTGGTTAACCTGGAGTAAGGGGAGATGTCTACCATATCTTTGTGAGAATAACATCAAATTTCAAATATATAACAAATTTGCTTGAGTTTTCTCTGGCTCCTTGAATTGTGACAGGAACCTCTTGTTCTCTAGTGTTGACAGACACATCCATGCCGTACCTGAGCATACGTCTGCTGTCCATCTCTTATGCTTTTTGCCACACTCCATTTAATATTCCAATCAGTGGAACAGAAAGACTTCTGCTTTTACGAATGGCTGTTTTAAAAGACAGATACTAAACCATTAGTTATGCAATAATTGTATGCAGATATGCAAATGAAGGGACAATAAATGAAACAAAAGAGGAAAGAAATGCTGTGAGCTGTAGGTTGGAGAACCAGGGATGCTCCTCTGAGTAACTGATACACAATAAAGCTGGCACTTACAATTTGAGTGGCAGTTTTACTTAGGCAGAAGCTCCGGAGAAAGACTGGTCTTGTGAAGATGGGATCAGAGGGGAGGGAGGGCCAGGGGTGGGAAGTTGAATCTGAAGATGCAGCCCAGGCCAGGAAGCACATAGCTCTTCTGTCCTCTTAGGGTTCTGTTCCCTGAGAAGAACAGAAAGAATGCAGCAAAGCACTGAGAAGGAATTCTCCTGGACTGGAGCAACAGGGAGAGATGGGGCCAGCCTCAGAGGCCAGGAAAAGGCCCTAAGTCTTCCTTACAGTTAACTTCTATAGGTTTAATCTCTTATTTAAGACTTGTTTTATTATTTGTGTGTGTGTGTGTGTGTGTGTGTGTGTGTGTGTGTCCGTGTGTCCACGTATCTCTGTGTGTTTATGTGTCCTTGTACATGGGTAGCCACAGAGGCCAGAAGAGGGCACTGGATTCCCTAGAGCTGGAGTTCCAGCCTGCTGTGAGCCACCCTGTAGGTGCTAGAAACAATGCCTGTACCCGAAGGAGCAGCAAGCATTCTTAATTGATGAGTCATCAGCTGGAATCTTTAAAAACGAACGCTAAAGATGCTGAGATGAGGCTGGCCTAAAGCACTTGCTGTGTGAGTGTGAGTGCCTGAGTTTGAGCCCAGCTAGACCCAGTAGCATCCACCATGAGATGGGAGGCTAGTGCACAAGAGTTCTTGGAAGTTTTCAGAAAAAAGCAGCATGGCAGTACACAATGGTAAACAAGAAAGAGAGGAGAGATCCTGTCGCAAAGGAGTGGAAGATGAGGACTGAACCTGAGTCTCTGTCTCTGTCTCTTTCTGTCTCTCTCTGTCTCTGACTGTCTGTCTCTCTCTCTCTTACACACACACACACACACACACACACACACACACACACATGCACACACTGCATTCTACATCTGAACTACAAGATCCAGGCACAAATCTGTCTTACCCTTTACTTTGCCCTCGCCCCCAAGCCAAATGTCAGGAACAGAGTAGGTCTTTAGCCAGAATTCACTGCTGGGCGTGGTGATGCATACCTGTAATCTCAACAGGTTCTACAGCTGCCTGTGAGACACAGGGAGAGTTTGCCACAAAACAAAGCAAACCACACCCTGAACCCCTCATTGTTGATAAATGAAAGTTCACGAAGTCAACGAGAATGTTTCACATATTTCTTCACCATATTTAAAGAGAATCCCGAAGCCCACCTCACACACTTGGGAATTATGGGAAAGGATGAAGTCCTCCAGACCAGAAGTTGTAATGACAGAGATAATTCCAAGATAATTCCTCAGGGCAAGCCATCTATTGGTTCTAAGGAATAGCATGCTGTTTTAAAAAAGTTATTCATATAGGAATGACGGCTGGAAGGCTGGGCAGGGTTGGCCATAAATCCATTATGAGTATTTTTCCAGGGAAGACGTTTCTATACTGTGAGCCCCACAAGAGAATCAAGGAGGTTTTGGAAGAAGAACTTTCTATCAAGAGGGATGAATGTCACGTGAAAAGCCCAACTGCAGGTAATCGTGCCACAAGCAAGGGCCTTTGCTAAATGAATATGAAATTGTCTGTCTGATGGCAGGTTGGTTAATTTATTTGTAATGAAACAATAACCATCAAGAGAAATAAGTTCTGGGAAATCTTAGAATGCTTTCTGGCCTGTGTCCAGTTATACCTCCACATGTAGGGAAAAATGAACTAAATCTTCCATATGTGGTTTGCTGTCCATGCTCTTGGCTACTTCTTTCTGTTTAACCATAAGTAGAACACTCTCACATGCTTGGGACACAAAGTAACATCTTCAGACTCATCAATGTAGATTTGCTCAATGGCAGGGGTTCCCAAATGGTACATTGTACCTGGATGCCTAGACTACCAAGTTCCCAGGTGACTGGTGCTCCTTGTGCAGAGCCCCTCCCTGGCAATGACTGTTACAGCAGAATGAGAGTCATTAAACCAGTTCAAATCACCCAGAGACCACATTTTAGCAAAACACAGTACATGAGTGACACAACTGGGTACAGATAACTCTCAAGATGGTTGACATGATGTCCATGCTCAGACATGTCTGAGATGACTGGCCCCATGTGCCTGTGATTCCTTTTCCAATCCCTGGGAGAATATTTATAATCAGGTTTTTTATTATAATGCTCATGGGGTCTTGAATTTTCTAGAAGAAAAATATGCAGGTCAGCAGAATGGCTCATGGGGTTAAAATACCTGCTGTGAAAGAAAGCCTACTCACCTGGGTTCAATCCCTAGAACCTACCAATCCCAAATTCCCTTCATACTGCTGGTATACAGCTCCCTGACAAAAGCAACTTCAGTGGAGAAGGTTCACTGGATCCATAATTCCAGGTTACACTCCATCAAGGCAGGAATGTGAAGCAACTAGACACACCCACGGTCAAGAGCTGAGAGAGAGAGAGAGAGAGAGAGAGAGAGAGAGAGAGAGAGAGAGAGAGAGAGAGAGAGCATGCCCGCTGCTCAGCTTGCCTCTGTACTCTAATTCAGTCCAGGACTCCAAGACCAGGGGACCTTGCTGCCCAAACTGTGGTCTTTGCATATCAATTAGCATAACCCTACCAACATGCCCACAGTCAACCTGATTTTGACGATCCCCCATTGAGACTCTTCCTGGATGGTTCTAGGTGTGTAGGTTCTAGGTTCTATGGTGTGTAGAGTTTATAGAGTTAATCATCACATCATATAAACGCAGAAAGAGAGAACCAACTCCACAAAGTCGTCCTGTGCCCTTCACATGCATGCTACAGCACACACGTACCCCCCCATACTAATAAAAAGAAAATAAATGAGAGAACCGTGAGTACAAAGTTCAGAGAACTGGCAATTTCTGGAGAGAACTATGGGGTCTAATAACAGATGCTGACAATCTCAAGATATATCATTCAAACTCTAGTCCACTTCACAGTTCTAATCAGCCGTGGGAATTTACTCTTAGGTCTGACTGTATTGCTAATGTCATGCAGTATCTTCGAGAAAAGCTTTAAGTCTACTCTACCTGCTGTGGATAGATGGAGAGTGGCCTACGTGTAATGTGGTTTTGATGGCTAAGCAACTTTTGTCCAAGTTATTATAATAGTTCAGATTTAGCTTCATTGTTTCAAAGGACGGACATAGAAACTAAATAACAGGTTTGCTATTCTCTGAGGAGGAAATGAGTGTTGTATCATTCTTACTGAATGCATTGATGTGAGGCAGCCTAAGAGAATAGGAAAGAAACATTTGTTTTTGTATTTTCAAATATCCACTTAGCATGCAGCTACCAGGGCTGCATTTTTATGGTATCCACCAGAGGGCGCACAAAGGCAATATTTCACCTAGAAAAAAAATCTCAAAGATGATATAAAGTTGTGCTTTAAAGGGCTCCTCCAGAATAGGGACTTGGTACCCAGGAAGAGTGATAGACTCTTGCCCGCTGCAGTAGGGCACCCCTAATGGGCCGTTGGTCTTCTAGTCGGGTATGCAGAAAACCTGATGACCACTGGAGCTTCTCCTTCCGGAAGACACACATAACCACACACAGCCGGGAGTCCGCATGCAGCGTTCAGGAACGCCATCTTAGCCATCTAAGATTCTAAGAGCGAGTGTGCACACAGAGGGCTGCTTCTGTGTTTATCTGTCCTTCCTTCCTCTCTCTTCCCTGTTGTGATACCCTTTGGTCCCCACGAGTTTAAAGACATTTCCAGATTGAAAAAAAAAAAAAAAAACACCAAAAAACAAAAAACCCTTCCTTTTGAAGGAAACCTGTGATTTCTCTACCATATCCATCCCCTGAGTGGCGTCCTGCAAGGCTGTATACTTCTTTCTGTTATCAAGGCCTCAATATGGCCCTGGAGAGCATCAGTTTCCATTCCCCTGCCTCAGCTCCTTTCTTCTTGCCACCCTTTTCTCCCTCACTCCTCTACCTCTACTTGGCCTCAAAAATATGAATAACTCACTCTTCATTCTTTTGAGTAAGGGTCTCTATATGTAGCCTAGGCTGGCCTTAAACTTGTAGAGATCTGCTGTAGTAAAAATAGAAAAATGGGTGGGACAGTTCCTGCGGTAATTCTGCACGCAGTTATTATTATTTTACCCACTCTTCAAGAGTCTTCCCCACATCAAGAAGTAGTGCACATTCCATTTACTTGATTAGGGCAACAGTGAGAAGTCAGGCCCTCAAGTGCCATTCCAGACCATGGTTAACTCGCTGACTCCATTTGTGGAAGAGCCCTGAGTTTCCCAGCTGTGCCCTTGACGCCTCCATCCCTCTCCTCTGTCAAGAGCAGCAAGGCTTGCGGCTGCTTCCTGCGTGGTCTCCTAAGTCTGTTCTCTACACAGAAAACAGAATGGTCTCCAGGACTAATCAGGTCACCACCACACTCAAACCTCTACAGTGTCTTTTTTATTGTTTTAAATCAAATCCCATCACTTGGGAAGTAGAGGCAGGAGGATCAGGGGTTGAAGGTCATCTTTGGCTCTATCATAAGTTCTAGGCTAGCCTGGGCTACAGAAAAGCTGATAGAAGCAAACACTAGAATAAGTCACACTCTCCTGCCCGCTGGGGCTCTGAGAGGTTTCTAGGTTGTGCAAGGTCATACAAGAGTCAGATACGTGGCAGAATCAGATTCCAATTAAAGTCTGATCCCAAAGCCATTCTTTCTACGTAGGATGTTCTGGTCATGCTCAGCTGAGCCCTGTGGGGTTTGTGCCACTGCTCACCAACTTAAGGTTCAATGTTTAATATGCCTGATTGTTCGTTCTTGTCCCTGGACTCCATGACACTAAGCTGTTCTGGTTTCCTTCCTGGGACATTCTTTTCTTTTGTTGCTTAAGAACTGTTGTTACTCCCTTTGCTCAACAGCCCAGGTTTGCCGGGATGATATCCACCATCTTGTCCCACTACCTCTTTCTGAGCTCCTCCGCTGTGATCTCACTAACACACTCTTGATATTGTGTCTCTAGGCAGACTGTTTCCTGGGTGTCCCTTAATCACTCAGGATCAGCACTGGGAAAAATAACTCCTCCCACCTGACCCCACCCTACAGTGCCAACTTACTCCTGAGTCAGTGGCCACCAAATGACAGGGCCACCTCCACAATCTTCTTCTTCTCCAGGCAGACATAGCCTACATCTAGTACGGCTTAGATCAAGCTCCAAAACCACTGGCCATGTGCCAACTTCACCCTTCAAATACATATATTTTCTCTGTGGTATATACTTTATCAGAACCATGTTGTCAACATTAAAAAATCAGACCCATCCATACCTGTAATCCAAATACTTGAGTGGAGGCAGTAGTAATCAGGAGTTGAAAGTCACCTTTGACGACATACAGGGTTTGAGGCCAGCCAGGATTTTATTAGGCCCTGTCTTTTTTTATTTTTAAACAATCTTTTTAATATTTTATTTATTTATTATATATGAGTACACTGTAGCTGTCTTCAGACACACCAGAAGAGGGCATCAGATCTTATTACAGATGGTTGTGAGCCACCTTATGGTTGCTGGGATTTGAACTCAGGACCTCGGGAAGAACAGTCAGTGCTCTTAACCACTGAGCCATCTCTCCAGTCCTAGACCCTGTCTTAAAGAACTGAAAAAAAAGGTGCTAGGGATATAGCCCAGTCATAGAACACTTGTCTAGAATGCACAGGGTCATGGGTTGACCCCCCCCCCCCAAAACCTCAAGCACTATCAGATCTGTGTATCTTCAATGTATACAATGTATAATGTAAAATGTATAAGGCCTAAGCTAGGCCTCCCGAGTACTATCAGATCTGTGTATCTACAATGTATACGGTACAATGTATAAGGTACACTGTATAAGGTACAATGTATAAGGTACAATGTATAAAGTACAATGTATAAGGTACAAGGTATAAGGCCTAAGCTAGGCCTCCCAGCTGGCAGGTCAAGGGAGTCACAGTGCAGGAGTTAAAATCTTAGAGTTTTCTTCCCCTTGTCAAATCTCGGAGCATGTTTACACAGGGAAGCATGGGAGGTAGGGCTTGAAACTGGCCTTTCGGGGCCTCTTATTCATCGCTGCCCACAGACAGCCAACCAGAACAAACACATATTTTTAAAAATAAGTTTGACTTTCCTGTGAGATCAACCTGAGGCACTGGCTTAGAATCTCTAGGGGGTGGGAAGCATGCATGGTTTTGTAATTTTTAAATTTAGAAGGAAAACCCACAGGAAAAGGTCTTTGAATAGAAGCAGTCAAGGGTACGAAGAGAGAAAAGTCTCTACAAGGTTTTAGGACAGGATCTGTGTCTTTGGTGCCTGCTGCTCTCGTCCCTTCCTGGCCAGGTATGCCAACTCTGAGGCTCTGCTGGCACTGCCCCGGTCTTGTCCTCCTGCTACCTTCTAAAAGGCACATCCCTGGAGCATGGGGGAGAGGGGTTTCACTCCTCAATAGAGCAGCTGTATCAAAGGGCTTCAGAGCATCTTTTGTTCTACTTGAATATCTCAGCTCTGGTAACTTCTTCACCCAATTATTATATCGAATAAACACAATGTTATTAATAATTTTTCTATCCGTCTTCTTCTTTGAAAGCAATAATCACTTATGCACAACTGTGTTTTGCTTTGGGGGTTTTAACTCTCCTTAGCACCTGCACATGTATTTTGAATGTTTTCTCCATTCAATTGTAACCTTTAGCACTCCTGTGATTGTATCAGGAAGAACACGACTAGAGTTGGCCCTCGAGACACTTTCATATCCAATTCAATGTGGTGGTCTGCAGAGCCCTGCTCTAGAGTGTAAACTGTTCTACCTGCTAGATTTTCTAGGGCAAATATTTATGGTCCCCTGCCTTTGAGAACCTATTCTCGGTGGCTGAGAGGAGCCTTTTCTCTCTAAAGACAGGACAGAGGAAGAGACTGGCTTGAATGGGAGGGGAAGATTTAGGTTAGATTCAAAGAACGGCTTCGATTTCATAAGATCTAGACAGAAAGAGACTGTGAGTCTGTCCTTAAGGGCCTAGAAAAAGGCTGACTCTCATCTTGAAAGGCAGCATCAGCCACTCTCCTAACCGTGCGAGCCAGGCTGGGGTGACACTGAGCTTGGCAAGCCCTCTGAGCTGCACCCCTGCAGACAGACTCTGAGCTCACCCTTTGACAGTGAAATCACTGTCCTTGTGAAAACAACAGCAATCATTTGTTAAACACAAAGCACTCGGGGCTGGGGATTTAGCTCAGTGGTAGAGCGCTTACCTAGGAAGCGCAAGGCCCTGGGTTCGGTCCCCAGCTCCGAAAAAAAGAACCAAAAAAAAAAAAAAAAAAAAAAAACCACAAAGCACTCTATGCGCATGCCATCCAGGCCATCCAGGCCATCCAGGCCATCCAGGCCATCCAGGCCATCCAGGCCATCCAGGCCATCCAGGCCATCCAGGCCATCCAGGCCATCCAGGCCATCCATGTCCAAGCAGAATCCGACCAGACAGCGCTGTTAATACGACTCGTCCAGGCTCTCAGCCCCACTTTACTCTGAGCCCAGAGACTGTGTTCCCTCTTGGGCATTGCTTAGTGTGGAATCTTTTAGGGAGGTACCAAATGTCATGAGAGCATTAGTGAGACGGCCTCTGGCTCTGAGGAGAATATTCAGCAGTAAAATGCTCACACGCACTCAGAATCCTAACAAGTCACACAGCTAACCCGAGTTCTCTAACTCAGTCAGTGAGCATCGTTCTTGTTTTGTGGTTAAATTTGTCTTAGGTTTGCTATTCCTGTGATCAACCCCATGACCAAAGCAATCAGGAGAGGAGAGGGTTTATTTCAGCTTATAACTCCAGGGCCACACTTCGTCACTAAGGGAAGTCAGGGCAGGAGGTGAGGCAGAGGCTGTGGAGAGAGGCTGCTTCCTGGCTTCCTCAGCATGCTTTCTTTTTTTTTTTTTTTTTTTTTTTTTTCCGGTGCTGGGAACCGAACCCAGGGCCTTGCGCTTCCTAGGCAAGCGCTCTACCACTGAGCTAAATCCCCAACCCCCTCAGCATGCTTTCTTATATACCCCAGGGCCACCTGCTCAAGTTTGTTACCACCCACAGTGAGCTGGGCCCTCCCTCATCTATCATCAGCCAAGAAAACGTCCCCTCCCCCAGGCTTGCTCACAGGCCAATCTAGTGGTGACATTTTCTCAGTTGAGGAATTCCATTACTCTTTGTGTCACATTGGCATAACACTAGCCAACACAGAAGTTAATGGAATAGCTAAGCAGATGGTTTTAGGATACCGTGGGGATCAAAGTACAAAGTATTAGCAACACTTAGACATGTTCTCCTGAGCAGGTGCCCTTTTCAGAATTCCAGACCTGCCATCCGCACATCACAGTGCAGACGCCATTTTCCAGGTGTTCAGCACTGTAACAGCAGGATACTGAGCTCGTCATGGGGACATTAAGCCACACCTGGCTCAGGGCTTTTAGGAGAAGCTAGAGTCTTCTGAATGTTTTCTAGTCTGTGGAAATATTCCCACTTAATGAAGGAAGGAATTAAATTAGAATCAGATACAGAAAACTGAGCAATACATAGAATTGGTCTTATTTATTCTTGATCCTTTGGTTTTGCAATATATGTTAACATAATGGCCTTTCATGTCTTTGCGGAGACCCAACATAAGAGCACACAGTGTTTTTTTTTTGTTTGTTTGTTTTGTTTTTTTTGTTTTTTTTTTTTTTTCGGAGCTGGGGACCGAACCCAGGGCCTTGCGCTTGCTAGGCAAGCGCTCTACCGCTGAGCTAAATCCCCAACCCCAAGCACACAGTGTTTTAATTCCATTGCTGAATGCATGAAGTGTATCGAAGATTAGATGGCAAACACCTCATGTGGCTTCATTCATTAGGTTGAGTGTATTCTACTCAGTGAATTGGAAGCGTAGTCACCCAGGAAAATCCGTTTGAAGCACTTTGTGCTAGGAGGAGAATACAGCACTCACTGTCGTTGTCTTGCTCCTAACACTTTCACAGTGGCCCTGGATGGAATCTGGAGCATTCGAAGGAATCTCCCCGTGGGAGGCATGATACCAGGACAGCAGAGCAGGAACTGCTCACTCCCACAAACCAAGTACTACTCGAGGCATGGAGGACTGAGAAGTAAGACCCTGGACCCCACAGCCCCACAGACAGCTGAGGGGGTTCCACAGCTTACAAACAAGCGGTGCACCGTTAAACACCTTAATCACAGGTCACCTTTCCTGCTTTGCTTCTGTCCTGTCACACTTTACTTATCCACTGTCTGTCATCCTGGGACTCACAGTCCAGTTACAGAACACACCTCCAC
The DNA here is from genome assembly GCF_021556685.1 of Rattus norvegicus. Classification (NCBI taxonomy): domain Eukaryota; kingdom Metazoa; phylum Chordata; class Mammalia; order Rodentia; family Muridae; genus Rattus; species Rattus norvegicus. Next base: position 17,809,817 of record NC_141541.1, on the reverse strand, counting down.
AGACACAAGAGAAGTTCATACCTAACCTGAGACATCTGACTCTACTTCACACGCACAACGGCCAGGCTCTGGGGGAGGGATTGTGTCCATTCCTTTCTTCTAAACAGGTGACAAAAGGGAGGTGAGAGAATTAAGCAAGGACCCGGCAAGATTCTTACCTGTTCCCTTAGTCTCCCCTTAGGTACGTGGGCCACCTGTCTAGTGTAGTCCTCAGGAAACACGAGCTTAGAGAGAAGCACTCCTCATTCCTTCTTCTGGGTATCTGTCACAAATCTTCAGCAGGATATGGGAAGGAGCAAAGAGCATTTGCAGACACTGTAGGGACATGTTGCTGGGACATGAGTCCTGAACGTCACTGGGGGGTGACCCTGTGTGCAAAAGCAGCAGCACACAGAAGCCAAAAACGCTCTCTCCCTGCTCCCCCCAATCTCTTGTCTCCTTCTCTTCCATTTTTAAAGACATTTTGCTGTGTGTGTATATGTTTGCTAAATGACCACAGAGGTCAGAGGTCAGAAACAGGATTAGATCTTTTGGAGCTTGAGTTAAAGGCATTTTATATTGTTGACGCTGGGTTCCAGACTTTGGTCCTCTGATAGAGCAGTTCATGCTCTCAATCACCGAGTCAGCCCCAGTCCATGAACTCTTAACCAGAATACGCATCACTGCGGCCAATTCTACAAGCCCTGCTTGCTTCAGATTGTTCTAAGACTTGCGCCTACCATAAGGGATAGGCACAATTCATTTTTCAGATGAGGACATTGAGACACAGAAAGACATTGCCCAGTGTCACTTAGCTATGGAGGGGAAGTGCTTTGAACCCAGGCAGAACATTCTCAGAGCCCATGCCCTCATTTATGAGGTGCTCTGGTGCCCAGAGCCCAGAGACGGGGGATGTAGTGCCCGTAAGTGACAAGTGGGTACAGCACAAGTACTATAAAAGAGGAGGCTGGGGATGGGCCTGTGAGATACGGATGATGAAGCCACTGAGAACTGAGACACAAGATTAAAGGACAGAACTGACCGGAACTCAGCTGTGAGCATGGGTTGGCAATGATAAAGCAGTTGTCATGATTTTACCTCATGTGAAGTGGGACAGCAAGCATTTTACAGTTGTGTAGGCCACATGATCAAACATTGAAGACGATAAGCTCCAACTTCCGGGCAGGATGATTTGGTCAGGAAGGGAATTATGATCCATAGTCTGAAGGGTTGTGTGGTGGAAATTACTAGCCTCTGCCCATCTGGCTTCCAAGACTGTGCTTATCCACTGGCCATCCTGACAGAGATTCTGGACAACAGGGTAGAGCCAATTAAATCAGTTGGTTGTGGTTAGCCATACACAAATGCCAGGGCTGTGCAAGGCAGCGTTAGACTCTGAGAGAGAAAGTACATCTACAACCCAGACGCTAATCAGTGCTTTGAGTAAAACTGATTTATCCTGTGATCCCAGCTACATAGACTAAACCTGGAGTATCCTCGGAGTTCACTTGCCAACAAGCCTCACCAGTTCAGTGAGCTCCAGGCCCAGTGAGCGATCCTGCCTCAAAGGATAGGGTGGGCCAGTCAAGAAGCGTTTACACTGACCCCTGGTCTCCATCATGCACAGGTACATGTGTGCACAGTCTCATGCATACACGCTCACATGCTCATGTCTCTCTCACCATGGCAGAGCTCACTAGTTTGTCATGAGAATGACCAACAGCTGTAGGAGCCAAAGACTCTGTGTTGAATGTCATAGACTGTGTGCTGCTGCTAACCGCATCTACCTCTCCATGAGTGTGTGGGTTTCTCCGATACATTGAACAGGATACAGAATGGATGACGGGAGCAGGGAACCTAATTCCTGAGTTAAAATAATGTGAAGATGTTTTATATGTATTCCGAACCCTGTCACACTTTTGAAGACTTTTCTGTTTCCAAGAACCCCTGCCTCATTCTCTCTCTCTCTCTCTCTCTCTCTCTCTCTCTCTCTCTCTCTCTCCCCTCCCTCCCTCCCTCCCTCCCTCCCTCCCTCCCTCCCTCTCACTCCCTCCCTCCCTCCCTCCCTCCCTTTCCTCCATCCTCTCTCTCATCTGTCTATCTGTCCATGCAATGTGTTCAAGACAGTGCGACACTCCCAAGTGTCATGGCTATTTGGTGGGTTCTCACGCCTGATTTAGGGACTGCACAGTGGCCAGTCCCCACTGCATCCTGATCTTAACTCATTTGCTCTCACCACTTCCTTATTCTGCACCCTGCTAACAAACCAAAAGAGAAAACAGTCATAGCCCACGGAGCACATGGGTTCCTTATGACAACTCAGATTCTGTTTCAGGTCAGGCTGGGTCCAAGGCTTTTTCAAGCCAGCACCCATATGTGCTGGCATTGCCCAGAGTCACACTCACAGTTGGGGCTTAGGGGGAACTGGGGTTTCTGGGTCATAAGGAAGTGTTGGCTTCCAGGTCACTAGTGCCTTTCAAAGTGTGGCTTTCACATTGTGCCCTGCAGGTGATCTGCCATGAGGACGATGACTTTAAAGTTAGACTGAAATGGGGTTTGGATTAAAGATCATCTCCCCGGATAAAACGTGTTTGCCGACATTGTTCTCTTTCTTATTCTAGGGTAAGACGGACATCTTTTCATAGATGGAATTTCATTCCCCTAATGTCCAGAGACTGAAGAAACCCAGGCTTGCTTCTCTATTAAGAAGTATGGGGGGAAAAGGTTTTACCCTATAATACCAATATCCAAGTCAGTCCAAAGCCATGAAATACTATTGGGAAAACGTGCTAAGAAAAATATCCTTGTTTTGTAGTTTTCACAGTTGGGATGTATTAGGCTTCTGTTCGGCTTATTTGATTAAATGTATCAAATAAAAATCTCAACTCTTCTTCATTTCAAGTTAAACATTATAAAATTGAGTTTGTGGTATAATTGGTGCACCCATTTCAGTACAGAGAGTGATTCAGACATGGGTGCCACAGAGCAGAATGTCCAGTACCTGCCTGCAGACTGGTGAATGAATGACCAGCCAGAGAGCTTGGCTCAAACACAACCCTTTTTATATAGCTCAGTAGAACCCACTGTTCCTCTAGAATTTGCTTACTAAATGGTAAGGAGCCAGGCACTCATGTATCTGTGTATCTATGCATCTCTCTGTGTATCTATGTGTTTATCGATGGATCTGTCTGTCTAATTTTAATGAGTTTAAAAAGAGGTTAACAGGAAGAGAGAAGCCTTTTCACCCATTTCATAGAAGTATATACACACCATGTACATATTGGCTTAGCCATTGAGAGTACTTGCTGCTCTTACAGAGAACTCGACACTCACTCTGTCTGTAATTCCAGTTCTAGGGAGTATGACGCCCTCCTCTGACCTCTGCATCCACTGCAAGTATGTAGTATACAGCCATACAAGGAAGCGGAACGTCTACACACGTAAAATAAAAGAAATCTTAAACATTAAAAATAAAATGTGAAGAAGGGCTGGGCTGTAACTTGGTGGGTGGAGTCCTTGGCTTGCATGTCCGAAGCCCTGGCTTGTGGTAAATATTGGGTGTCCATCACAGAAAAGATCAGGAGGATCAGAGGTTCAAGCTCCTCCTTTACTACATAATGAGTTTGAGGACAGTGGGAGCTACACGAGATGATCCCAAACACCCACAAAAGAAATGCAAGGCAAATATTTTGTATTTGCTCTTCCAGAGTCACGGACAGCACACTGATACACTTTATTCATGTTCTTTTATGCTTGCTTCTCTTTACTTGTTTGACATCATGCTCTATAGCAGCGGTTCTCAAAGTGACCCCTTGGGGAGGTCAAACAACCCCTTCAGAGGGGTTGCCTAAGACCATCAGAAAACACAGACATTTACAGTACAATCATAAAACTGGGGAAATTACAGTTATAAAGTCATAATGGAATAATTTTATGGTTGGGAGGGTGACCACAAAAGAGGAACTGTATTGAAAGGTTGCAGCCTTTAGGCTGAGAACATCTCGTACATTTATCAACCCACTTAATGTAACAATACCTCCAGTTCATTTATGCGTCTTGAATAATTGCAAAAAATTATATAAAGCCGGATGTAGTTCCCCCAGCCTTCAATCTCAGTACCTGGGGTGCTAAGGCCAGAGGATTGCCAAGAGTTTGAGGTTGGCCTAGGCTATGTGGTGAGTTCTAGGCCAGCTCAGCTACAGAGGGAGACCTTTCAAGACAAACAACAAATCGTACCTAGTTTATTCATGGATTAGTCTGTTTGCTAGGTATTTGGACTTTTCCGGTTTCTTAACCTCTCGGCAGCTGTGGGATACACGACAGTAAAGATTCTGTCTCCTGTTTTCCAGTTTCAGGTGTTGTGTCCTCCCTCCGCTAAAGCACAAGCTCATCTTAAGGCCACCCAGACTGCCATTCTCAAATCCAGCCCTGCTGCTAATGGAACAAATTGGAATAAACTGTTATGTCCTGCCCCTGCTTAAAAATATTCACCCAGTGAAGCAGCCAGTGTCTTGAGGCAATGTTCAAACTTTTCCAAACTTAATACAAAATTTTCCATGTAGTTAGAGCACAGCCTGAATGAGGTGACATCATGTGTGTGTGTGTGTGTGTGTGTGTGTGTGTGTGTGTGTGTGTGTGTGTGTGTTCGAGAGAGGGGGGGTGAGGGGGTCTGGGTCTAGGTGTGTTTCCAGCTACCGTCATGTTCCGGAAGCCTTCCACCACTGGTTACTTCAAACACATTACTGTGAGGCAGAGGGTGAAAGCCCCAGGCAGCATTGTCAGTCAAGACACAGCCAAACGGCTCAGAGTTAGGGTAGAGCATCGGCCGATTCCACAGATCTCAAGCTCATGACTTACCGTCTCGCTCCTTTTCTGTGCTTTTGTGCATGCAGAGAGAGGACAATCATAATATATGATGTGGACTTTCTGGTCACCCAAGAGCAATGACACCCTTATCCTAGTCGATTCCTAGTAGAACTTTATAAACATGCTCAGAGATTTCCAGTCTCACTATGATCTTATTAATAAACAAGCCACCCGACTCTGACTCAACCAATTCCCAGGGTTGCTGCCTGCTGGCTGCTCCCATCTGCCCAGCTTTGAGTGCTGGCAAACTCAGAGCTTCAGCAGACACTGCCTCCTGCTTTCTGTGCATGTTACTCCAGGGCCAGACTGCATTTGCAGTTAAATACGGTACCCAGGCAGATGGATGCACAATGCTTCTCTCACCAGCACCATTTATATTGTAAGCTGCCCCAACACCGGCACATAGGTGGTTCTGAGAATGATGACTTGATGTAAATACTTCGGAGCTGCACTTTAAATACACACTTAAAAACAAAACATGGGTCAGAGAGATGGCTCAGTGGGTAAGGCACTTGGTGTGCAAGCCTGTTGTGTGAGCTTGATCCTAAGAACTTCTACAAAGCATTTGTAATACCATTGACCTGATGGTGAGGTTGGAGGTGGACCCTCTTTGAAGCTTGTGGGCCAGCTAGCCCGGGATGGAGCACGGTAGCAGAAACATGGGACCCTGCCTCAAAGCAAGGTGGGAGGGACTAGCGTATTCTAAAAACTGTCCTCTGACTCGTCATGCTCTGTCCCTCCTGGCCCTGCTGGGCCTCCCCGGTTCCCATCAGTGTTACCCCAGCCCTGGGACACATCTCCCTCCCAAGGGCTTATACTGGATCTCCCACTTTAGACAGAGCACCCAAGAGCCACAAAGATTAAAAATTAGAAGTAAAATCATGAAACTCAAACGATGAAATGACAGCATCTCTTCTGGGCTGAGGCCTTTTGAAAAGCAGACTTTGCAGCCTTGCTTCAAAAATGCTCTGCACTCTGCCCTCTGGTTTATGATCTTGGCGCCTTCATGTCACAACCGGAGTGTCTTTAGAGATGGAAGTTATCTGAAGAGGCTCGGGACTTTGTATTCATAAAAATACACAGTGCACACATTTTATAGCTCACATTCAGTATTCATCATGGCCATTTCCATAGGTGATATATGCCTGCCTTGTGATTGTATATATTGTAATGAAATATATATATATGTATATATATATATGTGTGTGTGTGTGTATTCCATGTTATATATGTTATGATATGGCTTTACCTTTTGTAACCATGTCTCTTCTGCAGGGCCTTCTAGTGTTTCTAATTTGACATTTCAATTTCCCATCCACTTAGAGGAATCACTTAGATTTTCTTCAGGAGTTCATACTTTGAAAGTAATAAACCAGAAGAACTTTGAATGAAGACAAAGCAATTAGGTTGTAAGGAAACACTGGTCATCACAACTTCCAACCTCTTAGTTTTCAGAATGTTTCTCAGGCTGGTTTCTAAGACACTCACACATACACACACACACACACACACACACACACACACACACACACACACACGTGCACGCATGCACACACTGTAGACAATCGGGGGGGTCAACATGAACAGACCTAGCCGACATAATAGTACTTGAAACAAGCCCATTCACGGAATGACCAGTATGTCAGGATTCTAGTTCTGTTAAGATTTTAAATAGTCCAACGCAGAAGAGAGTAGAATATGGCTATCAGGTGGGACTGGGGATAGGAAGGGAGCACAGCTAATCTACAGGTACAAGGACTGGGGATATGACTTAGATAAGAAACCGTTTGCCTTGTAAGCATGGGGAACAGGGTCCAAATTCTATGTACCCACAAAAAGTGGACACCACAGTATATGTAACACTAGTGGAGACAGAAGGATCCCAGGGATTCACTAGCTAACTGGTCTAGCTAATCTATGAGTTCTAGGTTTGATGAGAGACCCAGTCTCAAAAAATAAGGTGTGGAAAGCAGCAGAGGAAGACACTTGATACCTCTGGCCTCTCCTCAACACACCCACACCTGTCCCCCCCACCCCTCACATACACACACACATACACACACACACACACACACACACACACACAGAGAGAGAGAGAGAGAGAGAGAGAGAGAGAGAGAGAGAGAGAGAACACAGACTCACACTATCGCCATCACCAACACCAACAAAGTTATGAACTTTCAGATGTAGGATGGATTAGTTTTGTGGATCCATTAAGCATGTCTAGCTACAGATAGCATTATTGTCTCATATACTTAAGAACCTGTTACAAGCGCATACCTCTTATTAAATGTTCTTTCCACAAAACAACTTGGAAAAAAATCACAAGTGGTTAAATCCTCATTCAAACCATTGTGTACGGACAGGGTTTGCTAGCTCGTGGGTTCGCCTGGGTTTTGAAACTGAAGGACTTCCAGGCAGCCAGCCTTTAGTTTTGTCTGTTTCAATTACAGTTCGTGCTTAGAGCATGTGTGTGGCTAAAGAGCTTCCTTTGAATGTATCATTCCTCACATTTCATCCTTATAACTAAAGCAGAGAAATGACGATTCCTGTCTACCTACTTCCTGAATATGAACTTGCCTGACCATCTGACAGCCCTTGCCAAGAAGACTGAAAAGGAAGGTGAGCCGGGGTAGAGACGTGTGCTCTTAATAGACTGTCTAGGCACAATGGCACGCCGGTACCCTAGCTACTTGGGAGGTTGGGATGAGAAGATGGTATGGGCCTAGAGTTCAAGGCCAAATGGGCAACAATAGAAAGATGCCCCATTTCAATACAAGTTCAAACAACAAATCAAAACAATACTGGTCAATGTCAAAGTAATAAAGGAGCCAAGGCAATCAAGGAAATGCAGTCCGAGGGGCATATGCCACCCATGACTTCTAAAGCCAACCTTTAGACTCCTACATGGAACTTTCCTGAAGCGGTGACTGGTGGAAGGGCTGAGTGTGACGCTGTGTCCTGTGAGGGCAGAGATATCTGTGTTTGTTTAGTGACAGCCCGTGTGCCTCACACCTGACTGGCTCACCCTCGACAAGGAGCAGCCTGCATTTACTTTGCTATTTTCTATATCATACAATAACTTATCAGCCTTTCATCTTGCTCACTTTAATCCAACAAGGACTTATTGATACCTGACTGGCCCAGGTCCCCTTCGGAGGAAGGGTCACAGGAATGGGTGTGACGGAGCCCAGTCAAGCCTCCTTTGCGTGCTCTGGGTCTGTGGGAGAAACGCAGGTCTGAGAGCAAAAGGAGGTGGCTATCCAAGTCCCTCCAGAGCACCAAGCAGGTGACTGTTCAAAGTAGGAGCCAGCCACCTCATGGAACAATGTTGGAACCCTGTGAGTGGCAGGTATCACCACAACTCCGACAAGGTTGGTCCGGGTTCCTGAAACTGCACAGAATTTGTGTAAACTCAAGCAGACATGGTTGAGGGGAGCATTGCTGAGGAGATCTGGTAAGTCACTATGTTTTACCCAACACTTAGGAGGCACGGTGTGTAATATCATCATCACCCACAGTTTAAAGCATTGTGTATTATCTGAATACCTGCACAAATCGAATCATTGAACTAATACTCCACAAAGTACAAAATTAATGGCACTGTTCGTTCATTGGTTGGTAAGTATCCATTAAGCACAAGCCTGTGGCCACACTGTGTGATAGTAACATGCAGATACAGTATCCATGGGTGTTAGTAAGAATAAAATGTTTTCCCTTTTTATTAAGAATTTCAGGACACATTACATTCTACACAATATATGTTGTAGCTGCCCAGCAGGGGTAGGTGCTCATTATAGATACTTTCCTGTCAGTCGGGAAAACGCTTCTTAATCTATAGTCTCCAAGCTCTTCTTTGTACATGGTGTGGTAGGTTGAATGAGAATGTCTCTGGTAGGCTCCTGTACTTGAACACTTGGTTCCTAGGTGGTGGCACTGTGTGGGAAGGCTTAGGAGGTGTGGCTTGTTGGAGAAGTATGTCACTGGAGGTGGCTTTGAGACGTGAAAGGTTCCTGCCATTTTCAGTTTGCTCCCTGCTACGCTTGTGTGCTCCAGCTTTCACTCCCACTGCCACACCTACCGCTTGATGCTGCAACGAACTCTTATCCCTCTGGAAGCCCAAGCCCATATAAACCTTCCTTTCAGGAGTTCCTGGCTCATAGCATTTTTTTTCAGAGTAACAGCAAAGTAACTACTACACCCAGTAAAGATCAGCTTCAGACACAGCCCTCAGTTTCCATCAAACTGCACTGACCTGGAAGGTAAACAACCCTTGTCTCCTGACTCTGCCATCACTGCACGTGTACACCCATGAGCAAGCACAGGCTCGCCTTGCTGAGTCCAGGGAGAATCTCAACAACACCCCTGCCTGGATGCCCAGACCACAACCTTACCAGGACTTAGGTTCCTCGAAGTGGCTAGACTTCACTCGCTTTCCAGGCAGAACAACCTCGTTTTGAGTAAGTCTCAGAGTCCACATCCCGTCACTTTTATATGTGATTGGAAATGGCCAATACTTAAGGGAAAAGCCATGTGCAAGAATGCAGAGGCAAATGATTGGAGTGTTTGAACAGCGGGCAAACATCTCTGATTTTACCCCCAATTTCCCTGCATTCATTTTCCTGAAAGCCCAAATTCTTGCTATAATATCTCTTCACGCAAGGAAAGTGTGCATGAAGTTTAACACTGGGAAGTAAACGCAACACATTCTTTTAGTGACTAACAACTCGAGGCAGTGAAATGGTTCCTTTGAGCAAAAAAGAAAAACATGCACACTCATCTTGTTTTCCTATCAAGGATTTAATGGGGCCGGGACGAAATGACTCCCATGGACAAGGGTCTGGTATTCACGAGTGCAAAGTTCGGATGGCTATGTTGCAATACAGAAGCATGCATCTGTAAAGTAATCCCAGCACACATGATTCAGAATGCTAGACAGAGCAATCTTGGGAGTCTTGCAGGTCAGCTAGCCTGATGTATATTCAAAGTGGGGAACGAAAGATTTGTCTCTCACAAGGTGAATAACCAAGGCCAGTATCCAAGGTTTTCCCCCGACACATGCACTTATCCACCCACTATATTGCAAATATATACACATATAAACACACACGCATGCATGCATGCATGCAGGCACATATGCATGCACGCACACACATCCACACATACATGCATGCACCCATGCACGCATGCACACACATGTCACCACCACTACCAATAGCAGTAGAGAATACAACAGTGTAGAGGACAGTAAATCGAGAGTTGCTGTTAATCTTAAGCAATTCCTAATAACCTTTAACTGTTGTTCTTTCCAGACCTATTTCCCCAGTTGTGCAGATAAAAATGTGTGCCTGATAAAAGAAAGAACCCTGCCTATTTGCCTTGCCTGCCACACCTGCTCACTGGCCCTTCCCCTTTAGCACAAGCACATAACTCCTAACATAAAACTGGACTTTGAACTGCCTCTTCCTCTCTTCTAGGAAAGCAACTGAATGTACATCTGAGAAGTGTGCATTCAGCTCCAGAAACCTTATATCCAACCAAAAAAAAAAAAAAAAAACAGGCCCCTTGACAGCAGCTAGACCCTCACAGACTGAGGCTATCAGAACATGTTCTGGGCCTTCCCTTAGGAAACACCAGCTCTCTCTGGTGAGTAACACCAAGGTAGTCTTAGGTAGAACTGGTGTGGTATTGGTTCAAATTGTCTCCAGCCAGGCATGGTGGCATACACCTGTAACCCCAGCACATGGAGTTGAGGCAGGAGAATCAGCCTTGGTGACCCAATAAATTTGAGCTGCCTGGGCTCTATGGGACCACACCTCATAAAGCAAAAACTAATAGAAAAGTCAAATGAACTATTTTCCTGGAGGAAGAATAAAGAATGAGTTTGAATTTGGGAATTCAGTTGTCCTGTCTCCTTTCCCCACAGAGCCTGTATGTACGAAACTGGAGGAGAACAGACAGCCTGTGCAATCATACTGTGGATTGATTTCCTCCACCTGACCATTGGCACATGAGTTATAGAGCATTTTTCTCCACCAACCTCAGCATGCAAACGCCCTTCATTTACAGCTGGCCTGGCTGTTTTCTTCACGCAGACTTGAAAACTGATTCCCCCTGAGCAATGTTCTGGGAAACTAGGAGACTGCTAGAAAAATCCCTCCTCATTACTGAATCAGAATGATCCTCAAGGAGATGGAGAGCTTAGCCCAGCCTCTCCATCTTCTAACATTATCTGCTTTCTTATGGGAAGAGGCCACATTTTTGCTCAACTCACATCCCTCACTCTGCTTTAGGTAGCAGCAACTTCACATTGTTTTTCAAGGAACTACTTTCTTCCCATTTTCATCCCATGAAATTTAGATGGGGGTAATTTCTATCTCTTCAGTCTTGAAAAGGTTCCAAAACCAATCCACACCTCCCTGGCTATTACTGTGTGAAGGTACAGCAGGTCCAGGATACATCAACCTTAGTGACCTAATTGGATGGAGTTTGAATTCTGGTGAACACGGACATGTCTACTGTTTTCCACCGAAAGTCCATGAGGTGTCTTAAGGTCACAGTAAGCAGTACCTGTAGTCACAGTCTTTTGATATCCAGTCACTTTCTCATAGGGAACAGATAGTGACAGATAATTTCAGTGCTGCACTAAGAGCATGAAGTGGAAGCTTCTGCTTATGTCATGTAATGCAGACTCACACGGTGTTTAGCTGAGGTGAGATCCGTGGGAGGACATGTGATGTTGAGAGAGAGTACAAACAGGACTCAATGGGCAGTGATGGTGTGCTTGCATAGCTAGCCCTGTAACACTCTGTTGGTCTCACATCTTCGCTGAACTTCACTTTGTTGAGAGAGGCATGGCTTCCCCTGGAATTACAGTTAGTTCTGGTCTCTCTCACTGACTCGTGCCTATTTGGCAGAGGCCTGGCTGTTTCTGCTGGATCCTGCCACTGCTGCTGATTTGTGTTTGGTATCCTGACACTACTGAACTGGACTGCTGGCATCCTGATGAACAGGGATAGGAATCACCTCAAAGAACTACTTATAAACAGGTCCACATCCCCTTGTCCTACTTGTCTCCCCTACTTTTGGACAGTGGGCTAGAAGGGGATCGAAGCATTTGAGAACTCTTGTTAAAAGTAGGTTTTAGGGGCTGGGGATTTAGCTTAGTGGTAGAGCGCTTACCTAGGAAGCGCAAGGCCCTGGGTTCGGTCCCCAGCTCCGGAAAAAAAAAAAGAACCAAAAAAAAAAAAAAAGTAAGAGCAGTTATTCATTCTGCTCACCAGTGGGAGGCACAGAGACAATGACCACTGCTGGATGGATGGTGTGGTGCTATGGCAGACTTTTTATGCGTTTGGGGAGGGGGAAGGCGGCTTCACATCACAGCATGATGGAATCCAATATGGCCTAGTGAGAAAGATCATGAACCCAAAGCTTCACTCTTCCAGAGAGCGCTTCAGAGAGGTGTGGCCTGGCTCTTCAGGCTTTGGGGTCTGTCTAAAGGGACAGGCCACGTTCTCACAACTCCTCCTTCCCCCCACCCCAGGCCTGCCTGCTCCTCTCTACTCCAGCTTCACCCAGCTCATCCTTTCTGATGGCACACTGCCCTTTCTAGGACATTATGAAAGAACGTCTGGAGCAAACGCTGTGTTCTCTTAGCTAACACATCTGTTCACTAAAGCCTTCACTCAGGAGCAGGCCAGCTTTTCAGGAGCCTAAGTCCATACATTCACCCCACTTATGACAAAAGTTCATTTTCAAATATGACTCTTTTTTCCCCCAGAAACAGTTTTTAGTTTTCAATGAACTCGTAAACAAAAGCTCCCATTTCAAAATAAAAACAAAACCCCAGATCAGATAGATGCTCGCAATGATTACATTTATCTAAGCAACACGCACACACGCTCAGCTGTAAGACAGTGACTAGACTTCCATGACAAATACGCTTTTTTTAAAATATGACTCTAATGGTGTCACTTTCTTGCCTCCAGGCCGGATAAACACCTGGACAGACATCTTAGCTCCTTCTTCCCTCCTGTTAGCTTTTCCTTATCATTCCAGAGGCCTCTCCCCAGCCTTCAGTGACCCCTTCCCTCTCAACTGTCTGTTGTATACAAGGGAAGGCCACTGCACTCCGTTTGATTGAAACACGACGTTTGTGCCTGTTAGTTCTTACGTTAATAAAACCCCAAATTGAGCGACAACGACTAGTGGTGCATGCCTCTAATCCCAGGATTTAGGAAGTGAAGTCAGGAGATCACGAAGTCAAGGTCAGCATCCAGCTACACGTCAGTTCAAGGGCAGCCTGGGCTACTCGGCAAGACTCAAACAAAAACAGTGGGGAAATACTGAAACTTCTGTTTTCAAACAAAATTTTTTGAAATTCATTTTTCATTTCACTTCTTTTTCAATTAAAAAGCAACACCCTCAAGACACTGTAAAATGTCGGGAAGAGAAAACTACTGGACAGAGGAGTCTAAACAGAGTATGTGTAGCTCTCCAAGGAGTCCCCACTTGAACACTGAGTGGATGTGTTGTGTGACCAGAAAACACAGAGCTTCTTCAATCCTACTCTTGATCTCCCAGGACCCACATGGCAGAAGTCGACATTTCTACAAGCTGTCCTCTGATCGCCACCACACGCCATGGTACTCGAGCATCCCTTCCCCTGCACACACACAAAGTAAATGAACAAAAATGTAATAAACATTTTTAAGAGTTAGAACAAACCAATGAAAATGTGCCAGAGAGGCAAATCCAGGTGTATTTTGTGTGCTGAGGGTAAGAGGGGCCTGGCAGGTTCTCCCTAATATCTCATATCTGGATACCAACTGTAGGCTTCACAGTAGGAATCTACAACTGTTTTCAAAACTGCCTCCTCACTTTCAATCAGCTCCCCCCCCCCCCCCCGCGCTTTAGATTTCCACCTAATAACATCTGAGTAACTTAATAAGAGAGGGTCTAGCCCAGGAAGTGATCATCTAGCTCTGGGCCAAACCTTCCCAAGTGACTACAGACGTGGATGCCTGGTTTGTCTCTGGGACAAATGTAGAGAATTGACACAGCCTTTACTTGGGCACGAAGGTATCTGATTCATCATTTTATAGTCCCAAGTCTTCCGTATAACCTTCCTGGAATCAGACATTATTTAAGTGCTTAAAAATAGTGATCCTTGGGTTGGGGATTTAGCTCAGTGGTAGAGCGCTTGCCTAGCAAGCGCAAGGCCCTGGGTTTGGTCCCTAGCTCTGGAAAAAAAAAAAAAAGAAAGAAAGAAAGAAAAGAAAGAAAGAAAGAAAAATAGTGATTCTCAACTACTCAGCAAAAAGCAGAATGAGACACAAGGATCATCCATTGGTTTCTGCATCCTCAGCCCTGTAGTACAAGGAATGCTGTTAGCAATCGTGAGGGGGCAGGTACCCTCATTCCTATTAGTGCATCCGGTTTTCATCAGACTCACGTTAGAAGTTACGTAACTCGGGATTATATAAAAGGCATTCAGTAGGCATCAAATTACTTAATGAAAATCAGAGTGCATTTAAGGTTAGAACTAATTGAACTGAGAATGTATATCCCCATGGCAGTAGGCTCCACGTGCCTGTGTGTGACCTTTCTGGTTTATATTTAAAAGTCCTTAGATGTCATCCTTACTCAATATTCATGTTCAGAAATCAGCTATCTGGGGCTAGAAAAATGGATAGCCCACTGCCTAAGAGCACTTGTTGCTCTCAGAGAAGACCTAGGTTCCGTTTTCGTACTCACTCAGTGGCTCACAATCACGGGGGTCCGATGGCCTCTTCTGACCTGTAGGGTACCAGCATGCATGCAGTACTCACACAGGGAAACAGCCATATACGTAAAGTACAAGAAATCTAAAATTTAAAAGCCTGTAAATACATGATGTGGAGGACTAGAGCAAATGATTTAGATTGTCTTATTGGGTAAAATCATGTGTAAAGTTTATTTCAGTGAAATAAATTTTAAAACCTCTCTCTTTCTCTCTCTCTCCTCTCTCACTCTGTCTCTCTCTGTGTCTCTCTCTTCTCCTCCCCCCTCTCTGTGTGTGTCTGTGTGTGTTCTCTTCTCTGTCTTTCTCTGTGTGTGTCTCTCTGTTTCTCTGCGTCTCTTCCTCCTCATCCTCCACCTCCTGCTCCTCCCCCTCTTCCTCCTCTCTTCCTCCCCCTCTTCTTCCTCTTCCTCCTCTTCCTCCTCCTCTTCCTCCTTCCCCTCCCTCCCTCCCTCCCTCCCTCCCTCCCTCCCTCCCTCTCTCTCTCTTGGTGGAGAGTCAAGGAAAGAATGCTTCCATAACCCAAAGAACACATTTGCCTTCTGTCCTGTCCTGGGCCCACTAGCACCTTTTGGAATGTTCTTAGGACCACTTAACACTGCCCTGGCCGGTGCCTGACTCCACAGCTGGCCTGTTTGGTCCCAACTACACTCCAGCTGTTCATGGGCTTGCGTCCTCCCTCCCTCGCTCCCCTCCCTTTCTCGCTCCCTCCCTCCCCTGGGCGTCCTTGGCCAGGCACAGTGAAATACGGAAGGAAGCTGACTCTGCTCTAAGTTCTGCAGTGGGATCGCACCCCTACCCCGCCACCCCTTCGAGGTGCAGGTCTCCAGTGCAAGACTCTCTCTGCAAGGCGAGGACTCAGGTCACCTAGTCGCGGGACCAGCGAACGCATCAAGAGGCCACGACCCCCGGTGAGGCGCCATCCGGGCGCAGTTTCGGAGCCCAGGATCCTTGGCTGGGCAGGGGAACCAGCGCAGGCGCAGCAGGAAACGCCCCAGGCCGGGCCCGCAGGGCTTGGAGAGCAGTGTCTGGGAAGGCCAGCGTGGCGCCGCGCCAGGGCCACCGGCCCGGTTCACCTCGTCCTGGACTTGGGAGGGGCGAGGCACCGCCCGTGGGCCCGCCGATGCCCCGCCCGCCCCCTCTATGGCCCCGGCCGGGCGAAAGCTACAGCATGAGAGCCGGTGCCGCCCCTCACGGCCCGTGGACGCGTGGCGAGCCGCGGCGACCACTCGTGGGCGCTGCATGGGGACCCCAGGGGCCCGGCGACGCGCAAGGCGCGGAGGCTGGGGATTACCCCGGACCTCCTCTGGGCTGGCAGCAGCGGGACTACTATGCACCGCGTTGACTGCCTGCCTCTGTTGGGGACAGCTGCCGCCGCTGCCCTGGGCGTCCCCAGCCCCGCAACGCCCGGTGAGTGTGCTGCTCTGGTGGGAACCCTTTGGGGGGCGCGGCGGCCACTCCAAGCCTCCCCCCGATTGCAGCCTGCGCTTCAACATCAGCGGCTGCCGCTTGCTCACCGACCGCGCGGCCTACGGGGAGGCTCAAGCAGTGCTGTTCCACCACCGCGACCTGGTGAAGGGACCCCCCGACTGGCCCCCGCCCTGGGGCGCCCAAGAACGCACCGATGAGGCTCTGGAGCTACGCGTGTTCGACGACCAGGAGGGAGCGGTGATGCTAGCTAGAGAAGCCCTGGAGACCACAGGCTCTCGTCCCCCGGGTCAGCGGTGGGTGTGGATGAACTTCGAATCACCCTCCCACACTCCAGGGCTGCGGGGCTTGGCTAAGGACCTCTTCAATTGGACACTATCCTACCGGACCGATTCGGATATCTTCGTGCCCTATGGCTTCCTCTATCCCAGGAGCCATCCAGCCGAACAGCCTTCAGGTCTGGGCCCCCCGCTGGCCCGCAAGCGGGGACTGGTGGCCTGGGTTGTGAGCCACTGGAACGAGCGCCAGGCACGGGTCCGTTACTACCATCAGCTGAGGCGGCACGTGTCTGTGGACGTGTTTGGCCGGGCGGGACCCGGACAACCAGTGCCAGCCGTCGGGTTGCTGCACACGGTGGCCCGCTACAAGTTTTACCTGGCGTTTGAGAACTCACAGCACGTGGATTACATCACTGAGAAGCTGTGGCGGAATGCCTTCCTGGCTGGGGCCGTGCCAGTGGTACTTGGTCCCGATCGTGCCAACTATGAGCGCTTCGTGCCTCGTGGTTCCTTCATCCATGTGGATGATTTCCCTAGTGCTGCCTCCCTGGCTGCCTACCTGCTCTTTCTGGACCGAAACGTGGCTGTCTATCGCCGCTACTTCCACTGGCGTCGGAGCTATGCGGTGCACATCACTTCTTTCTGGGATGAGCCATGGTGCCAGACATGCAGGGCCGTCCAGACCTCTGGGGACCAGCCCAAGAGTATCCACAACTTGGCAGACTGGTTCCAGCGATGAGGCTATTCTGCTGTGAATTGATGACATCTCCTTGACTGTTTTTCTAAATACCCAATTTTGCTTTATGGGAAGAAGATGAGTTACCAGTTAATATTATTTAGCACAAGGATGGGGAAATTGCCAGGCCCTCATGGCTTTTTTACAGAGAGGTGGGCTGGCTCTCTGTTAAAGGGCTATGGTGTCCTGGGTGAAGAAGGAGGCCCTTCCTTCCCTGTTACCTTTCTTTGGCCATAGGCCTTACCACGACCTATGTGGCCTCTGAATTTTAGATGGATTTGTTCTCTGCTCCATGATTGGTTGGACCAATGAGGAGCAGACCACAGGTTTTTGAAAGGCAGTGGGTGTGAGATAGTGGAAGGCTTGTCCCCTCGGGTGGTGTTTTCTTTGGTGGTTGGAGTCCTCAATCCCTCTGAACCTGGAAAAGATAAGAAGCCATTGAGTTCCTTCACCAGCCGCTGTGTTCCCAGCCCTGTGAATAGAAATGAGAGGCGAGATTATCCTCAAAGGGAAATTCAGATGAATTCGTGGGGACACCTCACCTCACACTAGAACCCTACTCCCGAGAAGCTGCATTTAAGTGACACCCTAAATTCAGGGACCTAAGGGAGTGAGAGTATCTCATAGAAATCAATGAAAAATCCCTTTGCAATGTGAATTATTTCTTGCCTTTATAGTCCCATAACTGGATCAGGAAAACGTTAAAAATACAGATATGAAAGAACCACAAGCAATCGTCTCTCTTTTCCCAGCCAGTGTTTACAAATGGAAGGGACATAAATGGTGACCTCTTGTGCACAAATTTGTTTATTCTGTGTCTCTGATGGACCTGAAATTTAAACAGGAACGTTTCGTTAGTCCTTCAGCAGGGTTGGCAGTGCTGTGCAGAGAGAACACTAAAAGATTCCGGTGAACTATGGGTATGTGCAGAAGCAACACGCTTGTGGTGTCTGTGTACCGTTGTTTGGTTTCTGTCCAGCTTTTGTTCAATGGAACTGACCTGTGCTTACAGTTAGTTTCTGTCCTTTGTCCTCCCGTTGCTCTCTGCTCCTAGGTACACTCATTCACTCCAGTGCCTTGGACCCTGCGCTGTGGGACTAACCTTGAAAACAGTCATTGATTTTCCACATTCAACAGATGTCAGGGCATGCCTGCTTGTGCCAAATGCTGGCCTTGAGCTCCCAGGGGAAGGAAGGTACAGAAAGGTGTGAGGAATTGCCTCCTCTTTGGGGCTCCTACACTCTACTACTGCCGCAGGGGAATAAGGATTTTTGGTTACACAAAGTATTGTTCATGAATCAGCTGGTTGACTAGAGGCCTCGAGTTATTAAACTAGGACCCTCAGATCAACGTGCTGTATACCAAGTTCTACCCATTTTGGGTCAGGACAGTTATTTGAATCTTATATCAGGTTTATATCTAAGATTCTTCATTACACAGAAGCTTGCAAAACTACTTAGGCCCAGGTGCTTCTAGTCCCCATCTTCCATAAAAAGGAGTAATTAAAAGCTGTGAATAACATTGCCTCATTAAAGTGTTAAGGTGTGGGCAGAGCCACAGTTGAAGAATTAAAAGAAAACAAAAGTTCTGGGGGGGCGGGGGAGCGTTTGTTTGCTTACTTTGGTTTTCAGACAGGGTTTCTCTGTAATAGTCCTGGAACTCTCTTTGTAGACCAGGCTGGCCTTGAACTCCAGAGGATCCACCTGCCTCTGGCATCCTAGGGCTGGGATTAAAGGTGTGTGCCACGATGCCCAGCTTGAAAATTCTGTTTTTAAGACAAATATCAATGGAATGTTGGCCAGGGGTCTCAGTGTTGTCGGAATCTACAGTGGACATTGGGATTTGGTAATCTGGGTTAGTTTTGCCTTCCGGCCTGGAGCACTGGGATGAGGAATGAGCCTGAGCACAAAATTCCTCTTCTGTGAAGTGTGGGGGGAGGGTGCCTGAGGCTCTACTGTGTGAAGTAAGAGATGCCGCCTTGTGCTTGGCGGGCAGTTGGCGGGATATGTGTAGCCATGAGCACATTGGCTACTTTTCTTTGCAGGGATTTTCTGTACTCTCATATGCATTTTACATCCGAAATTAAATGTCAAGATCTATTACAGAAAAAAATCTAAAAAGAAAGGAAAGTCAGTCATGTATTGTGTATTTCAAATAAATCCTTAAAACTGAGCCATATCTCAGGATCAGACAATTTCTATGAAGCTTGTATTTTCAGACCAGAAGTATGTATGTTTTGATAAAGCTACGTAATTAAAATTGTTTGGATTGTTTCACCTATGTCTTCTGCATTAAATCCATGTAAAACTAGCCTGGTTTTATGGGATGCTTATTACGAGGAAGAGTGCTTCTGAATCTGCTGTGTATTTCAAAACGCATTTTCTGTGACTGCCATGGCTTTGTTCAAGGCATAAACGTTCCTTTCAAGTTGAACACAAATGTAACCTTTTTACCCCTGGATGACCCTCATTCCGTGAGCACATCTGGAAGGATATTCTCAGAAGCCAGAAGAACTTGCTGGCAGTAGGTAGATTCTTTTGTGTTCCCAAGTCCTTCCCTGACAGTTAGAGGAAGACAGCTAGGGTGCCAGGGTGCATTCAGGAAGGCGCTTGCCGTTGGGAGCCAGAACCCGAGACAGTGGCTTGGCCACCCTTGGCAAGTTATGTAAGTTCTTGAGTTGTAGTTTCTGTTGTATGGCGTGAGTGCCCCAGGAAACCATCCCAGAGTATGATGTGTGTGCCCAGGATTTCTGTCCATTGTAAGGTCCATGCCTTGCAGACTCAAATCCCTGAAGGCCCTAGAGCAGTTTAGAACACATTTCTGTCCAGAGCCAGAGTGACTATTCCAAGCTTTGCAGACTGGACACTCTGTGGCCTGAACTCCACTCTCCTGTGGGCAAGCAGGAGCAGCCAGCCCAGAGGATGCAGACCAGCAGGGACACTAGCCCTAGAGTCAGACAGAGTTCACCAACTCAGCTCTAAGTGTTTACAGATGATGCAAGACAGTCAGGAAACTTAACTGTTTTAAAGAAGTATAACATGATGGGCATCGTTTAAAAGGGATTTAATAATTAGGATTTAAGAATTCTGGGGGTGGAAATTGCTGGGTTCCTAGACCAGCTTTGCAACATTCCCTAGTTGCTGCTCGTGGGCAAATGATTGAAGAAGCTTTCTGTGTTTTGGTAGTCTCATCTCTAATTCAAGCTAACCATGTATGGAGGCACAGAGGGCTGAGCTAAGACCCTCAAGGAGTCCTCCCTGGCCCTGAGGATGTGCCTAGAAACTGCTGAGATTACAAGCCTCCGGGGTGGCCTACAGAGGAAGAGGCCCAGGTTCAGACTCTCTGAAGGACTTACCTAAAGTGACAGTAATGTGCCTTGTGTGTTGTGTGAGTCACACCCCTTGAGCACTGCCACCTAAACTGCAGAATGAGGGGTCTGATTAAAAGCTCTAGGGGCCTTCTGGATTGTCTGTCTGTCTGTCTGTGTCTTTGTCTCTCTCTCCCCCCTCTGTCTCTCTGTCTCTCTCTGTCTCTCTGTCTCTGTCTGTCTCTGTCTCTGTCTCTGTCTCTGTCTCTCTCTCTCTCTCTCTCATCCTGCTAATTGGCTCCCTAGAGCTTAGAGAGGTAATTACACTCTGGTGGCTTCATACCAGGAGCAGGAAAGTGGCAGCAAACCGGGAGGATGGAGTGGGGGAGGGGAGAGAGGCTATGGGATTGAGCTCCAATGTGTGTGTATGCTGCGTGTGTACATTATACTTCTCAGACGCCAATGGGAGGAGCCAAGTACTTGGTGTAGAGTTGGGCAAGGTATACATTTAGGTCACTTTTGCCTGTGTCTCAGGGGCCCTTATGCTACATGGTCTCTTAACAAATCCAGTCTTTCTGTAAATAAACAGGTTATTTTGACAAATGATTGAAGTGGTCAGATAGAAAACAGCTCCATGTTTATAAGCACTAAGAAATGCATCTCTGTCCCACAGGCATCTTCGTGTTGCTGGGGTGGAGTCTGCGAGTGGCCTGTTTGGCACTGATTTGCCTGTGTGGAGCTGCACCAGGCAGGCCCAATGCAGCTGGCCCCTCTCTGTTATTTCCTTTCTCCTTTTAAGTGACTTGTTTGCAAGGGCACACACTTGGGTTCCTACCAGGCTTGTCCCCACATGCTCCTGTGTTCTCAATAGTTACTAGCTCTGCCCACCACCAGTAATGTCCATTTTGGGTAGAACAGGGACTGCAAACCTAATGGCCGAGTGGTGAGCTGAGAACAGAAAAGGTGGGCTTTATTCTTTATTATCCTTTTTAGAGGGCACAAGGTTCGCTGAGAGAGGAAAGTGTGAGGTTGGAACTAACACTGGGAAGTCTCTTCTGTCCTCTCCAACATACACACACACACACACACACCACACACACACACACACACACACACACACACACACACACACCACACACACACACACCACACACACACACACACACACACCACACACACACACACGCACGCACACACAGTGGCATACTCACTTAAGTACCAAAGGAAATGTTACTGTGGCCACCTAATGGGAGCAGGACTGCCAGGGTGGGATAACTGAACAACATATGGGTTAAAGTGTGACGTTGGCTGGAGAGTGAGGAAGGGGATAGGCATGGAGTCAGTGAGGACCAAGAGACCCCAGAAGCTGAGCCCAAGGCAGGAGGGGTGAGAACAGGAGAGAAGTAGAAGAAAGTGGGGTGTGTGCACCAGATGAGGGCCAGTTTGAAGAGCACTCTCCGCCATGCCCTTTGGCTGAGAAACGTCCTTTGTGCAGCTTGAAACAGCCTCTGTGGGCCGAGGGGATGTGAATGAAACCAAGGCAGGAACTTACTGAACAAGGAATTAACATCAAACCCAGATTCATTATAGCAGGCTCTTGAATGCTTATGAATGCAACTTTTTTGATCTGAGGGGGAAAAAAAATCTCACGTTAATTCCAGTTAGAATACGTCATTGGCCCTCAACATCCTTTTGTAAGAAATTGATTTTGGAAACAATCGCCAACATTCTTCTTAAGGGAAGTAGCGTGGTGTGTGGAATGTCAAACACATCTTTATTGCCTGCGAAGCCCTGCGAAACGACTTCAAGTGAGATTTAAAGAATTGGATTTTTATGACATTGATTTTGGAATCTTTAGGTTTTTTTTTTTTTTAATTACGGTGCCTTGGGCCACTGAGATGGCTCAGTGGAGGAAGCCTGATGAACAGAGTTTGATCCCCAAACCCACATGTTCAAGGAGCAAACAGGTTCCCTAAAATTGTCCCCTGACTTCCACCGTGTGTATGGCACGCGCATGCCCACACGTGTATACATACTGATACAATAAATGAATAAACGAAAGCAATTTTAAATTGCCGAGTCTCATCTGATACTGTAGTAAAGAGAATGTCCCGTTAGACCGCACGCTAAGCATCTGTGAAAGATCTTTGCAGAGGAGGGATGAGGGCCGTTAGTAATTAACAAATGTGTCTGGAGTCGCTCCTGTGCCCAAGCTCTGCACTCAGACTGGGAGGTGGAAAGAAAACGAAGGGATGGACACGGCATCCAGATGTTCTCATCGAGGAAGTGGGTAGGAACGAAAACTCACCAGGAGCAGCCACATCTGGATGTGCATGAAAATCCCTGAGAGGAATCTGCAGACGACTGCCTGGTTAGAATTTCAGTACTGGAAAGTCGCAGGTCCAGACACTAATTACCTTCCCTTGTGCTAAGTTCTACCCCTCCAGAGCAGCCATGCCTTGCCCTCTGTGTCAGAACCGACGTCTGTGACAATAGATAAAAACCTTTTAAAATCTATTGATCGGCAGGAAACTAGCTTCTACCAATCCAGATCAAACAGTGTAATCAGGTAACATATTGAGCTTCCCCCACTTTGGTCTACCTGCCTCACTGATGTACACACCAATGCATTTTAAACTAGCCTTGAGTTATAACTTTCTCTGTTCTTTACAACGATTAAACCTCTGTGAAATTGCTTCCACATTGGAACCTGGATTCTAGGTAACCTAAGTCTGTGTTCCTAGACAGTGGTCACCCAAAATGGCACCAGAGTAAACTCCTATTTCTCTTTAAAATGAGATCTGTGGCTTTTGTGTCAACAACAAACAACTCCAACACATGCTATTGCCACAACACATGTCTGTTACAGGAAAGAGCTATCATAGCATGTGTGAAACCACAGTCTGAAGACTCCATGGGAGTTCTGGAAGCACCAAAGCCCCACAAATCAGGGAGGTGTCCTCCCTCACACCCCACCATCACAAGCTAAGTTCCTTTAATGTTATACAGAAAAATGCCAGTACTTCAGCTGCTGGCCTCAGTACGTTGTCTACCTGATGGTTGTCACTAATACTACAGTTAAAAAGAGAGTTGTGCTCAAGTAGCACCTTCAAACCGACTAATCCCCATAGAGGAATTTGCTCTCCTAGCAACCAGGCACACCTGTCCACACCCTCCGATTTTTCTGGTTCCCCCGAGGTTAAGCCAACATTCTAGAACCCTCCCACATCTGCCCTCTATCTTGGTGATCAAATAATAACGCCTCAAGATAATGCTAGAAGCCCTTACAGTTTGTCAAGCTTTCTCCGGGAGGAACACAGATCCGGTTCCTGAACAAATGCTCTAGGCCAGAGGTTGTAGCTGACTGAGACTTGTTATTTGCAAAGCTCCTGGTCCAAACAGGATTATTTTAAGCTCACACTGCCTCTAAGCATTCTCCTTCAGTGAAAGACAACCATTGGTCCTGGTCTCCTGGTATCCACAGCCATGTGATCGCCCTCCTAGAGTCAGGCTGGGTTTGGGTAGCCCACCACTGATAATGAGTATAAATACGTCATGGCTGACTTTCTGGGACTAGGTTGTGGAGCCCGGCTTTTTGTCCTTTCAGCGACCTGCCTCCCGAATGCTCCCACCTAAGTGTTTTAAAAGTGCTGTAATTTATAACTTTCTTTGTTCTGTTGCCTTTAACTCCATGAACCTGTTTGCATATTGGAACCCGGAACCTGGGGTGACCTACCCCGTGATCTCAGGCCATGATCACTCATTGTTTAGTTCCAGAATAAAACTAGTTCTTACTCCCTTGGGATTGAGAGGTGCGGTTTTTGCACCAACACTATGCTACCATTTTGTTCCTCCCTTTCTTCCTCTTCTCTTCTTTCTCTTCCCCTCCTCCTTCCTTACCCACTCTGTTCCTGTTTCCCTTCCTCTCTCTTCCCTTCCCCTCTCCTTTCTTCTCTCATTGTGACATAAGAAGCCTATATATGAGTGAATTTTCTTAGATAATAATAACCCTCATTTTCCAAACTCTGGGCTCTAATCTAGATAGTTTTATGGAATATTCTGTGTACTAAGGGAGTTTGTTTGTCGCATTTATGCTTTGAACTACAGATCACTTGACTTTACTGTCCCAGCTTGTGAATATTTTAAGAAATAGAAGAATTAATTTTGGCTGCTTGTTGCTTTTAACCCCCACTGTCCACATCCTTTCTCTTTGTTGTTTAGACACCTGGCGATGCTTTCCTGTTGCTGGAAGGAAATGGTTTAGGTTGCCCTTCTCCCTGATGAACTGGCTGGCACACCAGCAGCTTCGCTGGATGCTATTCCAGATGCAGTGCTCTCTGACACTGTTCCTGGGGGGACATGAACAAACATCTACTCACTCCTCATGCAAAAGCAACACCGGACCTTGGTGAACCAATGAGTTTTATTGGGGTTACTTACAGGAGTGGAAGTAACTCAAAGACATCTGCATTGCCAAAGCCCACTGCAGCATGGGTGGGCTTGCTTATGGGGTCTTTGATGCAGACTGGAAACATGGAGCACACTGCACAGCTTGAGGCAGCTCAACAAGTTGGGGCCCTTCGGTTGCTCTGAACCCCTTCTAAGGAGTTCATCTCTGACAGTGTCTCTCAGATCTCTTTTACAGCTTCTATATGGTTGAGAATGGAGAGGCCTAATGTATCTGCTCAGTTTTAGGGACTTGGTGAACCTTCTGAGTTGTTTAGTTCCTGAGCCTAAGGGTTTGTCTACAGGTTGGAACGTGTTACCTCTCCTGATACTTCACACCCTTTCCGCTACCCTGTGCTGTTATCCAAATGCTGTTGATTGAGTGTTCGGAGCACACAAGGTTTCATCTCAGAGAAAACTGCTCCAGAGCAACCAGCTCATTTAGGAAGCCCACAGCAGACCTCTGGACACAGTACCCGTAGGCCTCTGGTACAATATACTGACTTCACTGGCAGACAGATCATGCGATGATTTGTGGTGACTTGTCTGTAGTGACACAAGGGCTTCGTCTCCAGTGTAGTCACCCTTGACACTCTCCCTCACTCCCCTGGCTGTGGCTCTATTTAGAGTTTTCAAGGCTGCACACCCTTTGCCTGAATTACACTTTTAAAAGGCATTTTTCTGCGTGGGTCTGTATTGCACCAGGAGCACACAGGAGCCCAAGGAGGCTAGACAAGGGTGTCGGGTCCTCTGAGGCTGGAGGTCCAGTAGTTATGAGTCACTCTGTGGGTGCTGGGAGCTAAACCCTGGTCCTCTGAAAAAGCAACAAGAATACACTTATCCACCAAGCCCCCAACCTAATTTCTTTAAGATTCATGCATCCATTTTGGTGTCATTCCAAAATTTGTCTACAAACTGCCCATGCTTTTCCAGCTCTCACGCCCTCTCAGGTACACCCTAACAACACTCAGGCGAGCACCCCTTACGACCTTCCCACAAGCTTCCCCTCACACCGCCAGAGTGGGATGTGATGTAACTGTATGTACGTTTATGATTGGGTAGTTTCTAAAAATCAGGAGCAGGGGGATAAGGACGGTAAGCCGGGTACTTATACCAAAGGAGGGGCATAGAGGAAGAGAAAAAAAGGTGTGGGGGAGAGTGAGACAGAAAGAATAGAAAAGAAAGACAGTGAGAGGGGGGGGAGGGAGGGGGAGGAGAGAGGGAGGGAGGGAAAGAGATCTCCCTCCCCCTGCAATGCTACTGGGTGCCCACCCCCGCCTTGCCCGCCCCTCGTGCTCCTGCGCATTCCGAGGGTCTACAGTGCCCTGCCGCCCACGCTCGGGTTGCTGTTTCAACCATACTCCCAATCTCCGAGTCACAGCCTCACCCTCTCCCTGCGGAAGAGGAAATCCTCCTGTAGAGGTCCTGCAGCCTTGGAAAGCCGCTGGGAAACCAGGAACATGAGTGGACGGGCCCGTGTGAGGGCGCGAGGCATTACCACTGGCCACAGTGCCAGGGAAGTGGAGCGGGCCCCAAGAGACCTCATGGTGAGTGCTTCTGTCTGTCCTTTCCATGGCCTAGGCTATCAGGGCAGTGTTTTCCTCTACATGCCTCTCTTAACTTCTCCGAGGGCTTCCCATCTTTTTCTTTCAAGTTGATATTGTTGTTGAGACCCGGAAGTGCAAAAGGCATCATGGCTAGGAGATGTATGCCTTCTACTTTCTTAGCTTTAATTCAGTCAGTTGTAAATTGTTTGGGAAAGAATGAGAAAAAGAAAGAATAAGTGGAAGACTGACAGACAGTACCCTGAAGTACCCTTACTTGCTTTGGTGTGATACAGTTGGGTTCTGGTAAATGGTATCAGAAATGATCTCAAATTCAGATGTGGCTTAGATTCAGCTGCTGTTGGTTACCCAGACACTTGGAGTGCGTCTGTTTGCTGGGAGGCCAGAACAGAAGCCATACTGAAGAACAACGGCACATCCACGGTTTGGAGAGCCTTTGAGACTCAGGCCACACGAGTGGCTTGTGATCATTTTGCCTTTGTTATCAAGTAGTGGCGCTCTCCTGACTTTGCTCTTTTTAAAAAATTTTTAAACAGCCCAAGATGCGATGATTTCTTGGGCAAAGAGAAGCTTCGGCAGAGGAAATATTAATGGCTTCTGTTCTGTGAGCTGGTTTTAGTTCAGTTCATTTACAGGGATCACCTCTATGCTCAGGGACCCACTATTTGGGTCACTGTCAGATGTTAGCACAACTCAGCTAAATGCACTTGGCAAGGGGCACCCCAGCTCCTCCTTAGCCTTCTGTGGAGAGTGGCCACCCTCCCTCTTGCCCCTCAAGGGTGTCTGCTGCTAATGTTTTCTACTCTTGGACCATGGTAATCTACCATATGAGACATGATACTGCTCTTGCCTTTTGATAACGTCACGGGCTGTGAGTTTATTTAAATCCTAGCAAACTTTCTGCATACTTTGTAGGTCACATCTGTCAGTCCCGGGGACAACGAGGCCAGCAGTAGGACAAGCGTCATTTCACAGCCACGTACGTACCTCTGGGTCTGCCTTCCTGACATCCCTCATCTCCCTGACCTCCTTCAGCCTGAGTAGAGGAGGACCCATCAGGCCCCGAGACACCAGACCTCACCGCTTGCTCTACTCCCTTTCCCTGAGGGATCCTCCTCACATGATCGCTGTGGATTCACAGGGCATCCTGGTGGTGCTCCAGACACAGGGATTCGGATGGGGAAGCCAGTCTGATTCTTTCTGCTCAGCGAATAATTTTGAAACCCCGCCAACCTTGAGAGAGAGTGTCAGAGCCCGGCTAACCTCATACTTAACTCTATCCCTGAGGAATGACCTTGAACTTCTGATTCCCATGCCTCTGCCCTCCCCAGCCCTTCAATACCAGGATTGCAGGTGCACACCACCACCCCCATTTTATATGGTTCTGAGGATTGGATTCAGGGTCTCACGCATGCTAGACAAGCACTTTGCTGACTAAAGAACACATTCCAAAAATACAGAGCACAAACACCAAACACCCATCTTACAGGATGGGAGGAGCCAGGTACGCACCTCTGCGTTCCTTTTCCCTTCCACTGGGCGATAGATAGCATCAGTCCTCCCTGCAAAGCCAAGCTCAGTCTCAGGGATCTGGCCCACTCTAGGCCGCACAGCTTGGGTGGCCTTGCCAGGTGTACTGGGTTCTGCTTGAGCTGCTGTGAGGAAGTAGCATAGATTGAGGGGCTCGAATAAGACACATCTGTTCCCCCCAATTCCAGAGGGTCGAAGTGAATCTGAGAACACAGTTCATTTCATATCCCTGGATGAAACCTGTCTACCATGCTCTGTATTCTGACCATGGAGCAAAGTCGTTGATTTCTAGTCAGTGGGTGAGCTGAAAGCGCTGAGGTGCCCAGAGTTTATCTCTGGTGTGGTCATCTGTCCTGGGTGAGCTGAACTACAATGTACTGCGTGTCACAGAAGCCTGCTGTGAGAGGCAGCATGCCGGCCTGTCTGCCATTGCTACTCAGACATTGCCATCCATGAGTGAGTGTAAAACTCAGGATGAAGACAGTCCATTCTTTGGAGACAGACTGGTCTATTTTGTTGTTGGTGTTGTTGATGATCTCCGTAAATTATGGTACTATACATATAATCTGAATGTTTCCCTTTTAACCCTTAAGTGTAGAGCCCTGTTTTGTTTCTTTTTGTTTTTATAGTATGTATTTTGTTGTATTGTATGTATTGTTGTGTGTATTTATTTAATGTATGTGGGTACACTGTTGCTCTCTTCAGACACACTAGAAAAGGGCATCAGATCCCATTACAGATGGTTGTGAGCCACCATGTTGTTGCTGGGAATTGAACTCAGGACCTCTGGAAGAGCAGCCAGTGCTCCTAACCCCTGAGCCATCTCTCCCTAGTCCTGGGGTTTTAAGCTTACTCTCATTGTACAGTATTTGCTGGCATCCGTCTCTGAAACTCTTGTTAGTTGTTAAAAATAACTCCACTTTCCATCCTCCCAGTTTCTGAGAACCACAATTCTATGGTAGTTTGAACTTTTTGCTTTTGTTTTGTTTTGTTTTGTTTGTTTGTTTGTTTGTTTTAAACACAGAGTTTCTCTGTGTATCCCCTGACTTATCCTGGAACTCTCTCTGTAGTCCACGCTGGCCTTGAACTCAGAGATCCCCTGTCTCTGCCTCTAAGTGCTGGGACTATAGGCATGTGCCACCACCACCCATCCTAGTCTGAACTTTTTAAAAATTAAGATTTGATTTTATGTATATTGAGTGTGTGTGTGAGGCCAGAGGATCTGGGTCCCCCTGAAGTGGTTGTGAACCACATGATGTGGGAATCAGACCGGTCCCCTCCACCAGCATCAAGTGCTAACCACTGAGCTGTTTCCCTGGCGCTGGTAGTTTGACGTTCTTAAACTGTCTAAAAATCACTTAATATCTAGAGCAGTGAGAGATATGGATGGTCAGTTAAAATCAATCTCTAAGAATTAGAGCATTTTAAAAACTGTTTTGTTTGTTCTTAAGTCTTCCTGAGAGACTCCACTTCCATGGAGTAAGGACTGGAAAGTAGTTTAGAACAGGAAGAAGGGGTATTTGGGTACAGCACATATAGTGACTACATTACAAGACAGATGAACCCAGAGGGTCAGCGCATTGTTTTGCCCTAAAATCCTGGATTTTGAGGCACTAAAGTTACTGTTCCAGTGCTGAAGGCATTTCAAAGCTGTGCTCATCTAAGCAGATTTCTTTCAGGTTTTTGTGACCTGAAGTAAATGGTAGACACCAAAGCGGACTCTTCTTAAAGAATAATCCAGCATAATTGTTGCTGTCCAGGCCTGGATAGTTTCTCTTTGCCCTGGGAAACATGAGAGACTCAGTCACTCTGTGCAGAAGACGGTGTGGATTTCCCTGGCTTGGAACGCGTCAGAGTGCAGCCACCCTAGAGCTGAGGGAGAGGGAGGGATGGTTACATTTAACAGGTGGCACTGGGGCCTATGGAGGGAGCCGCAGCATTGTAAAAGCTGACACCAAGTCTTATTTCTAACTGAACGTTCCCAGCGTTTTCTGTAGTTTTCAGTGTTGGTACCGTCAGGAATATGTTGGCAGCTCAGACACATCTTACTGAAAACCCAGAGCTCTGACACTCAGTGTGGTTTTGATGGGGAGGCTGCATGCAGTCCAACATGCCATGTTATCTTCTTGTTTCAGATGAGCTTGGCGTCTCTTCTGGTGATGGTAGACGTACTCTCGTGGAAAAAAGAGGCAATGGCAGACAGGACTTCGTCGATTTGGGTGTCTGTACCAGGGAGAAGTTGACTCACGTAAAAGATTCTAAAACAGGTAGCCAGTCCAATCCTTGTTACTTTTTCCCCAGTGTGCTCCCAGGACCCACTGTAGAACAAATGGGGGAAAGGGGTTAATTGTCCACGGGAAGATCAGGGGGTTCTTCCTCATCAGAGTTAAACTCAACGTTTCAATTCTTTATCCATTGACATCGTCCATCTGGGACCCACCCAGAGCTTCAGAGGGCAAGGTGATGAATGGTTCAGGGCTCGCCATTTTGTGAGGCTCGTGGGTGCAGAGGCCAGGAGAGCTGCTGACCCTTTGGCATCTGATCTCTCCCTGGGCTCAGCTTCCCTACTGATCTTTGCACCCTGGAGTTCGACCTCTGGAGGTAGCAAAGGAGAGAGAGCTGGGGACAGAGGGAGCAGGGGCTTCTGGTCTGTGCTTCCTCAAGCAGCAACTGTTATAGTGGGGAGCTCTGTGAAGAGCATTCTGGGTAATTATTCGAGCCTCAGCTTTGCTTTCTGTCTTCAGTTTATTCTACTGTCTTGGATTGTGCTCTGTTCCCTGGCCTGACTGACTTTTGCCATAGAAAGGCTTCAGACTGGACAGGTGCTTCTTGCCTGCACGGAGGGCTATCAGCATGGCCAGCGGGTCCAGTGCTGGTCGGTGGGGCGGATGGGATTAGCCAGAAAATCCCGACTCCTCCTTTTTGAGCACATTGAGCTGACTCCAGTCATCCCCTTCCCTCTTCCCTTTCCTCTTGAAAGACATCACAACTGTGAGAAAATGATAAATTCTCCTACACCTATTTCACTGCTCCTTTAGGCCACCGTAGGAAGAGTGCGCCTTCTCTCTCCTTGTTACTTTTCAAAGGCCACCAAAGTCTTGCTATGAAACTGAAATTTCTAATTCTGAAATAGGTAAGTTTGTGAAGCATCCCGATGGACACGGAACAACTGCTGTGTTGAAAGCATTCTAAGTGTGTCAGCTTTGTTGTCAGGAGCACAAAACTGTTTTCCTCAAAACCACACCTTACTTAGAAAAGATAACTCTCTCCTCACTTTCGGACAGAGTGTCTTTCCCAATCCTTATCCTATATGGGGAATCTGCCTGTGGGGATTTTAGCTGTAGACAGGAGTCACAGCCAATGGGAACACTTCTTCATCCAGACTCTAGGCTCCCTGTGGAATTGTACACATAGTTGTGGGCAGATGTGGCTCCTTGGAAGTAGGGTCTATGGTTTTCTTCAGATTTGCAGGAGGCTTTGTGGCTCTCTCCTCGCTGATGGGAAATGTCTGTTTCTTTGGTTTGGTTTTTATTTTTTTTTAAAACAGAAAAGGTAGAAATAGATGGTATTACTTAGCAAACATATGCACAACGGAAGCCACGGCTTCCCACACAGGCAACCCTTACTGCATTCAGGTGCTCTGGGTCTATTCTCCTGTTCTGGGTGGTTCGTGAAACACTTGGACTGCGGAGATGGCTGGGTGGTTAGGAGCACACACTACACTATGGGAAGATTGTAGTTCAGATCCTAATACAGCTGTAGCTCCAGGTCCTAGGGGTTACACACCCTTCTCGTCTCCATAGGAACCCGCTCACACGTGTATGTGGGCGCTTCCACAAGTGGCAATAAATACATCTTTTTATCCCCTCCACAATAAAGCCCACTGATTTACATACCTTCCAAACCCCAGTATTGATGGGGCTTGCTGCAGTTGGAAAACACTGTCACAGATGATCTCCAAGGCCCTCCTAGTTCTGGTAGTCTAGACCAGCATCTCTCAGTCTATGCAACAACCAGCAGAAATGTGTTGCCATTCACTCAATCTGGGAGAACAAAATTTTTCTTAAGCAAAAAAAAAAAAAAATTGACATGATTATCTCTTGCCTCTGCCAGACCCCTATATCATGGGCCAAGGCTGAGGGAAGAGTTGTACATACCATTCATTTCTCTCTACCTTAGGGGCTTGCAATTCCAGTTCCTCCATTAAAACAAGCAAACAAGCAAACAAAAACCAAGGTAGTGCAGGTATGGTGGAAAGATACAAACTGAGAAGTCATTTGTATCCTCCTGGCATCTGTCCCGGGGAGGAGCTTGTGACATCCTCCATACAGCCAGCTCTGCTCAGGCGGGCTCTGGCTCTGTCCTGCAGACTTTTATGCTGTGAACAAAAATGTGCATAGGGGAGGGAATTCCAGGAAGCACGGATGGTCGCATGTGCCTGTAGCAGTAGAGGCCTGAGTCATGCTCTTCTGAACAAGAGTTCCGTTTCTTCTCAGAGCCTCTCTCTACCTTTGTGGGGGGCCCACACAGTGGTCTAACCTCTCGTGGGAGTTTGTCAAAATTTTCCAAATCCTGGCAAAGTTCTGATTTGCTGGAGCTCCCAGAGCTCGGGAGCTGTGCCACTCATGGTGAGAGTGGGGTAGGTTTCCATCGTTCTGTGTGTGTGATCTCAGCGTGGCGTCCTAAACCATTAGACTGACCGGTGGAAGGCACAGAATCACATCCAGGGGGACAGAGGTTGGAAATTCACACCATTCCTGATTTTGGATGCCTGCAGTGCACAGGAGCTCACCGTAACTCCCAGTGGTGTTGCAAGGTTAAAGTACACGTATTTATCCCACACCACAGATCAGAAGGCCTTGCTTTATAACAGCCACTATCCACGTAAAAACTTAAAAATATGATTAGCATTAACATGGTGAGCCCTTCCGGTGAAAGACATCTTTTCTCTTCCCCAGGTTCTAGCGGAATACCTGTGCAGCTGGCTACAAATCTCTTCCATTTAGATTTGCCCCAGGATTGGCAGCTATACCAGTACCATGTCACATACAGCCCGGATTTAGCCTCTAGGAGGCTGAGGACTGCTCTGCTGTATAACCACAGCATACTCTCCGACAAGGCAAAGGCATTCGACGGCACCAGCCTTTTCCTCTCAGAAAAGCTGGACCACAAAGTACGTATGGTCCGTGTTTCATAGTGCGTGCACAAGTGCACATGTGTGTGTGTGTGTGTGTGTGTGTGTGTGTGTGTGTGTGTGTATGAGAGAGAGAGGGGGGGAGAGAGAGATACTGTTAATATGTTTATTACATATCTGCAAAGAAGAGCATTGATTTTCTTGACAATTTGAGGGAGTGTTTCCCTCGAGGTTTACTCTTTCCTGCATACTTGCTTGAGAGCTAAAAGATTTCCTAAGATGTCCTCAGCCATTGGTGTTGTAGATGAAACTGATGCTCCAGCAGGCTAATCCTTCAAGAGCTGCAGATTCTTAAGACTGATGTCCTTAGAAACCTCCAAGCAGGTGAGAGCTCCAGAACCACTATTTCCGTGACTCTAGAGCTATGCACATATTGACGCACTGCTTGTGCCCCTCTGCAGGCTGCCTGTGTGGCCGGATAAGCACATTAGCTTCTGAATGTAGGACCGTCCTTTCTTTCAACATATCCCCAGTCATAGGAAAGAGGAGTCACTGACGTCAGCTCTGTGAGTGTTTGCAAAATAAGACCGTTGAAGTAGTTAAATGTCTAATCTTCCCTTACCCTCCCCTTTTCAGATTTTCAACATGATCAGTTCCCAGATAGATTATCATTGTGCATGGTTCTCTCAATGTTGTTTTAAAATAAGATTGGAGCTACGAAGAGAAAAAGAACCAGGTTTTAAAGTTAGTAGAACACAGAATTAGATCTCTGATGCGTAGTCAGAATGCGTAGTCAACAAGGCCAGCATTTTCAACACTCCGGAGCCAATAGCATCGGTTAAGTTGTTAGATGAAGGCCTTGAAATGTGTGGCACCAAATGGTCACATGTGGTGGGTGGCTCAGGGCATCGGAATCTGTGCACTTAGAAACGTTTCCATTGCCCTTCAAGTCCTTTGTCCAGCATCACAGGGGCAGTACGGGGCACATCTTCTTCTTATGTCATGTATTTCCATGTCATCGAGATTAAGGTCGTCTTGTTCTTAGATCCCTTTCATAGCAGTAGTTGAGAGGCTTCGGTGGTGTGGGAGGTCACGCGTGTATCAATGGAATGGTTCAGTTTACCTCAGTTGTTCCTAGCCACACTAGAGAAATTCTCATCTGTACATACCAGGAACATGTTAGCACTGCCCACCTCAGTTCAGAAGTAGCGTGTTGTATGTATCAAACATTTCCAAGCTGGGGACAGAGTCCAGTGAGGAGGCAGGTGACAAGGCTGTGAGACAGAGCATGTGGCTTGTCAGGGATGTGGACCTCATTTCCAGACTGAGTGACACTGGGTGCAGACAGAGGATTGTGTCCTATGATGTCCTGACACTGCTACCATAAGCATCCTAAGGGCAACATTGCCCTGCTCC
Source organism: Rattus norvegicus (assembly GCF_021556685.1). Classification (NCBI taxonomy): domain Eukaryota; kingdom Metazoa; phylum Chordata; class Mammalia; order Rodentia; family Muridae; genus Rattus; species Rattus norvegicus. Next base: position 17,775,351 of record NC_141541.1, on the reverse strand, counting down.
CCTTTTATTGGGCTCGGGCATAATCCTGCACTCCTGCCGGTCTCCACGTTTCTAGTGCATGCCACCGTTGAAGAGTCTCTTTGCATTACATTGCCCTCCTGTCCCTACTTCTGTAAGCTGCCTTCCAGCTGCCTCCTGGCCTTCCAGTATTTTCCACAGTCCATCTGTCTGCTGGGAGGTGCTGTCATTAACGTCTAGCCTTTGTACACATATAAGGAGCTGACTGTATTCTTAGTGGGGTGTTAGCACCAAGGAGGAAGGAAAGATAGATACAACAGGGTGCTTTTCTTTAAAGTGATTCCAGCTTAACATCAGAGTTAGAGTTGAACACAGTATGAGGTAGAGTGACATAAGCCCTTAGTAATAATTAGTGTTGAATCAGTATTCCTATTATACTGCATTTATTGAATAAGTGTAGAGGTTTATGCCTGGCAGGTCTTCAGATCAGTGTCACAAAACTATCCTAATGTGGCTGTTACATATGACTACATTTGTTCACCCTGAGCCCTGCCAACCTCTTCAATGATAACACATGTTTTAGCCCTATTGTCACTCGGAATGCTCGAGGGTCTTACTCCAAAGTCAGATCTCAGAGCACAGTGAGAAGCCGGAGCATTCCAAGGAGGACACTTGGTGAGAGTGGGGATTAGTGTCTTAGGGTCAGAGAGATGCACAGTGGGGCAGGGCCCTGGCCGAGTGACAAGTGAGGGGCATATTCGAGCAATGTTTGGTCATAGAGGTTCAATTAGCAGGGGGTAAAAGTGGCCTGGAGGTGGGAGAACTTTAAATGGCCTTTGAACACTGAAGGTAGGAAGAAGAATCTGTCTCTTTTTGGAGCAGTGAAACACCACAGGGGACTCTCCGGGTCACATCCTGAAAGTGGTGGGAAGATTAATGGAGTACCCTGGGCAACGTGTCAAAAGAACTTGAATAAAAATCTGAAGGGTTGTTCTCTGTTTGACCTTTGTGGGCGAGCTGGATTTGCTGCCATGTGAGAGATGGTGAGGAAGCTTCAAGTGTTGAAGCGGCTTCCTCCCGGTCACACAGTAGACACTAAGAGGCAGCTGCGAGAGTCTCTCCAAGCATGGAGAGACTGAAGAGCTGAAATCACTCAGAGACATTGCTGTGTTGGTGCATAGAGACATGGGGTTTGCTCAGGTGGCAGGGGACGGGATGTGCACATACATGGAGGTTAGCAGCCTGGGAACTGGAGGGGCTGGTGCAGGAACAGATGGCGCAAGTACAGGAGCAGTTGGTGTTTGCTGAGGGGGGAGGGAGGGGGTGAAATGTTTGATGTTGGGAAGCTGTTGAGAAATACAGTTTCCAAGACTGCCTGTTGCCAGCTCCCTTCAGTTCTTCACCTCACAGCCATTGTTGTCCACATCCTTTGTCTGCAGTCCCTGTGGGACTGGGAGCAGGATGTCCCTCCTGCTTCTGCGTATAGAGGGCTTATCTTGACCTTGGTGAGGTCTCTGTAGCTGTTGCCATTTCTGTGTGAGTCATCTGAGGCCAGGAATCTCCTTAATGCAGTATCCCACGCCATGCGGAGGGATGGGTTTCTCTTAGCGTCTGTGCAGTCCAGTTCCTGATATAAAACGGACACTGTTAACTAGAAGAACGGACACAGATGCTTGGTAACAAGCTGACTCCTCTTCGTTACTTTTTGAGAAACCCCTGGTCATTGACTGATACTTATTGACTTGAGTTACGAATATTTAAAAAATCTGTACTGGGCCTTGCCTGGTTTAGAGGGTGTTTTGTTTCTGTCTAAAGATTTTTTATTATATATGGTGTGTATTTGTGTGTGTGTGTGTGTCTCTGTGTGTCTGTGTGTGTGTCTGTGTGTGTGTCTGTGTGTGTGTGTCTGTGAGTGTGTCTGTGTGTGTGTCTGTGTGTGTGTCTGTATGTGTGTCTGTGTGTGTGTCTGTGTGTGTGTCTGTGTGTGTGTCTCTCTGTGTGTGTCTGTGTGTGTGTGTCTGTGTGTGTGTGTCTGTGTGTGTGTCTCTGTGTGTGTGTGTCTGTGTGTGTGTCTCTCTGTGTGTGTGTCTCTCTGTGTGTCTGTGTCTCTGTGTGTGTATGTCTCTGTGTATGTGTGTGTGTCTGTGTGTGTGTGTCTGTGTGTGTGTGTCTCTGTGTGTGTCTGTGTGTGTCTGTGTGTGTGTCTCTGTGTGTGTATGTGTATGTCTGTGTGTGTGTGTATGTCTGTGTGTGTCTGTGTGTGTGTGTCTGTGTGTGTGTCTGTGTGTGTGTCTGTGTGTGTCTCTGTGTGTGTGTGTGTCTCTGTGTGTGTGTGTGTATGTCTGTGTGTGTGTGTGTGTGTGTGTGTGTGTGTGTGTGTGTCCGTGAGTGTCTGTGTCTAGAAGAGGGCACCAGATCTGGAGCTGGAGTTACAGGCAGTTATGGACAGCCCAGTGTGCTAAGAACCAAACTCCTCTGCAGAAACAAAATGACTTCAAGTCATCTCTCCAGCCTTTGGTGGCTTAGAGTTTTCTTTAGTTGATGACCCAAATAGAGCCTATAAAAGCTTCCTTCCAGACAAGTTGAAGACTTTTGCCAGCCCTTTATAAGCTCTGAGTAAAAGAATGAAATTTCCCATCGTAGCCCCCACATTCTCTCTTCCCCTTGTCTTCCTCTTCCTCCTGCCTAACCCTTTTCCCTAGAGGACTTCCTGTCCCCAGCTTTTCTGCTTTTGGAGGAATTTCTCAGGAATTCCTGACCTCGAAGGGGACCAGACCGTCTGCTTCCTCCTCCTAACACAATGTGTGCCCTGCTCTTCTGTACGTGCAGACATGGGACTTTCTTGTGGGGAAGTCTTTAGCTGGCTTTTAACGTAATTTGGTCCCCAGATGTGGATTGGACTGTTACACACGCTAACAACCTGCAGCTCCAGTGTTGTTAACACGCATGTGGTTGCTCTATAGTGTTTGTGTTCCACACACGTGAGGACAAGCCGCGCCTCTTCCCTCCCTCTTTCCCAGGTCACAGAACTGACAAGTGAAACCCAAAGAGGGGAGACTGTGAAGATAACTCTCACCCTGACCAGTGAGCTGTTCCCAAACTCCCCGATGTGCATTCAGTTTTTCAATGTCATCTTCAGAAAGTAAGTAGCTCGACCTTTCTTTTTTTTTTTTTTTTTTTTTTTATTGTCTTTTTTTTTTTTTTTTTTGGTTCTTTTTTTTCGGAGCTGGGGACCGAACCCAGTTAGCACGATCAGTCACTGTGCTGGATGGATGTCGGGCCAGCAGTAAGATGGGACACAATCTATCTCAGCTGCTCTGGCCCAAATCCTCCATATCTAGCCTTACCCCCAAGCTAGACCACAATGCTTTTCGTCTTTCCCTCATTTTCTGTGCCCTGCCCCGCTGTGACCCTAGACTCTGAGTAGGAACTAGCCATGCGATAGACTTGTTTCTCCACTAACTGGCTGGTTTGGGACACACAAGGCTGTCACTATGTTCTGCCCTGGCTACTTCTCTAGCCCCATATCTGGCTTCACCGCCTGAGTGGGGAAAGGGGAGTGGTTTCATGTAAGCTCTGATGTTCTTTAGATTGAGAGAGTCATGTGGTCCCCAACTACCTCCAGGATGGAGACATTTGACCACATTCAGACTCCCTGTCCCCTATCTACACTTAGTCAAAACAAATTTTCCATTGGCGGGGCCTGGAGGTGAGGAAACCCAACCAAGCAAGCCCTCTCCCCCAGCCCCACACCCATGACCAGTGATTGAGCTGAAAGGAAGGAAGTGCACAGGTGCCCCACAGTGATGTGTGTGTCAGGACCCTGCCTTCAGAGCCCTTGTCACAGAGATGCCAGCCACACTTCTGCTTTACAGCAGACTGAGGGGGAGGAAGTCAGGAAGTTTGGGGCTTTCCAGTATATCTGGGCACATAAATTAACTTCCTCCTTACACAGCGTGCTGTATCCTAATGTTGGTCAAATGCTCGACCCCTTGTGCCCTGCTGAGGGGCCACTCCAGCTGGCGTGTGGACGGTGCTTTCCAGCGTTTTACCACGTTGGAGCAGGCACTGTTAACACAAACCCTTACCTTACAGATGGGAGACTGGCTTCTGTGACAGCAGCAGTCAGATCACCAGGGTTGGCTACCCCTGGGTTCTGACTCATGCTGCTTACATTTCCTCCCACACTGGACACCCCCACCAGTCCCCAGAGATGACCAGGGTAGATAGTTGCTGAAGACAGGGTCACCATGATGTGGGCGCCCAGGGAACTTGAGTGGCTTATGAAAGATGGCCTCTTCCTCCTGAAATGGGGAAGGGTCAAAAGAGCCCCATGTGTGGCATACCTTACTGTTGTGACCTAGAATCACAGATACACAGAATTGACTGCATTGCTGTAGTTAAGTGTTTAGATATGTCAACACGTTATTTTGAAGTATGAAACTAAGAGTTTTTACAAATACACACTCATGTATGCTTGGTGTTTGCTCTGGCTGTGCATACTTGCCTTAGTGTGTGTGGAGGTCAGCCTCCTCTGTGGGCTCTCTTCTCCCTTGTACGAGATAAGTTCTTGTAATTGTAGCTGCTGTTTATGCCAGTCTCACTGGCCCATGGGCTTTAGAGGGTCCTCCTGGGTCCACCTCCCATCTCCTCATAGAAGGACAGGGATTATAGATCTACACCACGTTGACCAGCTTTACGTGGCTTCTGGAGATCCAGACTCAGACCTTCATGATCATGGGATGAGCGCTTCATTCACTGAACCATCTCCCCAGCCCCCAAAAGGTTGAATTACACTGTTGTGAGTGTTACAAAGATTGCAAAACTATACTTTCAGGATCTTTAAAAAGTTGAGCATGTACCAGATTGGACGGAACTACTATAAGCCTTCAGAGCCAGTGGAGATCCCCCAGTACAAGTAAGTTTGTTTATATTTCCTGTTCCTGTAATATCAGTGGCACTGTGCCTCGGTGCACGTCGGAGCGTCTGAAATATGGAATGCAATGGGTTTTTGTAATTTTCAGGTGTCCTTTTTTTTTGTTTGTTTGTTTGTTTGCTTTGTTTTGTTTTGTTTTGGGGAATAGTGAACCCAATGTGAAGCTAGAAGTTTGTGTTCTTTGGTTAGTTCCTTAGGTCATAGCATTCTAGAAGGGACTCAGAATTCAGTTTTCTGTGGACACTCAGCTATAAAAGCAGAGTGTTTCATTCAGAAACACATCAGGTCCCATCCCCTTGCTGAAAAGGAGGTCAGCTCTGTCGTGGTGAGTTTGGGCTACACTGCTTCAGCTCCCAGCGGATCCCATGCACACTGCCCAGGAGCTAGCTTTGCATCCTCAAGTGAAAGACACACACACACATTAGCTTAGTATTAAATGCCTGGGCTACCTCAAAGGCTGGGCACCCCTAACCCCTCCCCTGCTACTTCAGGCCTAATCCAGGAGTGTCTCCTGCCACTACTGCGTCCCATCCTTCTTCCCCCAGTCATGGTGAATCTTCCCGTTCTCTGTATCCTCAACCCTGCACAAATCTAAGGGTCCTGCATCGTGCCCAACCACTGGCTGTTGGCATCTTTATTGATTGATCAAAAACCAATCGGGAGCAAGGACCTTCGGCATCGGACATGCAGATTCCCTAGAACAAGCACAGCTGGGGCATCTGACAGAGGTCCTGGTGAGCACCGTACAACAGCCACAGCTCCTACCAGAAGTACAGAGTCCAAAGTCTCAGGGCTCAGTTTGAGATTCTGATTCACCAGAATTTTATCCTAAGTCTACGTTTAAAGAAAACGCAGCTGAAAAAAAAAAGTCCAATGTTTTCATCCCATAACGGGAATAAATGACACCGAAGGAAAAACAAAAACAAAGCAAAACCAAGAAAACCTCACCGCAGGAGAACTAGAACAAAAGCTCGCCATGTTAGAGTCTCTCTAGGTTTTCTGGTAGTATACTTTTTTTTTTTTCCAGTTACTACTGTACTTTATTGTGTTCAACCAAATCACCATGTTACAAAAATAGCAAGCTGCCATAATAAAAAATAAGGCTCCTCTATCCAGCACCAGATAGCATCATTTTACTTTCAAGCCTAGAAATTGCACACTTGCATATAAACCAACTGAAGATGAGGATTGAGAGTTCAACTTGGTGGATTTTTCCTTTGATGAATATGAAGTGTCCTTCCTTATCTTTTTTGATGACTTTTAATTGAAAATTGATTTTATTTGATATTAGAATGGCTACTCCACCTTGCTTCTTCTGACCATTTGCTTGGAAAGTTGTTTTCCAGCCTTTCACTCTGAGGTAGTGTCTGTCTTTGTCTCTGAGGTGTGTTTCCTGTAGGCAGCAGAATGCAGGGTCCTCGTTGCGTATCCAGTTTGTTAATCTATGTCTTTTTATTGGGGAGTTGAGGCCATTGATGTTGAGAGATATTAAGGAATAGTGATTATTGCTTCCTGTTATATTCATATTTGGATGTGAGGTTATGTTTGTGTGCTTTTCTTCTCTTTGTTTTGTTGCCAAGATGATTAGTTTCTTGCTTCTTCTAGGGTATAGCTTGCCTCCTTATGTTGGGCTTTACCATTTATTATCCTTTGTAGTGCTGGATTTGTAGAAAGATATTGTGTAAATTTGGTTTTGTCATGGAATATCTTGGTTTCTCCATCTATGTTAATTGAGAGTTTTGCAGGATACAGTAACCTGGGCTGGCATTTGTGTTCTCTTAGGGTCTGTATGACATCTGTCCAGGATCTTCTGGCCTTCATAGTTTCTGGCGAAAAGTCTGGTATGATTCTGATAGGTCTGCCTTTATATGTTACTTGACCTTTTTCCCTTACTGCTTTTAATATTCTTTCTTTATTTTGTGCGTTTGGTGTTTTGACTATTTTTTTTTCATTCTTTTTTTTTTCCCGGAGCTGGGAACCGAACCCAGGGCCTTGCGCTTGCTAGGCAAGTGCTCTACCACTGAGCCAAATCCCCAACCCCTGGTGTTTTGACTATTATGTGACGGGAGGTGTTTCATTTCTGGTCCAATCTATTTGGAGTTCTGTAGGCTTCTTGTATGCCTATGGGTATCTCTTTTTTTAGGTTAGGGAAGTTTTCTTCTATGATTTTGTTGAAGATATTTACTGGTCCTTTGAGCTGGGAGTCTTCACTCTCTTCTATACCTATTATCCTTAGGTTTGATCTTCTCATTGAGTTCTGGATTTCCTGTATGTTTTGGACCAGTAGCTTTTTCTGCTTTACATTATCTTTGACAGTTGAGTCAATGATTTCTATGGAATCTTCTGCTCCCGAGATTCTCTCTTCCATCTCTTGTAGTCTGTTGGTGAAGCTTGTATCTACAGCTCCTTGTCTTTTCTTTTGATTTTCTATGTCCAGGGTTGTTTCCATGTGTTCTTTCTTGATTGCTTCTATTTCCATTTTTAATTCCTTCAACTGTTTGATTGTGTTTTCCTGGAATTCTTTCAGGGATTTTTGTGTCTCCTCTCTATGGGTTTCTACTTGTTTATTTATGTTTTCCTGGAATTCTTTCAGGCATTTTTGCGATTCCTCTCTGTAGGCTTCTACTTGTTCTCTAAGGGAGTTCTCCATGTCTTTCTTGAAGTCCTCCAGCATCATGATCAAATACGATTTTGAAACTAGATCTTGCTTTTCTGGTGTGTTTGGATATTCCATGTTTATTTTGGTGGGAGAATTGGGCTCCGATGATGCCATGTAGTCTTGGTTTCTGTTGCTTGGGTTCCTGCGCTTGCCTCTCGCCATCAGATTATCTCTAGTGTTACTTTGTTCTGCTATTTCTGACCGTGGCTAGACTGTCCTATAAGCCTGTGTGTCAGGAGTGCTGTAGACCTGTTTTCCTGTTTTCTTTCAGCAAGTTATGGGGACAGAGTGTTCTGCTTTCGGGCGTGTAGTTTTTCCTCTCTACGGGTCTTCAGCTGTTCCTGTGGGCCTGTGTCTTGAGTTCACCAGGCAGGTTTCTTGCAGGGGAAAAGTTGGTCCTACCTGTGGTTCCAAGGCTCAAGTTTGCTCGTGGGGTACTGCCTAAGTCCTCTCCGCGGCGGCAGCAACCGGGAAGATCTGCGCCGCTCTTTCCGGGAGCCTCCGTGCACCAGGGTTCCAGATGACGTTTGGTGTTTTCCTCTGGCGTCTGGACGTGCGCAGAGTGCAGTCTCTTCTGGCCTCCCAGGCGCGCCCGCCTCTCTGAAGGTTCAGCTCTCCCTTCCACGGGATTTGGGTGCAGAGAACTGTTTATCCGGTCTGTTTCCTTCAGGTTCCGGCGGTGTCTCAGGCGCAGGGGTCCTGCCGCTCCTGGGCCCTCCCCTGATCAGGCGGTGAGGTCTCTCTCCCACGGGGTTTTGGTAGTATACTTTTAATAATTAAAATACTCTTTTGCTGTTGTCCCTTACTTGTTTTTGAAGATTGTCCCTGTGGCCTGGGTTTGCCATTTCTGTGTCTCGCTTTGAAAGCAAACTCCTGTTCAATGCTGACGTAAACTATAAAGTCCTCCGCAATGAGACTGTTCTGGAATTCATGACTGATCTCTGCCTCAGAACCGACATGTCATGCTTCACTGAGACGTGCCACAAACAGCTAGTGGGGCTCATTGTCCTTACCAGGTAAGAGTTGGCCCCTGATGGTTTTCTAGGACAGACATTTAGGAGTGTTGGGATCCAGAGTGTTCCTACCACAGTGGCTAGAGTACTTGTGTGTGTGTGTGTGTGTGTGTGTGTGTGTGTGTGAGAGAGAGAGAGAGACAGAGACAGAGACAGAGAGACAGAGACAGAGACAGAGAGACAGACTTGGCTCAACTGTAGAAGGCCTGCTTGTCCCCTCTAGTCACAGGTGAGTCAACACGGCTGTCTGTGCTCTCTTGCTATCTTTTTCCATCTAGTACTCAGCAGCCTGCGTGTTGTTCTAGGACCTCTGCCTGATTTCTAGTGTCTGTTTCCCCCTTTCAGATACCTGCTTCTCCAAACCTACTCTTAAGCTCCCAAGAGCCCCACTTGTGCATTCTGTTAGAACCATCCACCCTCCTCTGGCCACTTCCTGTACTGTTTTGCTTAGGGCCACCCACTGACTTCATGGTCATTGTGTTGTGTTATATGATAGGATGCGCACTTCACTGCTGTCCTCTTGAGAGTCTGAGGCCCTTTGGGCAAGCTTCTAGATTTATGCTTCATGCCTTTGCAAGCTTCTAGGTTTATGGTTGTGATTCGCCCTCAGTGATCACAGAGCCAGATCAAACAGTGGCCTTTAGGCATCTTCCCTTGATCTCCAAAGCTTGTCAAAGACTACTTTCCTTTCTGGAACATCCCGGTGACTAGCCTGGTCTTAGTGGAGGGGCGGCCCAGCTGGCTTTACCTTGTGGGGCACAGGAACACTCCCCCTGCCCTCCTAGTTATATTTTGATACATTGGCTTACTGCAGTCTTTCAGAGACACCTTTTAGGGTATCTAGAACACTGGGAAGCCTGCCTTGGAGTCTCTGTTGCAGACCAAGGCACAGGAGAGCATAGGGCTGAGAGAGAAGGGGCATTTGGAATTGTCTAACCCACTTGTTCTTCAGTTTTGCTAAAGGTCAATCCAAGGAGAGAGGTTAACATAGGATGCTGGACTTGTGTGATTGGCCAGCTGTGTTGATATTTGTTATGGTAAAGACCACCTGGGAGCTGACACGTGACACCAGGGGATGGCATAGAAGCGGGATGGAACTTTATCATTGGAACGGTTGAGAATCACTTACTTGGGGCTAGTGTCCAGGCTGGCCAAACATGGAGTATGGCTTGCTAAGCCTGTTCGTTGGAATGGAATGTGGAGAACTTCCTGAGTATTGAAGAGTTCACGTGCTTCTCTGTTGAGAGCTGATCATGGTGCACGATGGTGCGACTATGCTTATAGTATCTTCCACGATGTCAGGCGTGGACCTTGTATTTCGAACTTACTCAAGATGGTGGTATGGTAGCCATGCACCTAAGGTGATTTTGCAGAGCGGTTTCTAAGTGTCTCAACTTTTCCAGGTACAACAACAAAACATATCGTATCGATGACATTGACTGGTCTGTGAAGCCCACACATGCCTTTCAGAAGCGGGATGGCTCAGAGACCACGTATGTGGATTACTACAAGCAGGTAAGAGTGCTTCCTCTTGTCTCCTTTCTTCTTAGCCTAGAGACGGCCTTCTCTATTTTAGTCACTTTTCTTGTGGTTGGGACCTCTCCAATAAACAGTTTAAGGGGAACTTGGTCTCTTCTGGTTTATAGTTCCAGAGGATCCTTCTACCATGGTGAGAAGAAGCTGGCTAGACATACTGCACAGAGTGACCTCAAGTGTGGTTGGCCTTCAGCCCTAGTGACCCTCCCTTCATTTAGCTTCACCTTCTAAAGCTTCTACCACCTTCTAGAACAACACTTCCAGCTGGATAACAAATGTTCAAACTCAGGACTCTGAAGGGGAGACTTCACAAATGTAGACCACAACACTATTTCTTCCAGAAAATGCCCCCAACTGTTAGGGTGAGACTCCCTCGTACATAACTCATTCTCTTGCTTGTCCCTTTGTCACCTTCATTGTCTCCGGCTTAGACCCTCAATTGCCTCTTATTTTCTTCCTTCCTGTGGTAATTGGCCTTAAGATCATATCTGATCATGTCACACCCAAGCTTTAAAGTTTCCAGGAGTTTATTGTCTTAGGAGTCAGTTGTAAACTTCCTCATGGCGCTCTGGTCTAGTCACAGCAGTCTCCCCCGTGCCCCGCCCATACTAACTCCCTATGCTCTGAAGTACTGGCCTTTTGTGACTCTTGACTCAGTTTCTCCCCTCTGCATGTTAATGCACATGCTTCCTCTTCCTGGATTTCCCATTAAGCCAGGCAAGCCTTGAGCAACCTGCAGTTCTCAACCAGGCAGCAAGACCTCTGGTAGCCCGTGGTGCAGATCCAGGAGGCTTGCAGTCCCTGAACTGAGCCTCATTGTTGGCGGCAGGGCATGAACCGTCTACCCTCCCCCTGAACACGTGTCTCCTCAAGTCATGCTTTGACTATTTTGGGGCACCCTGGGTTATCAGCTGAGTTCTGTCCCACAGCAGACACTCAGGAGCAACCTTGCTCATTTACCGTAATTCTGTGGGCTTCTCCTTCCAGGCTTCTGGCAGAGGTGTCTTCCTTGTAATCATTCAGACATCTCACATCTCACAGAGGAATTAAAAAAACAAAAATGACACTTGTACCCTTGATCCTCACACATCCCCTGGAAAAGTGCTTTCTTCCTTCGTCGCTTTTGGAAAATGGCTGTGGTGGTTCCAAGTCCTCTGTATCTGGTCATGCATCTGGCTTTGTTATTACAGAAATAGCTTCATGAAGGCCAAAACTTGCACAACCTTTCTCACACCGAGCAGCTTTCTGTGGCTTTCGTTTTTCTTATTTATCAGTAATTATATTGGTTTTTTTCATGGGTAGATAATTACACATCTCCTTGATGTGTATTTGGGATATTTATACGTCGCGCCCCCAAGATCATTGTGTTGAATGAAAGAAATGCAGCACAAAACGGCACCCACAACACAAGTCTTCTTAGAATAGGAAACAGTTGTGCCCATTGACTCAGCCAGAGGAACAGAGGTTGCCAGAAGCCAGGGATGGTGGAGTAGAGAGAGATGTGAGAGATTGGCTGATGGAGAAGGTACAGTCAGTCAGTCAGACAGGAGGGATGTATTCTGGTATTCCACAGTAAAGGAGATGTGGCTTGCTTTTGGCTACTGTAGGATGATGTCATACAGGGAAGGCAGGTACAAGATAGAACGAGGCCTGTCATTGGACAAGAAGAAAGGATGGGCGGGAGAAAAAAGTTTGAGGGAGGAGGCGACTGGAATGGGAGAGAAGCCTTGGAGAGAACATGGAGGCTGACATTACGATTCCACGCTGTGTATTTACAGGTTGTTATGAATATTCTTGAGGGATGGATGTGTACAGGGGCTTTGTATGTTTAGGTGGGCAATTATATCTTATCAATTAGATCAGAGGTTATTGTGTTATGTGTTCTTTCTTATGGAGAATTGAGTTTGGGAGAGTGTGTGGCAGCAGAGACACTGGGCCGCCACAGTGTTGGGATGTGTGTTTCTGGCATGGTGAAGCCTGCCTTGGGAACTAGGTAGGTAGAGAGACGCTGCCAGGCTCAGATAGAAGCCTTTGTCAGTGTGATATGGGATGGAGCAGAGCAGGTGAGACGCTTTGCTGCCTGAGATTAAGATATCTACCAGATATCTTGGAGCACTACGGTGCTGGATCTGGTGGGGGTAAAAGACAGCCATTTTTTATAATTTTACAGCAACAGGCTACTCCGTGGGTTCTTCTTTCTTCCACTATTCTCCATCGCTCAACCCCCAACACTAGATGGGAGAGAACAAAAGGATGGAGAGGAAAGGAAAAATTCCTGAATAAGGTCCGGGGTCAGAAAGGGTTGATGTTATCATTAGACTACTTGGGGCAGGTCTGATCTTCACTGTTAGGGTACCTCCCTATCTTTTTCATCTTGTTGTTTCTTCTTTGTGCACGACTGCTTGACAGACAGAGACCAACAGCAACCAACAACCCACCGACCTCTCAGGGCCCTAGCATTTACATGCTCTCTAAAATGTCCCCAGAATTCCAAATGTCACACAATCGTAGAAACTAGTTGCAGCTGAGAAAACCATGCCCCTGCCAGAGCACAAGGCCAATCATAGTCAGCTGCTGTGGACACACTGAGGCAGCCCCCTCTCCCACACCATCTCCGAACCTGGTTAAGATGAAAACACATTCCCGTGATATCTCTGTGTTTTGCAAAGAAACCAAGATTTCCAAATTGTCACTACGGGGGAAGGCTGACTGCAGTTAACAACACTGTGTTGTATGTTACGGTGACATTGGATCTCTGAGAACATGGCCTCTGCATCATCTTCTTTGTGGCTTCTCCCCTGAATCTCAGGTTGATTTGTGTCTCTTTGGACATTTTCTTCTTCCCTTTTGAGAACAAGGGAACAGGTCATTCACTCTGGCTCCTGCAAGGCTCTTTCCATTGTGGTCTGAGACTGCTCAGACCCAGTAGGTTTGCCTTTCTCCTTGTCTTGGGGGAGGGTTTCTGTTGCTGCAATGAAACACCATGACCAAAACAAGTTGGGGGAGGAGAAGGTTTCTTTAGCTTACACTTCCATATTGCTGTTCATCATCAAAGGAAGTCAGGACAGCAAGTCAAGCAGGGCAGGAACCTGGGGATGCAGGAGCTGAGGCAGGCACCATGGAGAGGTGCTGCTTGCTGACTTGCTTTGCTTACTTATTTTTATAGAACCCAGAACCACCAGCCCAGGGATGGTATCATCCGCAATGGGCTGGTCCCAGCCCATCAGTCACTGACTAAGAAAATACAACACAGCTGGATTATATGCAGGCTCCTCCATTCAGGAAACACTACCTTGTGTGTCAGGTTGACATTAAGGCTAGCCAGCACAACCCATTCCTGTGTTAGACTCACCTGCACACCTCCACTCCTGCATTAGACCAGCCAGTGCACCCCCATTCCTGCGTTAGACTCGCTTGCACACACCCACTCCTGCCTTAGACCAGCCAGCTCACCCCATTCCTGCATTAGACTTGCTTGCACACCCCCTTACTGCATTAGACCAGCCAGTGCACCCCCATTCCTGCATTAGACTTGCTTGCACACCTCCACTCCTGCATTAGACCAGCCAGTGCACCCCCATTCCTGCATTAGACTTGCTTGCACACCTCCACTCCTGCATTAGACCAGCCAGTGCACCCCCATTCCTGCATTAGACTTGCTTGCACACCTCCACTCCTGCATTAGACCAGCCAGTGCACCCCCATTCCTGCATTAGACTTGCTTGCACACCTCCACTCCTGCATTAGACCAGCCAGTGCACCCCCATTCCTGCATTAGACTTGCTTGCACACACCCACTCCTGCATTAGACCAGCCAGTGCACCCCCATTCCTGCATTAGACTTGCTTGCACACACCCACTCCTGCATTAGACCAGCCAGTGCACCCCCATTCCTGCATTAGACTTGCTTGCACACACCCACTCCTGCATTAGACCAGCCAGTGCACCCCCATTCCTGCATTAGACTTGCTTGCACACACCCACTCCTGCATTAGACCAGCCAGTGCACCCCCATTCCTGCGTTAGACGCGCCTGCACACCCCCTTACTGCATTGCACACTCACTTCCACGTCTTCAACATTTTATTTGCATAAGTGTCCTGTGGGCGTCTCAGTCAGACATTGTTCACCCCGTTTCTCCTTAGGATTGTGAGGCTGAGCTCGAAAATGCTTTTGCTGTCTTCCTCCTCTTTGCCTCAGTCACCTGCACCAGTGCGTCACCTCCTCATCCACATGCACCAGTGCCTCACCTCCTCATCCACATGCACACACTAAGCTCAGGGCCCAGTAAGGGGCCTATCTAAGCTCACTGCTATGGAGCTGCACCTCCTTTGTGGTGTTCTGTAAGCAATGCACAGAGTAATGGTGCATCCAGACCCTTTAGCCTGATGCCTGCATGTTGTGAGCACAGGCAGGTGGTGGAGACCCTTGCTACCTTTCTCTTCTTCACCTCTAAATCAGAGCTTGGGCCATCCTCCCTCTCCTTCCCCCAGCACATCTTTCCTGCTGAGTCCCTGTCTGCTTGCTGGTCACTAACCGCCCAGTCTCCATGCATCTTCCCTAGCCAGATACCTGCATGGAGCAGACTGTACCATTCCTCTCTATCACTAGGTCAGGTTGCAGCCTCAGTATCAGGTTTGTCTCTTAGAAGCGTTCTCACTTTCCTTTCTGTTACTCGTGCAGAAGGTGGGCATGCAGCCACCTGCACCCGTGCATTGCATTCTCCGGGGGCACATTTTCTTTAAAACAGAGATGCCCTTTGGAGTCCTGGCTGTACAATAGCTTGTATCTTGTACATGGTATGTACTCTCGTGTGCATTAAACCCATACTCTTAAACAGTCGGGTGTCTGGACTGCATCCTTTGTGAACTGAACAAATCTCTTTTAGGACCTGTCACTTTCTAATATGGAAAGACCTGGTCCTTTTTTGGGCTGAGTTGGCGTGCTCTGTGTAGTTACGGAGGGAAGGAAACAAAATCATGTCAGATTTCAAAACGTCTTCCTTTCTGAACTAGGAAACGCACGCTAAATTTCTGTATGCATTTCAATAGAAAGCATGTTAAGAACAATTTTTGAAAATTATTAGAAAATTGGGGCCAGGAAGAAGGTAAAATCCACCTTGGGCCAGCCACTTCTGGAGTACT
The DNA here is from genome assembly GCF_021556685.1 of Rattus norvegicus. Classification (NCBI taxonomy): domain Eukaryota; kingdom Metazoa; phylum Chordata; class Mammalia; order Rodentia; family Muridae; genus Rattus; species Rattus norvegicus. Next base: position 17,760,106 of record NC_141541.1, on the reverse strand, counting down.
GTGCCGTGAGTAGATTCGGGCTGTTCTTCTGTAGGGGTCTATTCCTCTGGAGTGCTCTTTATCCTTGGACTCTGCCTCCTTCCTGAAGCTCCCCTGACTTACCAGCTCAAGCCTGGCACCCTGTGGAGCAGCACTGAGTTAAGGGTTAAATCCCGGCTCTGCAGCTGTTGAACCTCCAGGAACCATGCATGCTAGGGTCTGTTCCCATGGGCGTGGTCTGTCATGCGTGGCTTTGCTGTGTAGATGATGTGGTTACCAGAAAGGCAAAGGACTGTTTCTCTTCCCTTTCTGCATCTACTTCAGTTCCTAAGAGGAAGAAGGTGCCCCAGACACCTGTACTGAATTAATGAAGCTTTGTAAAGACTCTTGATAAAGGCTTCTCTGAACATCTCCTCACATGTGCTGTGATCACAATTGTAATCTTGTATCCCTGAGTTGGTTTTAATTTTTTAAAAAAGTCCTTACTGGACTGGAGTAAAGTTTGCATTTAATGCCCTTAATTTTTATTTGAAGGTCAGTAAAATGTAATTCCCAGGTATTTTGTAGATTGCAATTTTGCAATTCTAGTCATGTCATTAGTTGTACCAGAAGTTAGTATTAGTTATACTTTGCCTTTGGAAATAAACCTTTGGCAAGATGAAATTAAAGTTTAGGAAGGGGAAGGAGTGGAGTGTGACCAGACAGCATTGAGATCTCATCATAAACCACACACCCAGTGAGGGCCTTACCTGAAATACTTGTGAACTTCCTGACACCTCATTTCGTAGAAGAAAAGTGGACAAAAGAGCTGGGTATCAAATTCCCCCTTGTCAGTTCTGGGCTGCGTCTACTTCTCTGATATGTAGTGCCGTCTTGGGTATGAAAGATCCCCTTGTTCTTTTGGGAAACTTAGTACAGTATAACCTTGGCCTGCAATCTGTATGTAGAAATTATTAAGGTAAATTGAGATGGTTAGAACCAGTTATTTAAGCATGGAACGTGTGCTTCAGTTGTTTAAAATGTGTATTCAGACAGCCAAAGGCTGTTCTGAATCTGGAGGAAGCCCAGAGGAAGCAGGGCAATCAAGTCTTACTGGTATTGCAGTGTAAAGGTTAATAAAGGGCCAGTGAATAACTCAGCGGTCAAGACTCTCTTTGCCAAGCCTGAGTGGCTCGAATTTGAATATTTAGGATTTATATAATGGAAGAAGACAACAGAGTCCACAGTTGTGCCATCACATAAATGAATTTACACACACACACACACACACACACACACACACACACACACACACACACTTTACCACACTAAATTAAAATGTAGTTTAAAATAAAGGATAATTAATGGTATAAAAGATGAGTTGTGGAAAGAAAGTAGTAAGAAGATTTACTTAGTGACTCATTTGGGGGTTTGCGCTGCTGGTAACCAGGGATGTCCCTGAGCTCTGTATCCGTGTTTGCTGCCTGCCATTAATCTTGTATTTTACAGCAATATGATATCACCTTATCTGACCTAAATCAGCCAGTGCTTGTCAGTCTGTTGAAAAGAAGGAGAAATGATAACTCCGAGCCTCAGATGGTCCACCTGATCCCGGAGCTCTGCTTTCTCACGGGTAAGGTTATGTGTCAAGCTCCACCCCCTCCCTCACTGAGTGCCAGTTCCTGAAGCTGGGGCAGGGACCCTGTAGGCAGCTCAAGCAATTGCTTGACCAAGTGGGAGGACATCATGCCCTTTGAGTCGCTTTTCTCTTGTGCATCTTGTTTTTGAAGTTTACTAGTAAAGGAAATCATGATCTGACCTCTTTGGGGTTTTGGTTTTGTTTGTTTTTTGTTTCCTTTTTTTTTAAAATTGGTTCTAGACTATTTTGTTAGAGTGAGACCAAAATGACTCTTAGTTTCTTCATGTACCAGTTTCCCAAAAAGCAATTCTCACTGTGTGGAAGAGCCTGCCTGAGTGTTGATTCACACTAGATGGTCAGTACACACTATAGAGTAGAGCCTGCCCAACTATCAGTACACACTATATATAGAGCCTGCCCAACTGTCAGTACACACCGAATCATAGAGCCTGCCCAACTGTCAGTACACACCGAATCATAGAGCCTGCCCAACTGTCAGTACACCCCGAATCATAGAGCCTGCCCGAGTGTCTGCAGTGCTGTCAGTACTCACATGGCCTATGTGACTTAAGTGCTTATGTCATAAATATCTGTTTTGTGCAGACAGCAGTGGAGTTCAGTGTCTGAAAGGAGGGTGTTCATTCTCAGTGGTCTTCTGACTTGCAAGCCCTGCAGATCTGACTTGTAGCCTCTGACCACATAACTTTATTGAAAACTTGAAGTGTTACTAGCACTCCTACCAATAAATAGAAATAAGGCATGCTGTGAATGAAAAACACAGGCCAGATTGTGAAGGTTCATTATTAAAAATATTAACTGGGTAATATTTTTAAATATGTTTCATTTTAAAACATTGATGTTTAGTACACTGGATTGAATCCTTAATACTACCTGAAATAACTGACCACCCATCCCTTCGCCCTTTTTTTTTTTTTTTTTTGGTTCTTTTTTTTTCGGAGCTGGGGACCGAACCCAGGGCCTTGCGCTTCCTAGGTAAGTGCTCTACCACTGAGCTAAATCCCCAGCCCCGCCTTCGCCTTTTTTACACACTTGACTACTGTAAAACTCTCATTTTAAGATTTATTTATTTATTTTTATATGTTAAGTGCATTGGTATTTTGTGTGCATGCTTGTCTGTGTGAGGATTTTAGATGCCCTGGAACTGGAGTTACAGACAGTTGTTAACCACCTGTGGGTGCTAAGAATTGAACCCAGATCCTCTGGAAGAGCAGCCAGTGCTCTTAACTGTTTCTGGTTCCCAAGGAAGTCGGAAGAGGGTGTCGAATCCCCTAGGCTTGGAGTTACATACGGTTGTAAGTTTCTGTGTGGGTGATGGAAATCACTCCTAGGTCCTTCGAAAGAGCAACAAGTCCTCTTAACCACTGAGACATTTCTGTAGTCCAAGACTTTCTTAAAAACAAAAAACAAACAAACAAAAAACCAGTTTCACTATGTAATCCTGACTGGCATTGAACTCACGTCATAGAGCAGGCTGGCCTCAAACTCCTGAACCCTGTGATTAGAGATGTGTGTCATACACTCAGCTTTTAGAAACTGTTGTTCTAAGTGGTTCTCAGTCTGTGACTCCCAACCCTTTTGGTTGCATATCAGATGTTTACATTACGATTCATAGCAGTAGTTAGGAAGTAGGAACTGATGTTAAGGTTTGTCGATGAGAACCACTGTGTTCAAGACTCCTGGGGCTTGCCTCTCTACTTCAGAGGGCCCTGCAGGGGGTGCATCTTACTGATTTGAATGCAAAGCATGCCTAAGCAGGGCCAGCCCCTCTGCCTGTGTTCACTCCCTACATCCACCTTTGATGCCTCTCCCAGGCCTGACCAGCCAAGCAACCTCAGACTTCCGCTTGATGAAGGCAGTCGCTGAAGAAACTCGGCTCAGTCCTATGGGAAGGCAGCAGCAACTAGCCCGACTGGCAGATGACATCCAGAGGTAGGGGCCACCAGCTGAAATCACAGGTGCCCAGCTTGGGGCTGAGTGTGTAGGACTGGATGATTTTGATGATATTCTGTTCATTTGTTTGAAAAGAATGTCTAATGTTGCCAACACTCAGAGCAAGGGTTTGAACTTGTGGGTTTGAAACATCCGAGTGCAGAGCCCAGAGGTGCAGCCAGGATCTCAGCAGTCACAGCTGGTAGGATTTGAACAGGCACAGCCTTGTTCTCTTCCAGAGAACACATCACACTCTGGGCAAGGTTTTGAATGAAGAAAGGGTTACTGGTCATATTAAAAAACAGGAAATGGAAACAAAGACAACAACACAACACCCCCAGACTCCCAGGACTCCCGGTGAGGGATGCTCAGATCCAGACGAGATTTTCTGAAATCTGGATGGACAGGATCCCTAAAGTTCTGTTCTCAGGCCATCTCTGAGGCTCCCCCTGCCTGCCTGCATCATGGTTTCCTGTGGCTTGTGAGGAGAGCTGTTAATGCAGCTGCTAGACATTTTTAAATTGAATTCGCTGCTTGCTTTTAGATTTCTGTGGCCCACGTTACTGTGAAATGGTTGTTTTTCTCTAAAGATGTTTGTGAGCAATACTAGGTCAGGGAGAAATTTCAGAATTGATGTAAGCAAAATATAAAGGAGATAAGAAGATACAGAGTAGCAGATAATGAATTGTGAATAATTATTAATAGTGAATGACCATATTCTATGGAATGATATAAATTTGCAGATATTTGTAAATTCACAGTCTAATCTCATTCTTCTCAGGGAAATGGCATAGCATACATATTTTAAATATTCATTTCAATGTTTTTGCATGATAAATGTGCATCTCCATTATACCCCTGACTTTGTAGTACCCACTCTGTGGGTACAGTTTTTACTGTGTCTTGTAGATGTATACTTGTATCTTTAGATGTATACTTGTATACCTACTGTATATTTGTATCATATAAAGAGATACTGTTTGGCCCCTTAAACTGGGCTGTGTATCTTCTGATCGTGTCACCACCACATGCCTCCTGCTCATCATGTCCAGGCTGGTGATGGCCTCACCCTTGGCCAGACGACATCAGAAGCAACTTAGTCATTGCAAGGATCAGTGTGAGGACAGTTGTAGGTGTAGTCCCTGTCGAGGAGAGGTGGCTGTGAGAGCTTTCTAGGGAATGGGGTGGGGCTTTTCACAGCACTCACCAGCATCCTCTAGGCTGCTGGCTGATAGTCTTGGCAGCTCTGGAGGAGACAGGATGATGTGAACACACTCACTGGCCTCTCGGAGCTCACAGCTCAGTGAAAGCACACCTTGTCATCATCCCATGAGCTAAGCCATAAAGCCTCCTATGTCACAAATGGAGAGTTATAGAAACATTGAGGATGCCTTATGGATAAGACTAGCCTCCTTGGTCCTCTTCCCACTGGGTGTGAATCTTTTGGATTTTCTGGAACTAAATGTTTTGTGTGTGTGTGTGTGTGTGTGTGTGTGTGTGTGTGTGTGTTAAAAATGTTTATTCACTGACACTTTCATTTGTGTGAAATCTGTGTATGTATAATGTACTTTGACCATAGTTCCTGTAGCAAGGAGTGGGAACCTTGCCTTCTTCTCAAGAAGTCCTCCTCATTTGCATTTGTTGGGGTCACCTTCACAAGTAGGGGTGTTGAGCCAGGACAACTTAGCAATGCTTGCTCCACTGAGGACTTTGATTCCTATTTGCTCAAAGCTCCAGGGTCCAGGGGAAGATCAAAGTCTCCTGAGCCCCACCCCATCCATGCAATGAGTGCATGGGTACCATACCTGGGTCTTGTCTGGGAGATAAAACTAAGTTCCTATCTTCCCGTTCTTTATAATTCCCAAGCCAACACATCCGAATGCTCCCAGGCGAAATCTGCACACGCAAACTCCAAATAACCCCTTGGTAAACTGTTCTAGGATGCTATCCTGTGCAGCACTGTGGTAATCATGTTCACGTCTTGCCATCTTTAATGTTTACACGTATATGAAACAATATCTACATTTTCTCAGTTAAGAGGCCAAGGCATTGGAAAAAGAAAGTAAGTTTGCTTAAGGTCACCTGCAACTGAAACATAGATACAGAGTGAAGCTGGGTTTTCCTTGTACCCCACAGCAAGCTTCCTGACTGGAAACCCCTGTGCCCCACTGAAAGCCTCCCCCTGTGAACCCCTGTGCCCCACTGTAAGCCTCCCACCTTGGAACCCCTATGTCCCAGTGCAAGCCTCCAGCCTGTGAAGCCCTGTGCCCCACTGCAAGTCTCCCTTCTTCCTTTTCTTGGTGGGGACAGTGATTGACACATTCTTTTGAGCTGTCCAAAATAGATATATTTATTTTACATATATCATGAGAAATAGGGGACAAATCCCTAAATATTGACTGAATAATTATTGACCTGAATAATTCCACAAGTCACTATTATATCTGAGATATTTAAAAGCCTTCAGAAGACACACACTGCAGAGACTGTAAATGACTCTGTTGACAGAAACCAAGTGACTCGGTTTGAGCTTGAGACCTGGGGATTGCATTTTGGAAGCCAGCTATCCCTGACCGGCCGGGTTGTTCCCTCTGAAAAGATCCTGCTGCAGGACCACACAGTGAGTAGCCATTCTCTTTATTACAAGTGTTTGCTCAACTGTGTGTACATATGTTTACTCCCCAGGGCGATGGGGCTTGCCGCACACACATGAGCATGCCTGTGCTTGTGTCTATGTGTGTGCCCATGTGTGTGCATGCCCTGCATGTTCCTGTGTGCATGTGCGAGTGCCTGTGCCCATACATGTGCGTGAGTGCCGTGTGTGTGTGTGTGTGTGTGTGTGTGTGTGTGTGTGTGTGTGTGAAGCGCAAGTCACACATGGCTACCCATGACCAACTGTCACTCTTAAGCAGCTGAAAACAAGCAAGCAGGGAAATATGGTCACCCAGGTAAATTCTGGTAGAGAGTGACTTTAATACTAACATTGGACAGCTTCACCCAAAAGGTAGCGAGTCATACAGATCTCACAGTGTGCTTGGGCTGTGTGTGGGCTGAGACATGAAGACAAATCACCCCCCATCCAGGTTTTGGTGGAAGAAATGAAACAGGTATCAAATGGAGAGGCCACTTGACTGCTGGTGGCTGTTACCAGCTTCTTGACCCAGGCCAGACCCTAGTGTCCAAGTGAACTAAATATCTGTAGGCATTGGTCCTGGGCTATGGTCTCCATAGGTCTCCATAGGCTCGTGGACAGGGCTTTCTGCACACTGGAATGACCTCAGTCCCCAGGAGAACCACTCAGGGGCCAGCCTTCCTTTCTGTTGTGTTAAAGTCTCCTGGAGCCGCATCCCAGCCCTGTACCCAATGCATGTGGTAGTGACTGGAACTCAGTGCTTCATACTAAGTCCCTTGGGTATGACAAAGCCACTGGCATTCTAAACTTGTTCTTGCTGCCTCTCACTCTTAGCACCTCTCTCCCCTGTTCCATTTTTGAGTCTGTAGAACTGTGAGAGGCATTGCTTCTGCAACACCAGTGGTCTTGGTGCTAGTCCGATGGTTCAGGTAGTCCTGAGTCCAGCAGCTGTGCTTAGGGGCTAGTCCAATGGTTCAGGTGGACCTGAGTTCAGCTCTGCAGCAGCCATGTAAATTTAGGCTGCAGCTTACCCCTGTAATCCTCATGCTGGGACTTGGAGACAGGGGATCATATGGCTTTGATTTTTTGAGTTCTTTGAGTTCTGGCCTTTGAGGACATGAGCACACACATGAGACAGACCCAAACATGCACACAAGTACACACATGAAACCACTATCGGCCTCATCTTTTCCTTTCCATGTAGCTCTTTCTCACTAGAGCAGTCTCACCTTCCTGCTGGCCTAAAGCAACAGAGCACGGAGGACCTGGAGCATCAGTAGTCTTTATTTTGAATACTTTAAGTAAGGAGTCCGAAAGGTCAGCCTTCATGCTGTCCGAGAGAAAGGACAAGCAGAGGTGGAAGGGAAGGAACCAGAGATCTTTCAGTCAGACACCAGCAGCATGTCCACCCAAGGCTCCACACCCAGGGACCATCAGACCTTGTGTGCCTCCCGATGCCTTTTTTCCCAGGAAGCCTGTGTATTCTGTGACGAGGAACAGAGCCCCACCTGCCTTTCAGTTCTTCTGTTGTGACAAACGTTCTAAATTACTCTCTGAAGAACTTTGCTCAGACCTTTTATGATCCTGCTCTCTCTCAGTGTCAACCTGCATTTGCTGCTGATTGGTCCAAAGATATGCGATCTTGCAAGGTTCTGAGTTCTGAGCCTTTGAATACATGGTTGATCGTGTGCTGTAGCAGGGCTGAGCATTTGATTGAATCCTTCCTGAGCTGTCTGAGGAGAGTTGGAGGTTCCACGGGATTCAGTGTGGGCCACCCAAAAATGTGAGTGTACAGTGAATTTTTTCCACCTCCTAACTTGGCTTGAAAGTTGGAAGTGATGCCTGGTACAGCTATAAAACATGTATTGTAGTAATGTTTCTCTTTCTAATGTTTCTTTTATAAAGTGATGTCTATGTCCACATGTCTGTGTGTGGGGATGGGTACATGAGTGGACGTGGCCATGGAAGGGATCGCTGTCAGAGCCTCCAGAGCTGGAGTTGAAAGTGGATTTGAACTATCCAGTGAGAGCGCTAGGAAATGAAGCTCAGTTCTCCAAAGAAAAATACACACTCTCAACGTCTGACCCATCTCTCTAGCTATTAGTATTAGTTCTTGAAATGTCAAAAATAGTCACAAGAAGTTACATTTTGTATTTATTAAATTGCCTTATAAAACTAAAATATAGGGGCTGGAGACAACTCAGCTACTCTTCCAAAGGGCCCTGTTCAATCCCCAGCACCCACATGGCAGCTTACAACTCTGTCACTCAAGTCTAGCGGATCTGATGTGTTTTTTTGTTTTTTGTTTTTTGGTTTTTTTTTTTTTTTTGGTTCTTTTTTTTTTTTTTTTTTTCGGAGCTGGGGACCGAACCCAGGGCCTTGCGCTTCCTAGGTAAGCGCTCTACCACTGAGCTAAATCCCCAGCCCCTTTTCTGGACTCTTTAGGCACCTGGCACATGAGAGGAACCCAGACACACATGCAGGCAAAACACTCATAAACAGAAAACAAAAATAAGTAAATCTTTAAGGACCCCAAAATACATTTTATTGTATCTTTGTAAAGGTTGGCTTTGTAGTTTGTCTAGGGAAGGCTCATTCCCTCGGAGTCTTTCATGTCCGTTGGGTATACATCCTGAGTAAGTCTGTGTGGTGCCTTCTCTAATTTTAACTTCAGGTCACCTATTATAAAACTTAATAGCAGACATAATATTAACAAGCAAGTGCATTTCCTGACTGATTTGATAGATTTTTAGGCTTCCAAAAGTTACAGTAAGATTAGTGTTAAAAGAGAGCTTTCTGACAAACAGCCAAAACCAACCCAAAACCAAGGCCAGCCTTTCATGCTCTGAGCCTTTCTGGAGTAGCTTCTGTGCCTCAGACACTCCGTTGGCTGCCAAGAATGAAGAAGATACGAACTAACTAAGGGCTACATGTGTCCAGACACGGTCACACTCTCAACTGAACGTCATTTTGCCCTGAGATTGACCACGTCTTGTTTGAACTCGATGTACTTGAAAACAGACAGTAACCAATTAATTATGTCAGCAGTACATGTACTGTCCAACTCCAGAGCTCTCCTGGAGTCTCGCTTACATCATATTTAGAATTCTCCTCTTATCATTGAATCTGCTGACAAATCCTCTTCTTCAAGTTTCCCCACTCCGATTTCTCTAAGCTGGGAGATGTGGTAGGAGTTGCACTCCCAGACCTGCGCTGGGAGGACAGTCCTTGGATCTCACAGGTTCCAGAGCCATCTTGTGCTTGTATGTCTTTGGACTTTTACTATGATAGCTGTGTTTCTATTCCGCTCTGTTTCATCTATGAAGTATCCATTTGCCTGCTGGGTTTACAGGCCTGGCCTCTCTCATCTAAGATGTCTGCCTGGTGTCTGAGCTGGAGTGAGAGGTTTCCCTTTGGAACTGAGGAATTTCTAAAGCAGTGTTCCCAGTCCTACAGGTGGCTGTTAGAAGTGGCGGGGAGCCCTGCCTCCTGCTGGGCAACTGTATTTAAAAAGGCAACCGGTTGAGACTCTTCCCCCTTCTCTGTCCCTTTCCCCACCTCCTGGCTATGGGGGGGGGGTGCAGATAATTTTACTTCGTGTGTAGAGACTAGATTGGCAAGTGCCTGTGTGTAGCCCCTGATAACATTCTTTAATTGACAAATTATTGCTGAGTGGCTGATTACAGCTAAATAGGACAAGGCTCCAAACAAGACGCTCTACAGAAGAGTAACCAACACCCCTTTTGTGATTCATACAGATTAGTTGAAAACCTCTGTCATTAATTAATGATCCCCAAAGCATTTTTGAAGTTTCAGGTCTGCTTTAGACATTTGAAATTATGGGTTTATAATTTCAGAAGTTCACTTTTTTTATTGAATATTTTTTATTTACATTTCAAATGTTATTCCCTTTCCCAGGTTTCCTGTAATAAGCCCCCTAGTCCATCCCCCTCCCCCTTCTTCTATAAGGGTGTTCCCCCTCCCCAACCACCCCCTCTTCCTGCTTCCCAGCCCTGACATTCCCCTACACTGGGGGCTCCAGTCTTGGCAGGACCAAGGGCTTCTCCTATTGATGCCCAACAGGACCATCCTTTGCTACATATGCAGCTGGAGCCATGGGTTTGTCCATGTGTAGTCTTTGGGTAGTGGTTTAGTCCCTGGGAGCTCTAGTCGTTTGGTATTGTTCTAATGGGGTTGCAAGCCCCTTCAACTCCTTCAGTCCTTTCTCAAACTCTTCCAACAGGGACCCCCATTCTCAGTTCAATGGTTTGCTGCTAGCATTTGCCTCTGTATTTGTCATGCTCTGGTTGAGCCTTTCAGGAGACAGCTATATATCCTGTCAGCACGCACTTCTTGGCTTCAGCAATATTGTCTAGTTTTGATGGCTGTATGTATATGGGCTGGATCCCCAGGTGGGGCAGTCTCTGAATGGCCATCCCTTCAGTCTCTGCTCCAAACTGTGTCCCCATATTTCCTCCTATAAATATTTTTGTTTATCCTTTTAAAAAGGACTGAAGCATCTGCACTTTGGTAGTCCTTCTTCTTGAGCTTCATGTGGTCTGTGGATTGTATCTTGGGTATTCTAGTTTTTAATTCTAGCTTTTGGGCTAATATCCACTTATCAGTGAGTGCATACCATATGTGTATTGTTGTGATTGGGTTACTTCACTCAGGATGATATTTTCTAGTAGAAGTTCACTTTTAACCCAATTTTGAATAGCAAATCCATTAACTAAGGGGACTTGGTACAACTGAGAGCTTTTCTATTTTTACTAATTTTTATATGCTAACTGGCCGATTATGGAGTATTTGGAACGTCATGCACTGGAGAAATACATTAAATATGAGAGGTTCTTGTTTCTCTCCAAGGATTTTTTCCCCTATAAAATGAATGATATGTTGAGGGGCCCTTCTGTACTTTTCCTAACACCCTATGTCTGATTGAAAGCTACTAAAAGACAACTAAATCACCTTTCTATGTAGCATAAAAGTGGATGAAAACCCTGCAGCGTTCCTTCGAGCCATCCAGCTGCACGTCAACCCCGATGTTCAGTTGGTGAGTGTGGGGCTTGTTCTGGGCTTTCTATGCATGATTTCTATATTTCCTTTATGTCTGACATCTTAAAGAAAATGTTCTGAGCGTATTGTCTGTCTTAGATAGGGTCAAATTGCTGTGATGAAACATCGTGACCAAAGCAACCTGTGGAAAGGGCTCTCTTGGCTTATACAGCTACCAGAAAGCTTTGTACTTAGAAAGAATGTGTATTTCACTCATCTCCCAGGCCTGGGCCCCACAGCTGAGCCATGCAATTGCACAAATGCCTGTTCAGTTCCCCTGTAGAAGAACAGCAGCCTCTCCCTCCCTCTGTCTCTCTGTCTCTGTCTCTCTCTTTCTCTCTCTCTCTGTCTCTCTCTCCCTCCCTCCGTCTCTGTCTGTCTCTGTCTCTGTCTCTCTGTCTCTCTCTCCCTCCCTTCATCTCTGTCACTCTCTCTGTCTCTTTTTCTCTCTGTCTCTGTCTCTGTCTCTCTGTCTCTCTCTCCCTCCCTCCGTCTCTATCACTCTCTCTGTCTCTGTCTCTCTGTCTCTCTCTCCCTCCCTCCGTCTCTGTCTCTCTCTGTCTCTCTCTCTCTCTCTCTCTCTCTCGGATAGTACGATAGTACGTCAAATGAAGAGAATTCCCGATCTAAGGATGTTAAGCTCAATCACAGCAAAACTGTAAAGAAAAGTGAAAGCATGTACAAGCATGTACAAGCATGTTCTTTCCCAGAACCCAGAGTACCAGACACGTGCTGTCATTTTTGGAACCCTTTGAAGGTACGTTGCAGGGTGCCCTTTACTCTTGATGACTCTTGATACGAATGTCCTAAAAACAAGACCACTCTACCTCAGAATCACAGGGTGGTCAGCTAACCATGAGAGAGAGCAAGCAAAGAGGGAATTTGAGGAGCCTACCCTCAGTCAGTTCAAGGAGAGGGAGGACGAGGAATCACGGGTGTGTCCGTGCAGCTTGAACACTTATGTAGCTGACTTTGCAGGGGGTGGGGTGGGTACAATTGGAGAGAATCTGACTGAGCAAAATGGTATTTTAAGGAATCAGTGGCCTCAAGGCCACTTAAGGGACCCACTGCCATGTTTAGTTTTGCTTCTTGGGAGCATGGGACTGACGATGTTTAGAGAATCTGTGCTTTTGCCTTGATTCTTCTACCAGACCTGTTCAGGGACTGTTTAAACATCTCCAAACATCCCACGCCTTCATGTTGTCCACAAGCTGTTCACACTTGTAAGGAGCTGGACCTGATCTTCTGTTGTCCTCTTGCATTTAGGTGATGTGCATCCTGCCTTCTAATCAGAAGAACTATTACGACTCCATTAAAAGATATTTGAGCTCCGACTGCCCGGTCCCAAGCCAGTGTGTGCTGACCCGGACCTTGAACAAACAGGGAATGATGCTGAGTGTGGCCACCAAGATCGCCATGCAAATGACCTGCAAACTCGGGGGCGAGCTGTGGGCTGTGGAGATCCCAGTGAGCACTGCTCCTTTCTCACGTCCAGTCGGACGTAGCATCGTGTGATCCCAGTGTCTCAGTTGCCCTGGGGGTCTTGGGGTTGGGGGGAGGGTACTTCTCAGACCCCCTGGAGGTGTGATGCCCCAGTCTCTGACACCGAGTTTCCTTACATAATTAACTGGTGTGGTGTGTGCAGACGGCCCACACCTGTCTCCTGCACGCTTCAGTCAGCTCCAGATTAGTTCTAGCTGCTAATACGGAGGGCACTTAAACCTGTGATGCTCTGGGGCTGTTTCTGATATGTGTGGTTCCTCCCTACCCCACCGCACCCCACCCCCAGGTTATAGCATCGCACAAAGCTTTGCAGAGAAATTCCAAAAGATGGCGAGACACAGCCTCTCCTCTCAAGGAGCTTCTGCTTGGCTACTCACAGACTTCTTCATGGAAGATAGTCCTGGGTGTCACAAACCTGGGAGGGGCCTGATTTAGGTTCTCTTGGCTGCCATTTTAAGTCCTGTCCCATGGCTTCTACCTTTGCCTGTGTCCAGCAGTGTATGCCTCCTCAAGGGGACCACCACCCGGCTGTGGTAGGGACTCACCAGACGCCATCTTGGAAGGAAGTGAGGGAAAAGAAGTGGCCAGGCTGCCTGTCCCTAGTCCTTCCTCAACTGTGGCAACTGTGAAAAACAGGAGTGGTTCATCCTCACGTCCTTCTGACTGGGCAGAGGATAAAGGGATTGCTACCCTTTGCCACCTCTGTCCCTTTCCCAGCCCTTGGGAGGCTGATGGTCACTCAGGCTTCTCAGTGAAGTATCTATCATAATCTTCCTGCCTTCCATTCCTTGGTTTCTGGTTTAATCACCTGTCCCATCTGGAACTCCATTTCTTTGTCACACAGCTTAACTTGAAGAGTTAACCACTGGAGAGGTACTAAAATGTTTATTTCATTTAACCACAGTTAACTTGATTTAACAGTTGAAGTCACTGATGGTCGTGGGCATCGACATCTGTAGAGACGCCCTCAGCAAGGATGTAGCGGTCGTCGGGTTTGTCGCCAGCATTAACTCCAGGATCACCAGGTAAGTTAAACTGCTCTTAACCCTCCTAACCTTAACCCGACAGGCAACACATACAAAGTTAGGAGCCCGGGCTTTCCCCGCCCGCTGCATCTGTCTCTAACGTCAAGAATGTGTATTCGAGGCAGGCGTCTGTTGTTGAGTCTCACTTGTGTGTCTGTTGGTTTCAGGTGGTTTTCCCGCTGTGTCCTCCAGAGAACGGCAGCTGATATTGCAGATTGCCTGAAAGTCTGCATGACTGGTATGTCACGGAGTGGGCTTTGGGGACTGCTCCTTCACACCCCAAACCCACAGACTGATGGGAGCTGACACTCAAACCTGTCAGCTCTCACCCAGTTGGAGATTCCCACATCTGTGTGCGGACTGACGGGCTGGGTAGCGTTTATGTCGCTGTGTGTGCCGAGCACAAAGCCAAGAGGAAAGAAAGAAAGTGTGTGGCCACCTCAGCACACGTGGAAGACTCACCATTCACCCCGAGGACAGGGGTGTGGGAAGAGAAGACACGGGCGAGAGGCTAGGGCAGGCCTCCTCTTCACAGCCCCAGCCCCTTGGCTTTATCTGTAGTTTCCAGTCTGCAAACCTGAGGGGTTGGGATGTTTTTGAAGTGAACTTGTTTTTGAAGTGAGCCTTGGCGGCTGCCCTCTTAGAAGCACGACTATCTTCTGTCAAACCAAACCAAATTTCCTAGGCAGTAAACTCTCCTGAAATGAACTATGCAGTACGGACACAGAAAGAAATTACTGCGTCTTACCGTTTCACTCCATTTAAAAACCCGGCCAGTGTTTTAGTCGTTCCTGCTGAAAGTCTCTCTCATGGAGGAGTTGACGTCTGGGGCTCACTCAGAAGCAGTTTGGAGTTAGCGTGGGTGGAAATGTTTTCAGACTCCATCCCATCTGTGAGAATTAGGCTCGGATTCAGTCAGTGTGAGGAACGCCGGAGTCATTTCCTCATGTTTTCATATTTATTCTCATTAGGGAAGAAGATGAGACGAGCGCAGCCAGTCTGCTCTTGAGCAGATTCAAAGACTCGAATTAGTGTTAATTTGGTTTGAGGCATTTGTCTATCGCATGAATTAAAATTTGATTTGTTGCTCAAATTTGGCTCAAGAAATGCGCTAAAGACTATAAAATGCCACAGAAACCCTGTGATTGCTCAAGCAGCAGACATGAAGGATTGGTCCTAGTTAGCCATTTCTCTGTTGCTGCAGATACAACCCAAGCCAAGCCTTACCGTTTTTACTATGGTCTGAAATAGCAAAGTTACTTAACTGGGAAAACCCATAGAAATATTATTTTTGGAGGCCCCGGACCGATGCCTCTTCTCTCACTAACATCACGTTCTCCAGGTGCTCTCAACAAGTGGTACAAACACAACCACGATTTGCCGGCACGGATAATCGCGTACCGGGATGGTGTGGGCAACGGCCAGCTAAAGGCAGTTTTGGAATACGAAGTCCCACAGCTGCTGAGCAGTGTGACAGAATGTGGCTCCGACGCCAGGTACTCTGTTCCCCCTCGTTCTCTGACACTTGTGTGGTACCATACATACCTGTGATCCATGGTTGTGGACACAGCTTTCACCTTTCAGACAGTGAAATTTTGCTGTGTTTCCATGTCACGCCCAGCTTGGATGGGTTTTCCTGGTGCTACAGTGTAGTTCAGATGGTCTAACACTGATACCCTACTGCTGTAAGGTTTGGGAGCCTTGACTAGGGCACCTAGAGGGAGGAGGCGTTTTACTGAGCAGCTGGCAGTCTTCCTGAGAGAGCTAGCAGAGGTCAGAATAGGAGAGACATTGTATACATATCAATACTCTACTGGGCTGTGGAGTTGTGATTTAAAAGTTGAGTCCCAAATCCGTATCCAGACAAAACCTCAGGTTACAACCACCAGGTCACAGGTAAGGTTATGAATACAGGTGGGGAGCCTTGCTGCCATGCAGTGAGCGCTGTGGTCACCTGTGTTTCCACTGGGGGTAGAGTTCTCCAGTGATTACATGGAGGGCCACATGTAAGGAAAATCCTAGGAAAAGTGAGTAAAGACTGTACTCTCAAGTTGATGTCTTAAAATTTTTAGGGATGATCTGGGAGCTGGATAGATGGCTCAGCAGTTAAGAGCACCGGGTCCTCTCCCAGAGGTTCTGAGTTCAATTCCCAGCTACCACATGGTGCCTTGTGACCATCTGTGATGGGATCTGATGCCCTCTTCTAGCATGCAGGCACATATGCAAATAGAACACTTAATACAAATAAATAAATACTTATCTTAGGGAATAAGATAGGATCATCTCATTCCCAGGCAGCGCAGATTTGTGTCTGGCCATGCTCCCATTGCAATCGACCAAACCACAGAGGAATGAATGAACTTGTCCTAAGGCTACCCTTGGTACAGAGGTGGGAAAGCCAGCTACTTGTAGTTGTAGTCTGGCCTGGAGAGGGAAACCTCTTTGCTCCTCACCAGACCTCCAGTGACTGTCTCAGTTGAATGATTAAAACTAAAATGATGTCACTGGAGGAGGCGGGCAAATCCAGCAGTGGCAATCTAAGGAGCTAACATTTTAAGTTTCAGCGCAGGAGGCATTCGTAACTACTGATTTGTCACTGACTTCTAGGAAGAATAGTTTACTGTACACTGTAGGAGAGCATTGTTTCGATGAGAGTACTGTGAGTACTGCCCATATCTCTTCAGTCTTCACACCTTAAAACTGCTGAAAGTCAAGGTTCATGCTGACTCCTGCTCCCACGAATCCCTTCCATGACAGAGCATAGCGGGAGTTTGCCGTGATATCGTGGAATAGACTCAGCACCTGCTCAGTCAGCCTCTGGTCTGTTTTCCCTTCCCTCCCTGCATGCACCCATCTGTCTGTCTGTCCACTCACCCATCCTTCCACCTGTCTGCCTTAGCGTAGATTCTCCATGATTGTCTGAGGCTCAGGAGGGACCACAGTTTTCCTTGGTGCCTCAGTGGAGGTGGAATGGAGTAACGATTGCCAATGCAGGAGAAGTCTCCTGTAGAGAAAATTCTGGAAGATCTTTCCTTAATAGTCAATTGAAAATCTGGGTGACACAGACTTGTAGCTCCAACCTGTGCAACTTAGCGAGACCTTGCTTCAGCAGAGCAGCAGCAGAACACTTGGCTAGCATGCACGGGCTTCTGGGATCCATCCCCAGTTCTGTAAGAGAAGGCGAATGAAGTGACACCTCTCTTCTGTCCTATGAAATGGTAAACTAGGCAGATGGTTTAGTCACTGTTGCTACAAATCCAAATAGACCCTCATTAAAATATTCCAAATAGACCCTCATTAAAATAATCCAAATAGACCCTCATTAAAATAATCCAAATGGACCCTCATTAAAATAATCCAAATAGACCCTCATTAAAATAACTGGATGTCTGTCGAGAGAAGGAGGATTCATAGGTGGTTTTTTTTCTTTGTATTGCAGTGTTTTTAGGATGATTTTCTATTTATTTCTCTAACTGGATCAAACAGCAATAAGTCACACAAAAAAGTGAGCTCAGCCTCTGTGCCTCAACCCCTGCAGGAGCTGCAGACTGTCAGTGGTCGTGGTCAGGAAGAGGTGTCTGCTGCGTCTCTTTGCCGAGTCTGGCCATACGCTACAGAACCCCCCACTTGGCACTGTCGTGGACTCAGAAGCAACACGTCCAGAGTGGCAAGTGTCCCTGGAAAACTGTGTGTGTGTGTGTGTGTGTGTGTCTATGTTCGTATGTGCATCTATGTGTATGTATGTGTGTCTCTGTATTTGTGTATATGTGTGTTTGTGCATGTTTGTGGGTATGTATGCGTATGTATATGTGTGTGTGTCTGTATGTATGTGTGTGTGTTTGTGCATGTTTGTAGGTCTGTATGAGTGTGCAAAGGTGTGCAGGCTCATGTAGAAACTAGAGTTTGATATTGAATATCTTCCTGGTTACTTTCTATCTTTGGCTGGGCAGTCCCTGCTGCCCTGGACTTGAGACTGATTACAGGCACACGGCCACGTCCCAGTTTGTTTGTTTGTATTTATGCAAATGCTGGAAGATCCAGCTCAGGTCTGGTGTGGGTGCCTCGCTCTGAGCAGTCTCCCAGAAAGACTGGTTTTCCCACGCACCCATTGAGCACCGTTCCAGTTTGGCTGTGACTCCTTCTCTCCACCCCTTCCTGTTTCTCTGCAGGTATGACTTCTACCTGACCAGCCAGACTGCTAACCGGGGGACTGTTAGTCCCACCTACTACAACGTCATCTATGACGACAACGCTCTGAAGCCTGACCACATGCAGCGGCTGACCTTCAAACTGTGCCACCTCTACTACAACTGGCAGGTGAGGGAGAGCCTTTTACTGAAGTAGGGGTGACGTCACCACCTGGGCTTGCCTCGTCCTTCCCCCTCATCTATTCCTTAATTCCATGGTAGAAGACCCCACTCTGTCAACTAAATAAAACAGCAGGGAGCACAGGTTCTCCAGAGGACTTGAGGATACTCATTACCTCAGGCACGACTGAGGATAGCTTGTTAGGAGAGTCAGGAAGCCAGCAGGTTAAGAGATGTGGGCCTGCCTGTGTGCCTTGCCTTAGGCAAGAGCCCAAGGCTCAGGTTAGCTCTGAGCCCTGATGGAACATCAGACTAGAGGCAGTTTAGGGTAGGCCCATATGCCATGTCTGCCAGCTTGCACACAGTGAAGAGACACAGCCCCAGCCCATTTTGCCTGTGAGCTTGCGTTTCCAGTGGGCAAGGCTCCCTTTGTTGGTTGAATTAAGTTACCATTTACCTAGGACCTGTTCTGCTGTGTGAGTAACCAGTAGGCGAGAAGGACTCCAATTTAAAAACATCCCTTTGGAAGACAAACAACGTTACCTCTGCAGTGATATCTTTCCCTTTCCTCCCCAGGGCGTAATCAGTGTCCCTGCTCCGTGCCAGTATGCACACAAGCTGACCTTCCTGGTGGCACAAAGCATCCACAAGGAACCAAGTCTGGAATTAGCCAATAAGCTCTTCTACCTGTGACAAGTGGGCCAATAGCATGGCTCGATGGAGACGCCAAAAAGCAGTTGCTATGCTTTGTTCAAATCTGCCAAATGCTCAAGGCTCCTGCTGCTTAAAGGAGCTTCAGCCTGATTTTAAGTATTGGGAAGGAGAGGGTTTTTTGGTTTTTGTTTTTTTGTTTTGTTTTGTTTTGTTTTTTGTTTTCTGGGTTTTTTTTTGTTGTTGTTGTTGTTGTTTTTAAAGTTATCTGAATCAGTTGAGGACAAACCTATGGGGATTTTTGTCTCCCCTGTGTCTAAAAACAACAATGACAAACAAACAAAAACCCACAGAGTGATGGGTTTTCTTGTGGCTCTGTCAGGCGACATTTTACTTTGTCCTGGTTTATCCTCGTATTTTTTTTTTTTTAAGTAAATGCTTGAGGTGAATTCTCACATGGTATATACGTGATGATATTGGGATATATCATCACAGCTAACTGGATTCTAAAACAATATTCGTGTGGTATTGTGATGGTGTTTAAGAGGGGTTTAACTTCTTTCCTGACATTACCAGGGTTGTTCTAAGTATCGTAGAGCATTTTGTAGAGTGGGTTAAGTAAATACTGAAAATAAAGACTCCCTGAGCATCGGTTATGTGTTTATTGTGACTTGAATTTGAAGTGGAGTGAAGTGAGCCTAGGATTTAAGGAGCTGTGTCACAGACATGCCCACTGGACCTCTCCTTCTCCGACCGTGGGCGGTTTCTGAAACAGGACCCAGTTCCTGGTCCTATGATAGGTTCTCATTCCCAGCAGTGGTGCCCTGGGGCTGCAGCCCAGCCTTGCTGCCCACTCACAGGGAAGGCAGACACCAGCGGAGAGGACTGGGCAGATCCAGTGCATCCAGCCCACCTGTGCTTGTAGACTCGGCCTCCCGGCTGTTTCCAGTACTCCCTCTGTGCCCTGGGCACCAGAACCACCCTGCCAGCCGTGAAGGGGGTTTCTCTGTCTTCCCAGAGCACCAGTTTTTCCTCACTGACCAGTTGACACTATAAACAGGTTATTCTGAATATCCTTAAAGGAAACCACTAGGGACTGGAGAGACGGCTCAGCGGTTAAGAGCACTGGCTGCTCTTCTAGAGGTCCTGAGTTCAATTCCCAGCAACCACATGGTGGCTCACAACCATCTGCAGTGGGATCCTATGCCCTCTTCTGATGTGTTTGAAGAGATCAGCAGTGTACTCAAATACATAAAATGAATAAATAATTTGTTTTTAAAAAAGAAAGCGTCCATCCATCTTCCTCTGCAGCTACCCCCTCTCTTTCCTCCTCTTCATATACTCTGTGTATGTACAGCAATTTGTATGTACAATTCCCTGGTCTAATTAGAATTTCACCACAATCCCTGCATCAGATCTGCTTCATTCAAGAGTATTGAGGCTTTCACTGTGCAAAGTGTTACAGTCAGATGTCCTGTGACAGCATTTGACCACTTGGTGTTCTCCTGGCCTCCCGTGAACCACTACTTACCTCTGTTCTGCCAAGTCCTCCCTTCTCACCAGCACTCCTCCTGCTGGAGTCCTCCCTTCTCACCAGCACTCTTCCTCTGCTGGAGTCCTCCCTTCTCACCAGCACTCCTCCTTCTGGAGTCCTCCCTTCTCACCAGCACTCCTCCTGCTGGAGTCCTCCCTTCTCATGAGCACTCCTCCTGCTGGAGTCCTCCCTTCTCATGAGCACTCCTCCTGCTGGAGTCCTCCCTTCTCACCAGCACTCCTCCTGCTGGAGTCCTCCCTTCTCACCAGCACTCCTCCTGCTGGAGTCCTCCCTTCTCACCAGCACTCCTCCTGCTGGAGTCCTCCCTTCTCACCAGCCTCCTCCTGCTGGAGTCCTCCCTTCTCACCAGCCTCCTCCTGCTGGAGTCCTCCCTTCTCACCAGCACTCCTCCTGCTGGAGTCCTCCCTTCTCACCAGCACTCCTCCTTCTGGAGTCCTCCCTTCTCACCAGCACTTCTCCTGCTGGAGTCCTCCCTTCTCATGAGCACTTCTCCTGCTGGAGTCCTCCCTTCTCACCAGCACTCCTCCTTCTGGAGTCCTCCCTTCTCACCAGCACTCCTCCTGCTGGAGTCCTCCCTTCTCACCAGCACTCCTCCTGCTGGAGTCCTCCCTTCTCACCAGCCTCCTCCTGCTGGAGTCCTCCCTTCTCATGAGCACTCCTCCTGCTGGAGTCCTCCCTTCTCACCAGCCTCCTCCTGCTGGAGTCCTCCCTTCTCACCAGCACTCCTGCTGGAGTCCTCCCTTCTCACCAGCACTTCCCCTGTGGAATAGGGGATTCCCAATGTGGTCCACAGTGGAATGCCCCAGGAATGAAAGTGTAGATCAAGGCAAGAGAAAGGTTTTGAAGAAGGAAAGATTGCTTCCAAGTTCTTCCTGTGGTGTAAAGTCACAAGGAAGGCTGTGGGGGCGTGGGCGGGGGGCGGGTCTTCTTGAGGAACCAGGTACCTGGGGGACACCAGCTGGTAGTATTGTCACATTGCACTGAAAGCATTCTATTGTTCTTTTTCCTTTATTTCCCCCCTCCCTCCCTCTGTCCATCCATCTGTCCCCTCTTCCCCCTCCTGCCTTTCCCTTTCTCTGTCTTGAGACTTGGTCTTGTCACAGAATCCAGGCTGCTCTAAAACTTGTAGCAGTACCCCTGCCTCAGCTCCTGAGTTCTGGACTACACAGGTGAGCACTACCTCACGTGGCCCGTCCTTCCTGGGGAGCTCTGGTCAGACCGGTATTGAGCTTGACGTCCACATTTAATATTCATGGCTGTATGTGCACTTGGCAAATGATAAAATGACGGATTAGTTACAAGATTCACCAGAGCTGATGAGATTAACATGTCATGCAGACAGACTTGCGGGAGAAGCCTAAAAACTCTCTTGTCTTAATGCATGGTATTGAAAAACTGAAAAACCTTGCAGGAATTCTTTGTGAGGAACCTGGTGTCATAAACAGGAGTCTTCTGAGACTCAAGGCAGTGGCAGGAGTAATGGTCTGTGTCATTGTGTCCTTCCGTCAGCTTTAAGGGTTTGTTGTCTGTCTATGTGATGAACACTGTGAGTAAGTGCAAGTTAGTAAGGAAAGGCCTCTGGCGATGTATCCTGATTGCATTCCATCGCTGAGGGAAATCAAGGCAGGAACTCAGCAGGAACAGGAACCACGGAGGGCTGCGGCTTGTTGCTCAGCTTCCTTTGTATGCCGCCCAGGACCATCTGTCCAGAGGTGGCACCGCCCATAGTGGGCTGCTTACTCTCACATCAATCTTTAATCACCCACAGGCTCGTCCGGTGAGGTAATTCCTTATTTGAAGTTTCTGATTCCCGGGTGACTCGAGTTTGTGTCGACTTGATAAAACCAACCAGCAAAGGTGACCTAGAGGCCCCATCTAACTAGATGCCTCGTTAGCATCCGCCCAAAGCACTTTGATTGACGGATGCTGAGGTCTAGCGTCGCCCCTGTCAAGGGTGCCAATGGATCCAGCAGAGGGCGCACGTACACTGTCCTTTGGGCAGAATCTCCCTTTATTGTGCTGGGAGGTTGAATGCATTGAATCAACTCCCTGAGAGCAGCATGGAATTAGGAAATCTGTGCTTAAATCCAGATTCCAACAGGCTGGGCCTTGCGTAGACTTCTCTCGGGACTCTTACGCTGCGTCCACCATGAGGAGGCTTGGACTGCACTGTGGGAGACAGACCTTACCACAGAAACAGCTTTTTGTTGCCGCTCCTTCAGTGTTGGGGTGGAACCCGGGGCCTCAAACATATTAGACAAGTTTTCTACCATTTAACCCCCTGCCCCGTACCCACCCCCGCCTCAAACACAGTGATTTCATTGATCATAGATGAAGCCTGAACATCTAAATGTTTTTAGCGCCAGGTTTAATGCTTAAAAATGTCACGTCCCGGGGGGTTGGGGATTTAGCTCAGTGGTATAGCGCTTGCCTAGGAAGCGCAAGGCCCTGGGTTCGGTCCCCAGCTCCGAAAAAAGAACCAAAAAAAAAAAAAAGTCACGTCCCACTATGCCGTCTTTAGGGCAGTTGGTAAAAAACAAACAAACAAAACACCACCACCAACAACAAAAACACTGTAATCTAAGCTCTATTCCAGCTCTCCTGCTGTGACCGCCTGTTAATTAGCTTCTCACTAAAGTTACCGGAAGTAAAGAGAAAGGAAGCGTGCGTCCGGCTTCAGCGCAGCACTGGATTTGAGTCCTAGAACTTCCGCTTGGCAGTTGGGTAAATTAGCCACCCTGAGCCCCAGATCTTGTAAAAACTCCTATGCCCATTGTGTAAGAACGCTGGGCCTCAAACCTAAGGTAGCTGACTTTAGTGAGGAGAACCACAGTATTAGATCAGATGAGAGGTGAACGGATGCCACATTTTAGTCAGCACTAGACTCAAATCTCATAACTCTGCTTAAAGTGTCATTTTTTTCCTAGATACTTATCAGTTGCTTTTCTCATTGCTGTGACCATATGCATGACAATAAGCAACTAAGGAGAAGACAGGTTTGTTTTGGCTCACAGTTTGAGGGGACAGAGCATCATGGACCAGGAGGCATTCAGTTGTAGTGTCTGGAGAGCCCGGTGGCTCCCTTACATACCCGTGGATCAAAAGCAGAGGACAGGAAGCCCTAGCTCCCCAGCAACTCACTTCCTTCAGCGGGGCCCCGCCTCCTAAAGGTTCCACAACCCTGTACAATAGCGCCACCAGCGGGGAAGGAAGGTTGATGCACAGATGAATGTGGAGGACATTCAAACCCCAGCACAGCAAAGTCAACCTGCTGCTTAAAGACGGGGTTGCAAAGAATTTCGCCGTCATGGGGGACGGGAAGGAGGTGGGAGAAAACGTACTTTAAATACATTCCTGGGGGTCCCATGGAGGTGTAGCAATCGTGTCTCATTTTCTATTAAAAACTTCAGTAGGAATGAAGATGACTTTCAGTTTTTAAATGGTCCATCTTCGGAGTCCCTTCAAAGGGACATTGTGACTGAACCGACTGTGGCTCTTTCCCTGCCACACAGAACAGAGGCAATAGATCTGGACCATTTCTTCCCAGCGGGAGATTCCGCCGCCTCGCAGCCTTGACTCCTCTTGAAGTGGCCAAGTCTGTCTCAGACATGCGATGGAATTTCTGACTCTTTCTAGCTCTCCTCTTTCCTTCCCACCCCTTTCACTGGTGGCAGATGGGTGCTTGCCTGCTTCTTCCTTCCTCCCGTCTCCTTCCTGTGGCCTCGCCCCACTGACTATCTCACATAGGTTTCTAGTTTTGTGTCTGCTGCTTGGGAGACCCAATTCTCTTCATGAGGCCCATCTTGTGTTTCAATAAAAAGCACTTTTAGTCTTAAAATGTCTACCAATCAAAAACAGGAAATCTAAAAGAAACTGTGTACCATGGGATGCTGTAACCTTTTAAATGCTGGGTTTTGATTTAGCAGTTTCCCATGGGAAAATTGACTCAAACCTTAGCTCACTTCAAGACGGTAAACACAAAATGTCAACTGCTCTTGAAGCTTATGGTCAAATGTCAGGGTCTGCTGCTCACATTAACCTGTGCTTGGCACACTGATTTGACCCAGTGCACACCAGCCAAGGACACACCCGCAGCTGCTCCTGAAGGGCAAAGAGAAGACTCATTTCTAATGAAGAAAGGACAAAGAGTAGATAAAAGACAAGATAAAGACCCTTCCTGTGTACTACGTATTGATCTTTTGGCTTGTTTCTGTTACCACTAACCTTTAATTATGGAAATTATAGATGGACATTATACAATATATGGAAAATTTTTTTGAAAAGTAGGAAAAAAAGAGTCCCCAAGGTTGGTACAGAGGTGAACACCTGGACTTCGTTCCCTTAGGTATATTGCACACATAATTCTGCAAACTTTATTATCCATGTAAAGTCATAGTACGTATATTTTTCCATTTGATCACAGACTTTCTATAGGCATGTTTTAGTGACTAATACTTTACGGTATAAATATAACAAATACTTTTCTCTGTTTTTACTGCATTTTAAGTTATTTCTTGCTATGAGAACATGGCATACAATATTTCTCCCCGTATGTTTTTGGATGGCCTCCTTAGGTTAGGATTCTAAAAGAAAAATTTTCAAGTCAAAAAGTTCTAATACTTAAAAATTAATCTTTATCATTTTATGTGTGATTTGTTTTACCTGCACATACATCTGTGCACCGTGTGTGTGCAGTGCCCACAGAGGCCAGAGGAGAACACTGGATCTCCTGGAACTGGAATTACAGGTGTTTGTGAGCTGCTGTGAGGGTGCTGGGAACTGAACCTGGTTAGGGGCAAGAGCAGCCAAAGCTCTCAAGTCCTGAGCCATGGCTCAAGCTACACACACACACACACACACACACACACACACACACACACACGGAGTATACTAATACATTAGAAGCTGTCACTACACATTGAATACATCGAAGCTGTTAATATACATTATCAATTTCTCCCTAGAATGCCTCAGGTATTGTGTTCTCAGGGCGGCACTAGGGTAGAATTTGCAGATTCCACCAAATCAAAAGGGATTGCTTTTATGTTATTGGTATTATTTTCAATGTGTTTATTGGTATTTAGTAGATTAGTAAGTAAATACAAACTGAAAATGCTAACTGGTAATTTGTATTTTTGTTTGCTTTAAAAATTAACATATATGAGGCCATTACAAAGGCCATCTCTCTTTGTTTTCAACTTGCTGTGTGCTTTCAAATGTTGTGGTGATATTTAAGCCACATGTATTTGAAGTTTGTATACTCAAATGATCATGGACTCCTTTAAGTTCATAGGGAGAAGGCCGACTTTCAGGCGTTACCCAGAGTGCAACGCAGAGACAGTGTCGGTCAGACACACACACCCTAGGAATTTCAGAGAAAGTGGTGGAGGTCGGGACAAACTCAAAGAGCAATGCCTAAGAGTGTTCTATCCCTGGAATGTACGGTTATGGGGGAAATAACAGAGCATTGTCTTAGCTTCTTTCCTTCTCTGTGATGAGACCATGGCCAGGACGATTTATTCAGAACAGTGTTTAATTGGTTTACAGTTTCAGGTTAGGGTTCCTGATGGCAAGAAGACACTGTAGTGCAGACAGGTGAGAGCTCACATCTTGATCCGTAAACAGGTAAGAGGAAGCAGAGAGAGCACTATCTGGAAGTGGCTCGAAGTCTGCCCCCGTGATGCACCTCCTTCAACCACACTCCAGCTGCTAATCCTCCCTAAAGAGTTCCACCAGCTGGAGAGCATGCATTTGAATACACTTGGAGCACCAAACCCAGACTGCAGAACACCAAATGTGGAGGAAACTCTCAAGACTTCAGAAAGGAAGCAGACACAGGATGCCTGCAGAGAAACAGTCACATGCTATGTGGTGAAAAGGCATTAAGTAAGGTAACAGCTTTAACCTCTAAAGAGAAAAGACCGGGAAGACTGTGTGAAGCTATGTCTTTCAAGGATGAGCAATTCAAAACTGCAAGTATGACAGAGGCTCGCTTGGTTGTTGAAAGGTCTTCTAAAGAGTACAGGTCTGAAAGATAGAAAACAAGCCCACTGAAAGAAGCCAGTTGAGTTAAGAAGTCGGTATTGGCTCGGAAAAGCTAAATTGTATCTGCTGTTGATCAATGGTTATCTATCAACATGGCCACAGTAACAGCACATTAGGAGGAAGAGTTGTTGTTAGAAGAAGGCTAGAGATAGTAATGCTATCCTTGATTAGAAAATAAAGTTTTTTAATTTACTATATTGTGTACAGGTGTCTTGCCTGCATGTATTTCTGTCCACCACATGTTTGCCTGGCACCTGATGAGGCCAGAAGAGGTTACTATATGGAGTGAGCTAACTCAAGTTCATATGGCTGTAAGAACGACCGGCGGTCTTAACTGCTGAGTCATCTTTCCGGCCTCTGTGACCATCTTTTAAAGGAAGACTTCATGGTTGAACTCAGTGGGAGGGAGAAAGAGAGCGAACAAAGCTACATTACACACTTAGATCACCACTGCGCAGTTAGCAGACGTAGGCAAACAGAATCACAGAAACCACCCAATTGGTTGTTTGCGTTATTGGCCCTGACCAGTGGCGGTCTATGATTGGCTGAAGCTCGGTGGTCTGTGATTGGATGAAATCCTGCCATGTTACAAAAATGTAGGCTGTGGTTTATTGCCCAAGAATTTAAAGTACAGATTTAGGCACATGTTTACTTTTTCTGCCCTCCATTGAATGGGCTGTAGCCTGCTAAATAAAATAAGGTAAAGGAGGAAGAAAAATGAATGTAAGTAGAACATGCCGTGTAAGGTAGGGAAAAGACACTGAAGGACATCATTAAGAGTGCATTATAAGGGCTCAGTGAGAGATGGCTCAGTGGTTAAGAGAACCGGTTGCTCTTCCAGAGGTCCCGAGTTCAATTCCCAGCAACCACACGGTGGCTCACAACCATCTGTAATGGGATCTGTGATCTGAAGACAGTGACAGACTTATATAAAAATAAGGTTAAAAATAAGTAAACACATGAATCAGTAGCTGATATAAATATATTAAAATGAAAGTAAGGTTCTCATTTCTAAAAATAGCAAATGGGAAAAAAATCCAAACAAAGATGTAACCATCAAGAGCACACGGGCACCAGAGTGACTGGAAATGCAACGCTGAGACACAGTGTGACAAAGACAAGCATGGCAAGGTAACATGAGCTTCTTCAAACCTGATCAAAAAGGCATGAGCATACCAAGCCTAGTGGTCTGTTGGGAGGCTGAGGCAGGCAGGAAAATTGAGAGTTCAAGGCCAGCCTGGGTCAATGTGAGACCTTAAAAATACAAATCCTGGGGTTGGGGATTTAGCTCAGTGGTAGAGCACTTGCCTAGCAAGCGCAAGGCCCTGGGTTCAGTCCCCAACTCCGAAAAAAAGAAAAGAAAAGAAAAAAAACAAATCCTAAACAGACAAGTTATATATAAGTAGTATAACAGCACAAATAATTTTATTTAATCTATTTTTGTGTGTATGTGGAGGTCAGAAGGCAGCTTGTGGAAACTGGTTCTCTCTTTCCACCATGCAGGTCCTGAAATTGAACTCGGGTTTAGCTGAGCCATTTTTACTGGCCCTGTAGAGATAATTTTTAAAGTAGTTATGAAACATGATTTAGTGAGGAGGGGGCAAAGTTAATCTCCACTGATTGCAAATAACTGACATTATACGATCTTTGGAAACAGCCCTAGGTTTAAAAATAACCACCATACTGGGAATTTTTAAAAATTAAAAAGGGTACTACATGCTGAAAGGTTTGTAAGGCTAACGTAGAATGGGTATTTACAGAGAAATGCGTGCCCTTCAATGTACACATTAAAAAGTAAAAGCGAACATTATTTTTTAAGATTTATTCATTTATTATATATAAGTACATGGTAGCTGTCTTCAGACACACCAGAAGAGGGCATCAGATCTCATTACAGATGGTTGTGAGCCACCATGCGGTTGCCAGGATTTGAACTCAGGACCTCTGGGAGAGCAATTGGTGCTCTTAACCTCTGAGCCATCTCTCCAACCCAAAGTGAACATTATTTAACTGAGCTGTTTTTCTCCTGGCCATCCTGGGTGCTGCACTTGGGGCCCCTAGTACACTAGGCAAGCACTCCACCACTGATTAACCACAGCCCCTAGCTAAGTGTTTGATGAGGGGAAAAGATCCATTAAGAAATCCTAAAGAAAGAGCTAGAGAATAAAGATAAAGTCATAGCCTACTGAAAAAAATAACCAAAATGTAAAATCCAGCAGAAACATGAACCAAAAAAAAATCCTATTCTTTTATCTTTATTAATGTTCCATTGTGGAAACTTCCAGCTATGGGTGAACGCAGCCCAGGAGCCTGGCTGACTCAGCTCTGTGTGCTAGCATGGATGCCATACTTTTATTTCCCAGTCAGCCTCCTAACCTCAAATGCCTACCACGGAGATGGGGTGGCCTAGGAGAACAAAGTTTTAGTATAACTCATGAGTTTACAAAGCAGGCACAGAGTAGGCAAGATGAGTCAGCTGGGAAACAGGCTTCCTCACAGCCTGATGACCCAAGAACTTCCAGAACTCACTAAAGGTGAGAGGAGAGAGTCATCCCCTCTTCCGCTTGTGCGCCACCGTCACCGCCACCCCCACCTCACCCACACACACAGCAGTAAGAGTAATATTAATTAATAAGCAACAGGGGCCACGATATCAATGGAAACCTTAAGGATCAGCACGAGTCAAACTACGAGACTGTTTGAGCATATTTAATCTGTTTGACATGCGAAACATTGGTATATATTTTTTAAAAGATATGTAAACTGACAGAATTTTGTCAGGAAAAAAAGAGTAGGAAAATCTCACTAGAGTGTGAAGTTAAGCCCACGAGTCTGCAGCTTGAATGTAGACTGGCTGGGTTCCATTTTGGCTCTGCTCCTCATAGTGAGCTTGACAAGAAACCCGATCCCTCCTCACCTTCTTCCCTCTAGCAAAAAAACTGCCCAGAAGACAGCCATGCTGACTGAGTGAATATTAGTTAATGAACCAATGGCTTAGAGGAGGACCTGGCATTTGTTATATTAACTCTGCCAGTGTAATAAACAGGGGGAAAGCAAGAAGCACTGGTCATCATAAGCACCTTTCCCCAAAAGGAGAATAACAGGAAAGATCGCTGTGCTCAAAGAACAGATCACCCTGTCTTATACATGCTGTTCCAGATACTGTTTTATGAGATAGTATAATAGGATTCCTCAGCTGGTCGTGGACAGGATATGCCACTCCATCTGGAAACATCCATGTAACGATTCTGAAATACTTGCAAATCCAGAGGAAACATTTTAAAAACAGGACCAGCATCCCGGGAATGGACAGAATATCTAGCTTGAGAAAAAAACTATCAGTTATTTATCAAATACCAGATTAAAGGGGGAAGCCCAGGAGTGGATGTCGGCACTGAACTAGTCTTGGTACTTAGCACTTATTTGGGACTTAAAAAGGCAAAAAACCTCCTACACAGTGTAACTCGTTTCCCTGGTCAACGTGGGTTTTCCATTAAAGTTAGGATCAAGGATCTGGTGTGGGACACAGGCCTACAAGCCCAGCATTTGGGAAGAGAGGCAAAAAGAGCAGGAGTTCAAGGCCAGCCTTAGCTACATAGGAAGTTTGAGGTTAGCCTAGGCTACATGAGACTCTATCTCCCCTTGCCCTCTGTTCATTTCTGGTTTTGTATTTTTAGAGACAGAGCTGAGGATTGTTGCTGGGTATGGTTGTCTATTGTAGAGTGTAGACAGCCCTGCAGAACTGGTATTTTCTGCAGAATGAAGCATGAGTCAATATTTACAAGGAAAATAAACAAATGCCTGAATACACAGAAGATCTATACACATTTAGGCTGAGGAAGCTTCTTTGAAGTTTTACTAAGTTGATCTTAACGGACTGTGTTCCTCACGGGGTAATCAGTGTAGTAAAGATTTGTCCTCAAAACATCAACCTGCGTCCTTCCAATACAAATCCTAATAGAGAACCTTATACATCCATGTGGGAGAGTAAACCTCCAAAAGCAGTCACTGTAACTCTGAGAGGGGAATGCCGAGAAAGAATTGTGTGTTTTACCAGATACAAAGGTTTACTGTGGAGTTGGTTAAGTGGAAGAGTGTGGTCTAACCAGAGCTATCTGTGAGCAGTTTCGGAATTCTCAAAACGAGTACTCTGCACAGAGACCCCGGTCATTGAGTAATTCTAGCACCACACATCAAGAGACAGGGTTAAGAGAGCTGAGCTTCCTAATTCTTACATAAAGCAAAAAAGAAACGAGCAGGCTCATTAGATTGCACCTAAGTGTGACAAACTAGGAGGAAATATAGGGGAGTGTCCTGAGGGGTTGGAGCAGGAAATACTTCTCAACCAATTACACAGGAAAGGGCTAGAATCTCAGACTCAGTCTAAACGTCAACTTCTGAATGGAAGTCCTGCTCAAATGGATGGCTGTCAGCACATCTGGGACCACACTCATGCAAGGAGGTACGGGCAAAGTTCATTATTTTAATTGTGTGTGTGTGTGTGTGTGTGTGTGTGTGTGTGTGTACGTGTATTTGTGTAGAAGGCATGTGCAGTATCTTTGGAGGCCCTCAGAGTTGGAGGTACAGGTTGTCATGTGGTTCCCAGTGTGGGTGCAAGAGCAATGTGTATTCTAACCCATCGAGCCATCTCTCTACCCACTGGTGAGTGCTTCTGTGCACTTACCCATTCTGGCACCATGACAAAGAGATGACCAGTCCGTGGACAGCCACAGATGCCTGTTACCTCGTGAAATTCTAACACCAGCCAGTCTTGAGCCTCACACAGATGTGTGAGGAGAGGTGCCCCAGAGACCTCTGTGACCCCTGATCAGGTTCTAAGTCCCATGGCGTCAGTGTGGCATCAGTGTGCGTTCACAGTGGAGTTTGCTTGTGATGTACTCAGACCCTGAGTGAGGAACACACCAGTTCATACATCACACAAAACAACTACGTAAGACACCAGAGAGTCTCACACCAGCTCCTCTCAGATAAAAACTGGTAAAAGTGCTTCAGAACATGGCCGGCCATGGTAGAATTCATGACTCTGCCTCCGGTATCTTTTGTGTCTCCCTCTGCTCTTATCAGAATGTCAGCTGTACAGTCTGTGCTGGAACATTCCTTCCTCCATCAGAGCGTTGATCACGCAGTGCTCCTTGCTTTCTGTAGCCCTCCGCTGCCCTCAGCCAATTCCTGGAAAGGTTTCCTAAGTTGCCAGCGAGGCTCCGTGTCTGACTTTGGCTTTCTGTGCCTGGTCCTGCCTTCTTGGCAGCTACTGAAGCCTTCTGTGGAAATCAACTTCCCTTTTGGTGTAGGGCTAATGAGCCCATAATGTTAAACTTTTGACAAGAGTCACTTCTGGCCGAAGTCAAGTCCTTGGCGCCTAGAGCACATGGCACAACCTGAGGGACCCCATAACTGCTTCTTTTTTTAACCAATCAAATGGCTTTTCTGTTAAACAATGCCCAGTGGGGAGTGACCACTGGCCACTGATGTCATTGTTTAACATGATCTCTTGGGACTTCCCCTTTTTCTGACACAGCCCTGCTCCACATCAGACTCCCTCTCTAGACAGCCACCACAGGTGAAGCCCTAGGAGCAATGATTGCAGCATGGCTACCTCAGCCACAGATGACAAGGACATGGGCAGTGGTCATGGAGAGAAAAGGAAACACAAATGGGCCTTATTCTGCAGAGACAATGAGATGTGGGAACATGTGGTTGGACGTGGCTCCCTTGGGGTTGGCGGACATCCTAACCTCTGTGCCAGGAAGTGCTACATAGGACCAATCTACAGGACATGTTTGTTTCCTTTAGAGAAATTCTCCTGATTTTGTTAAAGTGAACCAAAGGAAGATGATCGTTGTTACAGAGCAAACAGGAGCAGGAGAGACAGATGAGAAGAGGGACTGAGGGACAGCCGAGAGCATGAAGTGAGGAAAGAGACAGCTCAGCCAATGAGAAGTGCGGTGGGCAGAATTTTTAAACAGCTTTTGTGACTTCTCTTTTAAATTTTATTATTTTAAACTTATGTATATGTCTTTGTCTGTCTTTGAGTGTCTTTGTGTGGGTCTGTCTGTCTTTGTCTGTCTTTGTGTGTCTTTGTGTGGGTATGTCTGTCTTTGTGTGTCTATGTCTGTCTTTGTGTGGGTATGTGCACAGGAGTGTGAGTTCCTGCTGAGGCCAGATGAGGTGGAGCCCCTTGAGCTGGTTATAAGTGGTTGTGATCCACAGATGTAGGTGCTAGAATCTGAGCTTCAGTCCTCTGCTAGAGTAGGAAGTGCTCTTGACCACTGACCACTGACCACTGACCACTGACTCATCTCTCGACCCTTAAACCTCTCTGATTCTTTCCCTCTCTCTCCGTGTCTCTCTGTCTCCCTCTCCCTTCCATCCCCCCTCTCTCTCTCCCCGCCTCCCCCCTCTCCCTGACTCACTCCCCCTCCCTGACTCCCCCCCTCTCTCTGCCTCCCTCTCTCTCTCTGCCTTTCTGTCTGTCTCTGTCTGTCTCTCTGTCTCTCTCTGTCTGTCTCTCTGTCTGTCTCTCTGTCTGTCTCTCTCTCTCTCTCCCCCTCCCCCCCTCTCTCTCCCCCCCCTCTCTCTCTGTGTAGAGGCCAGAAAACAACATCAAATTTCTCCTCTAATTGCTCAATACCTGATTTTTTTTTCTCTGCCATATTGTTCAAGGAACAGTCTCTCAGTGAACCCAGAACTTGGTGGTTTGCTTGACTTGGCTGAGCAACAAACCCTAGATCCTCTTGCACACATCCTGGCATGCCTGGCTTTCAGGTGGTGAGGGGCATCCAAACCCAGATCCTTGTGCTGGACCAACAAGCACATTACCAACTGAGCTGCATCCTCAGCCCCCCCAGTCACCAAGATTCCCTTGCCCAGTGCTCACACCATTGAGTAATTCCTTCCCTGTAGCTGTGCTGGGATCTAGCTCTTTCTACAGGCTCTAATTAATTGACAGTAAGTTATTAAGAAAAGGGACTCACTCTTAATTGCTTGTCAACAAGGGATAAGATGCTTCAGTTTTACAGCTATGAGCACATGTTTTCTTTTGTCCCACGCGCGACCACGCCAGCAAGAAAACACGCCGGGACATACGAATCCTTGCGGCAGCAAAACTTTTATTCAATCTTAAGGAGAGCCCCGTGCGCCCGCATGGCGCGGTTTATATACACCTTAGCACGGCGCATCCACACCTGATTGGTCGCTTACCCATGATCTCATTAGGCATGCCCCGGAGTGGGCAAAGACCTGGCACGAAGGCACTCTTGCACATGCGCACACAGTTAACTTCCTGAAAGGAAGTCGGCTGGCGCGGCGGGGGCCAGCGCCATCTTGTAATGGCGGGAGCTATCCTGGCCTTCCATGTGGGGCGCAGTGGAAGCCAGTGCCATCTTGTGGTGGCGAATGTTAAAGCGGCCCTCTACATTCTTCCTGTACTGTTGTGAGCCTGGAAGACTCCAGGCCTCAGGTAACATTCTGCCTAGCTGTCATATGGACTTTATTCACCTATGAGACTAGAATCCCAACCCCTTAACAAATTGGCTTTGCAGAAAATGAATGGTTGGCTATTCATCTGGCCTGCCGTGGCTTTGGTGTGTCTGAGCACAGGGACCCTGAGAAGCAGCTCAGTGCACCCTTCAGCCTGGCTGCATGCCCTTCCTCCACTGAAGTCTCAGGAGAATCACTCCGCAGCAGAATATCACAGAACGGATGCTTGTTATATAGAATGCACCGTTCATCAGCCCCAAAGAGAAGAGAAGGAAAATGGGGAACGTGGACAGGATACCTGATCCTGGGGATGGAGCAGGTGTGAAATCATCCTGGTCCAAGACAGCACAAGGAGAAAGGGCTCCTCCCATGGGGAGCGAGGTAAAGGTGCTCCCTTAATCGGAAAGACCTGGTTCCCTTCCCATTCAACAGTCTTCACTTGGATCATCCCTCTGCCCTACCACCCCACACTTATTAGTCAGAGTCAAGCAAGTCAAGGGCACCAGCACTCCCCCTGGCTATTCAGAATGGAAGTCATTCCAATTAGATGGCTAAGAGGCATGCAATTTGAGTCAGGCTAAATGGTGAACCCAAACAAAAGACACACAAAACCTCACAGTCACATAATGACCCACACCTTCCAAACTGTTGCTAGCTGCATTTTTCCAACAGTCCTGGGTACAACGCAATTATTCACTTTATTTATTAAGGCAGGGTCTTATACAGCCCAGGTTGTCCCTGAACTTGCTTTGTAACAGAGGACAACTTTGAACTTCCGATCCTCCTGCTTCACCTCTGGGGTTCTGGGATTGCAGTCGCACACCACCACATCTAGTTCATATACTGCCGGGGATGGAGCCAGGGGTTCTGTACGCCAGGCAAGTGCTCCAGTAGCTAAGCTACATCCCCGGCCGCACCATGCACAACATTTTAGGTGAGAAAATTGAGATCAAGACAAGTTAATCAAGATCGCACAGCTTAGAAGTAGCAGAACCAGGGAAAGAAGCTAAGACGTTCCTCCCAACAGCTCTCGGCCCTTTCCCCAAGGTGTGCCAAGGGCCTTCCCAGTGTATCATAGGAGTATGTCACTGAGCAAGACAGGCATGTCCTAAACCACCCATCGGCCAGATAACCGCAGATGGTGCAGAAACTGAACAAGGTTCTATAGGAGCTTACTGAGTGACCAGCCCAGTACTGAGATTAGGAAACTCTGCTACAGTAACACCCAGTAAGCTAGATCTAAAAGCCAACATGTATTACGAGGGAAGCCGGTAAGGAGAGCATTCCAGGTACAGGGAATAGATTGGCATCTTTGGTCATGTTACTAGATCTTTTTACCTTTGCACATTCATTGAGAAGGGGAAAGGGAGGCAAGGAAAACTAAGGAGGCAGAAAGGGGCCAAGGACTTTAAAGTTTCAACTGGAATTCCACATGGTTCAGAGAGCCATGGCAGCCGGAGTCCTTAGCCAAGGGCTTCCGCTTTCAGATCACAATAGAATACTACTATGACTGGAAATAGTGTGGGGGGAGAGAGGAGCAGGGGCAGCCATGGGAGAGGACCAGGTTATTGTGTCATTCAGGGGAAGGGCGAGTGAGAACACAGTTCAGCTGAGATGCAGGAACAAGCTGGGGATAATCAATATGGCAGTGGTCAAGAGAGGCAGGGATCAAAGGCTTGTGTTTGACCCCCCTGCATAGGCGTTCTGTATATTTCAGAGAAAATGGTTGAAGCATTTGTTTTCCTTCTCACAGAGACAATATCAGGTCCTTGGTCACTGCCTCTGGGACCCAAGGGCAGCCCAGCCAACAGTCTGAGAAGAGCTTTGCTGAGATCAGTTAATACAGATCCACATAGGGGCCACTCAGGCACAGTGCTGCACCCTGAGGGTCAGAGTTTTAAAGGGAGCCATTGAACTCCTCCAGTGGAGAGTAAACAACCTGGAAGCCGGCAGGAAAGGGCTAAGTGACATGAAGCCTTCACATTGCTTTCTTCATGCTAAGACCAAGATCTTCTGGAAGATTCTGAAACCAAAGTGCACTGTTCCTTCTCTGAAGTTCTGGAGGAGGGGAATTTGTAAGAAAACAGGAGACATGAGCCACATTGTGAGGCAGTGTGGTCCCTGGTATAGCCTGGATACAAAGATAGGATTGCCACCATACTTGAAGCCACAGGGAAAATGGTGCTAGCTAATTCTTGATTCCTTGCTGTGGAAGGGAAAAAGTCTTCACCCCAAATTAGCAATAAGAAGAATGGCATGTCTTTGAAACAAAGTACTTGTAACACAGGACAACTACCTATCTGCTTATTCTGTGATGTGATATTGAGCATCAAGAGCTTGTGACACAAACCACAGGCCAGCTGGGTTGAAGGCCTTTAAGGTCTGTGTCTTGTCAGTTCTCATGGAGGTGACATTCTCCTCTACAGGAGGTGAGTATTCTCCTCTACAGAAATTAATGTCTAGCTGAGGGGACATTTGGCAGGGTCTAATCGATACGGCCCATTCTTCCCATATCTGAACACAATTGCTCAAAGCTTGCTCAGAAAAGGTTAATAAATAACAGGGGGAGGGAAATAAATCAGTGGTTAAAGTGCTTGTCAGGAAGTGGGAAGACTAGAGTTCCAATTCCCAGAGTCTCACTTAAATGCCAGCAAGGACTGTAATTCCACTTTAGTAAGTAAAAAAAGGGGATACCCAGCAAGCTGGCTAGCAAGACCACCCATATCAGTGAGCTCTGGGTTTGATTAACTGACCTGCCTCAATGAATAAGGTAGGAGAAAAGTGAGGATAATTTACTACAGCAAGCTTACGCATCCACAAGAATGTTGCACACAAGCGTGTTTGCTCACACACAGGTGCACACACAAATGGCAAAACAAAAATAACCCTTTTAAAATTTTCTTTTAGAGGAATTAGGTTACTTTGAAATGGGTCAGAACCCAGCATGGCCCCTTTGGGATGCGTAGGGTTCTGCTCTGATGTGACCCTGTGACGTGACCTGCCTTCTCTCTAAAATGAGGAAACTCAGTGTGTCTCCAACAACCTACATTTGCTTTTGAAATTGCAACCAGAGAAGTGCAGCCTTACAACCACTTGGAGAGAGCAAGGGTTCCATTAATTTTTAATTCAGGTCTGTTGTTGTAAAAAGATAGAAAAAGGCTGTCATTAACCCAAGCTAGATCTGGAACCACGGTGCCCCAAGGTATCAGCAGGACATCTTGATTCTCAGTCAGCAAGGCATCTTACCCACTGTGCTACCAGTCTCAGAGAGAGGTCTTTGGCAGTGTTACGTTGGATGGAGCAATCTCTCCACCTATCTAGTTCCCAAGACAGGCTTCCATGTCTGAAAAACACATCCCAACATTATGGAGGCCAAGACAAGTAACAGTACACTTTCTCACATTTAAATCGCTACACTGAGGGACACACAACACAAAAACCTTTGGGCCAATTGATGAGATAGGATTGCCCACCTAAACATACAAACCCAATACACATCATCCCTTAAAAGCATTGGTAACAACCTGTAAAGGTACAGCATGGAATCCTAACCTCACCCCCAATATTGTCCTGCCGTGGCTTCCCTCCCTCTCCCTCCTGTCTCTTCCCTTCCCCTTTGCATCTCCTCCCCTTCCTTCCAACTTTTCTCCTACCAGTCCATCCTTCTTCTCCAATGACAGGCCTCCTTGTAGTTTGTACCTGACACAGCTGTGACATCGTTCCACATTTCACCCCTTGGCCTAATTAAAACAAAACAAAAACTTTTCTCTCAAATATAAGCCAAGCACAACTATTATCATTTTAGAATTGAAAGCATAAAATATATCTCCCACCCAGTCCAACACTCTTTCAGTGAAACAGAACGTTTAGTTTTCCAGTCCAGTTTAAGAAAGGCTTAAAATCTATATTATATCTTGGCTAGCTTGTATACTATCTGATAACCATCAAATAAAGTATGTATATTCAGAGTTAAACAGCCTGATAGGCTCTCAGACTATAGTCAGTCTACAACCCTGGCAGAAATCTGAGAATGACCAAATAGCTGTACACACAGGAAGCCTAAGGGGCTTCCAGAACTGAGAGGTTGTAGAGAAAAATCTCCACCAGCACAGTCCCCCATTACCAATCCGGGAGCTCAAGTCTTCAGCCTTCTGGCCCAAAATCAACTGACAGACTGTTGAAATGCAGATTTTAAAGGGCTGATCACCCCATCTTGTCAGGGCTCATCAGTCAACTCTTCTGCATGATGTGTCCTCTTCTGGACAGTATCAGTCTGCAGATGAAAGAGGGAGTTTTGTCCATTGTCAGCCCAGCCCCAAAGTATGGCCTCGCCTGGAGGCAGAGATCTTCAAATCCTTCATTAGATCCACCGAAGGGGAACTGTTAGGGGCAGATGTGTCTCAACAAAAGATGAATAACTTTAAATCTCAAATTGGATTTCTGACGTTTTTGAAAACCATCTATCTCTTCATAGTAATCTGGACTTTTGTCTCCTAACCCTAAATATCATCTTGAAAGTATTCTCACAAAACTCAGAGCCAGGAATCTGTTATTTGGCCCTTAACTCACAGATGCAATCAACCCAGAAGTTTGCAATGACATCGATAGAAGGACTGGCTCTAAACCTTGTACTTTTTAAAACTTTTTGTGAAATAAATTCTATACCAAAGCAAAGATATGATTTTATCTTTGTTAGCACGTGAGATTGTGCCTGTATAACTAAGTACAGCTACTTCGTCGTTGTTAAATCACACCCGTTTCTAAATTCCTCATGAAATGAACTTTAGAATAAACATTTTCATGCCCCCCAAAGTGCAGGGAATAGGGGCGATGACTCCTCCATAACTTCTTCAAGCTGTACA
Organism: Rattus norvegicus; assembly: GCF_021556685.1. Classification (NCBI taxonomy): domain Eukaryota; kingdom Metazoa; phylum Chordata; class Mammalia; order Rodentia; family Muridae; genus Rattus; species Rattus norvegicus. The sequence goes on along the minus strand of NC_141541.1, from coordinate 17,721,421 downwards.
TGGGCGTTGAGATATCCTTGGGGGTAAGGGGTAGGAAAAATGAAGCAAAAGCTGTAGGGGATGTGTCCTGACAGGACCCAGGTGAAAGTCCTTGAGAGCAGGACTCCAAGTAGGCACACTTGGCAAAATACAGCAATCAAGACGAGGGTTTAGACTCCAGATATCGTTTTGTTCTAATATCCTGAGTCAATGTTTACAGGTTGTCTACCCCTATCAAATCTGATCAGCTTGACTCTGTGAGGTTTCCAGATCACAGAGCCTGATCACATTTTTAAAACCACGAAGACAAAATATTTCTCCCAAAATACTATGTTCCTTTGTCTGTAACCTGACAAAACTTGTGTCTTGCACTCCCTGCTAGAGTAAAAAATATAACGGTCCAACACAAAGGCACACCCATTATGAAGATGAAACAATTTTTAGAAAGGACGTAAACTAAACAATGAGCCCGATAGGCCATTGTACTCTATGATATCAGAAAATGAAGCCAATTACCGGCACAGCCCACCTTAAGAGAATCCGAGCTTCCTGCTGTGTGTGGTAAATATCAATAGTAACCACAAACCCTCCCAAGGTGGGATCACGGAGCCATAAGGCCTTTTGCCGGGTAATTCATTAAACAAACTAAACTTATTCTATCAATTCTAATACCGATAAGGAAGGTATCAAAAACCAGGACAGCAGCCCAAACATATATCCATCTGTTAAGCTCTCTCTGTCTAGCCTCAGATTTTTTATTTAACCCTAACAACTTGTATAATTTATGTCTGCATCACTCTTTCTCACACTTAAATCGCTACACGGAGGGACACACAACACAATAACCTTTGGGTCAATTGATAAGGTAGGACTGCCCACCTAAACATACAAAGCCCAATACACACCCATCCTTAAAAACATTGGTAACAAACTGTAAAGGTACAGCATGGAATCCTAACCTCACCCCCAATATTGTCCTGCCGTGGCTTCCCTCCCTCTCCCTCCTGCCTCTTCCCTTTCCCTTTGCATCTCCTCCCCTTCCTTCCAACTTTTCTCCCGCCCATCCTTCCTTCTTGTCCAATGACAGGCCTCCTTCTAGCTGTGACATCATCCCACATTTCACACTTTTGGCCTAATTAAAACAAAACAAAACAAAACAAAACTTTTCTCTCAAATATAAGCCAAGCACAACTATTATCATTTTGGAATTGAAAGCATAAAATATATCTCCCACCCAGCCCAACACTCTATCAGTGAAACAGAACGTTTATGTTTTCCAGTCCAGTTTAAGAAAGCCTTAAAATCTATATTATATCTTGGCTAGCTTTATACTATCTGATAACCATCCAATAAAGTATGTATATTCAGAGTTAAACAGCCTGATTGGCACTCAGACTGTAGTCAGTCTTCAACCAGGTCAGAAATCCGAGAATGACCAAATAGCTGTACACATAGGAAGCCTAAAGCGGCTTCCAGAACTGAGAGGTTGTAGTGACAAACCTCCACCAGCACAGTGCCCCATTACCAATCCGGGAGCTCAAGTCTTCAGCCTTCTGGCCCAAAATCAACTGACAGACTGTTGAAATGCAGATTTTAAAGGGCTGATCACCCCATCTTGTCAGGGCTCATCAGTCAACTCTTCTGCATAATGTGTCCTCTTCTGGACAGTATCAGTCTGCAGATGAAAGAGGGAGTTTTGTTCAGTGTCTGCCTAGCCCCAAAGTATGGCCTCGCCTGGAGGCAGAGATCTTCAAATCCTTCATTAGATCCACCGAAGGGGAACTGTTAGGGGCAGATGGGTCTCAACCAAAGATAAATAACTTTAAATCTCAAATTTGGTGGATTTCTGACGTTTTTGAAAACCATCTATCTCTAGAAAGTAATCTGGGCTTTTGTCTCCTAACCCTAACTATCATCTTCAAAGTATTCTCCTAACCCTAAATATCATCTTGAAAGTATTCTCACAAGTTCAGAACCAGTAATCTGTTATTTGGCCCTTAACTCACAGGTGCAATCAACCCAGAAGTTTGCAATGACATCGATAGAAGGACTGGCTCTAAACCTTGCACTTTTTAAAACCTTTTGTCAGATAAATTCCATACCAAAGCAAAGATACGGTTTTATCTTTGTTAGCACGTGAGATTGTGACTGTATAACTCAGTCTGGCTACTTTGTCCCTGTTAAATCACACGCATTTCTAAATTCCTCGAGAATCGAACTTTAGAATAACCGTTTTCTGGCCCCCTGCCCCCCAAAGTCCAGGGAATTGGGGCGATGACTCCTCCATAACTTCTTCAAGCTGTGCTTGGGCGTTGAGATATCCTTGGGGGTAAAGGGTAGGAAATATGAAGCAAAAGCTGTAGGGGATGTGTCCTGACAGGACCCAGGTGAAAGTCCTTGAGAGCAGGACTCCAAGTAGGCACACTTGGCAAAATACAGCAATCAAGACGAGGGTTTAGAATCCAGGTATCCTTTTGTTCGAATATCCTGAATCAATGTTTACAGGTTGTCTACCGCTATCAAATCTGATCAGCTTGACTCTGTGAGGTTTCCAGAGCCTGATCACAATTTTAGAACCACAAAGGCAAAATATTTCTCCCAAAAAACAGTGTTCCTTTGTCTGTAACCTGACAAAACTTGTGTCTTGCACTCCCTGCTAGAGTACAAAATATAACGGTCCAACACAAGGCACACCCATTATGAAGATGAAACAATTTTTAAAAAACGACGTAAACTAAACAATGTGCCCAATAGGCTTTTGTACTCTATGATATCAGAAAATGAACCCAAAATTCCCATGGAGCCCACGTTCAGAGAACCCGAGCTCCCTGTTGTGTGTGGTAAATATCAATAGTAACCACAAACCCTAGCAAGGTGGGATCACCGAGCCATCCGGCCTTTTGCCGGGTAATTCATTAAACAAAATAAATACCTCCTATCAATTCTAATACCGATAAGGAAGGTATCAAAAACCAGGACAGCAGCCCAAACATATATCCATCTGTTAAGCTCTCTACCCGGAGCCTCGGATTTTTTATTTAACCCTAACAACTTGTATAAATTTATGTCTGCATCACTCTTTCTCACACTTAAATCGCTACACGGAGGGACACACAACACAATAACCTTTGGGCCAATTGATAAGACAGGATTGCCCACCTAAACATACCAAGCCCAATACACACCCATCCTTAAAAACATTGGTAACAAACTTTAAAGGTACAGCATGGAATCCTAACCTCACCCCCAATATTGTCCTGCCGTGGCTTCCCTCCCTCTCCCTCCTGTCTCTTCCCTTTCCCTTTGCATCTCCTCCCCTTCCTTCCAACTTTTCTCCTGCCCATCCTTCCTTCTTGTCCAATGACAGGCCTCCTTCTAGCTGTGACATCATCCCACATTTCACACTTTTGGCCTAATTCAAACAAAACAAAACAAAACAAAACTTTTCTCTCAAAGATAAGCCAAGCACAACTATTATCATTTTGATATTGAAAGCATAAAATATATCTCCCACCCAGCCCAACACTCTATCAGTGAAACAAAACGTTTATGTTTTCCAGTCCAGTTTAAGAAAGGCTTAAAATCTATATTATATCTTGGCTAGTTTGTATACTCTCTGATAACCATCCAATAACTTATGTATATTCAGAGTTAAACAGCCTGATAGGCTCTCAGACTGTAGTCAGTCTTCAACCAGGTCAGAAATCCGAGAATGACCAAATAGCTGTACACATAGGAAGCCTAAAGCGGCTTCCAGAACTGAGAGGTTGTAGTGACAAACCTCCACCAGCACAGTCCGCCATTACCAATCCGGGAGCTCAAGTCTTCAGCCTTCTGGCCCAAAATCAACTGACAGACTGTTGAAATGCAGATTTTAAAGGGCTGATCACCCCATCTTGTCAGGGCTCATCAGTCAACTCTTCTGCATAATGTGTCCTCTTCTGGACACTATCAGTCTGCAGATGAAAGAGGGAGTTTATTCTCTGTCTGGTAGGCCCCAAAGTACGGCCTCGCCTGGAGGCAGAGATCTTCAAATCCTTCATTAGATCCACTGAAGAGGAACTGTTAGGGGCAGATGGGTCTCAACCAAAGATAAATAACTTTAAATCTCAAATTTGGTGGATTTCTGACGTTTTTGAAAACCATCTATCTCTAGAAAGTAATCTGGGCTTTTGTCTCCTAACCCTAACTATCATCTTCAAAGTATTCTCCTAACCCTAAATATCATCTTGAAAGTATTCTCACAAGTTCAGAACCAGTAATCTGTTATTTGGCCCTTAACTCACAGGTGCAATCAACCCAGAAGTTTGCAATGACATCGATAGAAGGACTGGCTCTAAACCTTGCACTTTTTAAAAGTTTTTGTCAGATAAATTTCATACCAAAGCAAAGATACGGTTTTATCTTTGTTAACAAGTGAGATTGTGACTGTATAACTCAGTCTGGCTACTTTGTCCCTGTTAAATCACACGCATTTCTAAATTCCTCGAGAATCGAACTTTAGAATAACCGTTTTCAAGCCCCCTGCCCCCCAAAGTCCAGGGAATTGGGGCGATGACTCCTCCATAACTTCTTCAAGCTGTGCTTGGGCGTTGAGATATCCTTGGGGGTAAAGGGTAGGAAATATGAAGCAAAAGCTGTAGGGGATGTGTCCTGACAGGACCCAGGTGAAAGTCCTTGAGAGCAGGACTCCAAGTAGGCACACTTGGCAAAATACAGCAATCAAGACGAGGGTTTAGAATCCAGGTATCCTTTTGTTCGAATATCCTGAATCAATGTTTACAGGTTGTCTACCGCTATCAAATCTGATCAGCTTGACTCTGTGAGGTTTCCAGAGCCTGATCACAATTTTAGAACCACAAAGGCAAAATATTTCTCCCAAAAAACAGTGTTCCTTTGTCTGTAACCTGACAAAACTTGTGTCTTGCACTCCCTGCTAGAGTACAAAATATAACGGTCCAACACAAGGCACACCCATTATGAAGATGAAACAATTTTTAAAAAACGACGTAAACTAAACAATGTGCCCAATAGGCTTTTGTACTCTATGATATCAGAAAATGAACCCAAAATTCCCATGGAGCCCACGTTCAGAGAACCCGAGCTCCCTGTTGTGTGTGGTAAATATCAATAGTAACCACAAACCCTAGCAAGGTGGGATCACCGAGCCATCCGGCCTTTTGCCGGGTAATTCATTAAACAAAATAAATACCTCCTATCAATTCTAATACCGATAAGGAAGGTATCAAAAACCAGGACAGCAGCCCAAACATATATCCATCTGTTAAGCTCTCTACCCGGAGCCTCGGATTTTTTATTTAACCCTAACAACTTGTATAATTTATGTCTGCATCACTCTTTCTCACACTTAAATCGCTACACGGAGGGACACACAACACAATAACCTTTGGGTCAATTGATAAGGTAGGACTGCCCACCTAAACATACAAAGCCCAATACACACCCATCCTTAAAAACATTGGTAACAAACTGTAAAGGTACAGCATGGAATCCTAACCTCACCCCCAATATTGTCCTGCCGTGGCTTCCCCCCTCTCCCTCCTGCCTCTTCCCTTTCCCTTTGCATCTCCTCCCCTTCCTTCCAACTTTTCTCCCGCCCATCCTTCCTTCTTGTCCAATGACAGGCCTCCTTCTAGCTGTGACATCATCCCACATTTCACACTTTTGGCCTAATTAAAACAAAACAAAACAAAACAAAACTTTTCTCTCAAATATAAGCCAAGCACAACTATTATCATTTTGGAATTGAAAGCATAAAATATATCTCCCACCCAGCCCAACACTCTATCAGTGAAACAGAACGTTTATGTTTTCCAGTCCAGTTTAAGAAAGCCTTAAAATCTATATTATATCGTGGCTAGCTTTATACTATCTGATAACCATCCAATAAAGTATGTATATTCAGAGTTAAACAGCCTGATTGGCACTCAGACTGTAGTCAGTCTTCAACCAGGTCAGAAATCCGAGAATGACCAAATAGCTGTACACATAGGAAGCCTAAAGCGGCTTCCAGAACTGAGAGGTTGTAGTGACAAACCTCCACCAGCACAGTGCCCCATTACCAATCCGGGAGCTCAAGTCTTCAGCCTTCTGGCCCAAAATCAACTGACAGACTGTTGAAATGCAGATTTTAAAGGGCTGATCACCCCATCTTGTCAGGGCTCATCAGTCAACTCTTCTGCATAATGTGTCCTCTTCTGGACAGTATCAGTCTGCAGATGAAAGAGGGAGTTTATTCACTGTCTGGTAGGCCCCAAAGTACGGCCTCGCCTGGAGGCAGAGATCTTCAAATCCTTCATTAGATCCACTGAAGAGGAACTGTTAGGGGCAGATGGGTCTCAACCAAAGATAAATAACTTTAAATCTCAAATTTGGTGGATTTCTGTCGTTTTTGAAAACCATCTATCTCTAGAAAGTAATCTGGGCTTTTGTCTCCTAACCCTAACTATCATCTTCAAAGTATTCTCCTAACCCTAAATATCATCTTGAAAGTATTCTCACAAGTTCAGAACCAGTAATCTGTTATTTGGCCCTTAACTCACAGGTGCAATCAACCCAGAAGTTTGCAATGACATCGATAGAAGGACTGGCTCTAAACCTTGCACTTTTTAAAACCTTTTGTCAGATAAATTCCATACCAAAGCAAAGATACGGTTTTATCTTTGTTAGCACGTGAGATTGTGACTGTATAACTCAGTCTGGCTACTTTGTCCCTGTTAAATCACACGCATTTCTAAATTCCTCGAGAATCGAACTTTAGAATAACCGTTTTCTGGCCCCCTGCCCCCCAAAGTCCAGGGAATTGGGGCGATGACTCCTCCATAACTTCTTCAAGCTGTGCTTGGGCGTTGAGATATCCTTGGGGGTAAAGGGTAGGAAATATGAAGCAAAAGCTGTAGGGGATGTGTCCTGACAGGACCCAGGTGAAAGTCCTTGAGAGCAGGACTCCAAGTAGGCACACTTGGCAAAATACAGCAATCAAGACGAGGGTTTAGAATCCAGGTATCCTTTTGTTCGAATATCCTGAATCAATGTTTACAGGTTGTCTACCGCTATCAAATCTGATCAGCTTGACTCTGTGAGGTTTCCAGAGCCTGATCACAATTTTAGAACCACAAAGGCAAAATATTTCTCCCAAAAAACAGTGTTCCTTTGTCTGTAACCTGACAAAACTTGTGTCTTGCACTCCCTGCTAGAGTACAAAATATAACGGTCCAACACAAGGCACACCCATTATGAAGATGAAACAATTTTTAAAAAACGACGTAAACTAAACAATGTGCCCAATAGGCTTTTGTACTCTATGATATCAGAAAATGAACCCAAAATTCCCATGGAGCCCACGTTCAGAGAACCCGAGCTCTCTGTTGTGTGTGGTAAATATCAATAGTAACCACAAACCCTAGCAAGGTGGGATCACCGAGCCATCCGGCCTTTTGCCGGGTAATTCATTAAACAAAATAAATACCTCCTATCAATTCTAATACCGATAAGGAAGGTATCAAAAACCAGGACAGCAGCCCAAACATATATCCATCTGTTAAGCTCTCTACCCGGAGCCTCGGATTTTTTATTTAACCCTAACAACTTGTATAAATTTATGTCTGCATCATTCTTTCTCACACTTAAATCGCTACACGGAGGGACACACAACACAATAACCTTTGGGCCAATTGATAAGACAGGATTGCCCACCTAAACATACAAAGCCCAATACACACCCATCCTTAAAAACATTGGTAACAAACTTTAAAGGTACAGCATGGAATCCTAACCTCACCCCCAATATTGTCCTGCCGTGGCTTCCCTCCCTCTCCCTCCTGTCTCTTCCCTTTCCCTTTGCATCTCCTCCCCTTCCTTCCAACTTTTCTCCCGCCCATCCTTCCTTCTTGTCCAATGACAGGCCTCCTTCTAGCTGTGACATCATCCCACATTTCACACTTTTGGCCTAATTCAAACAAAACAAAACAAAACAAAACTTTTCTCTCAAAGATAAGCCAAGCACAACTATTATCATTTTGATATTGAAAGCATAAAATATATCTCCCACCCAGCCCAACACTCTATCAGTGAAACAGAACGTTTATGTTTTCCAGTCCAGTTTAAGAAAGGCTTAAAATCTATATTATATCTTGGCTAGTTTGTATACTCTCTGATAACCATCCAATAACTTATGTATATTCAGAGTTAAACAGCCTGATAGGCTCTCAGACTGTAGTCAGTCTTCAACCAGGTCAGAAATCCGAGAATGACCAAATAGCTGTACACATAGGAAGCCTAAAGCGGCTTCCAGAACTGAGAGGTTGTAGTGACAAACCTCCACCAGCACAGTCCGCCATTACCAATCCGGGAGCTCAAGTCTTCAGCCTTCTGGCCCAAAATCAACTGACAGACTGTTGAAATGCAGATTTTAAAGGGCTGATCACCCCATCTTGTCAGGGCTCATCAGTCAACTCTTCTGCATAATGTGTCCTCTTCTGGACACTATCAGTCTGCAGATGAAAGAGGGAGTTTATTCTCTGTCTGGTAGGCCCCAAAGTACGGCCTCGACTGGAGGCAGAGATCTTCAAATCCTTCATTAGATCCACTGAAGAGGAACTGTTAGGGGCAGATGGGTCTCAACCAAAGATAAATAACTTTAAATCTCAAATTTGGTGGATTTCTGACGTTTTTGAAAACCATCGATCTCTAGAAAGTAATCTGGACTTTTGTCTCCTAACCCTAACTATCATCTTCAAAGTATTCTCCTAACCCTAAATATCATCTTGAAAGTATTCTCACAAGTTCAGAACCAGTAATCTGTTATTTGGCCCTTAACTCACAGGTGCAATCAACCCAGAAGTTTGCAATGACATCGATAGAAGGACTGGCTCTAAACCTTGCACTTTTTAAAACCTTTTGTCAAATAAATTCCATTCCAAAGCAAAGATACGATTTTATCATTGTTAACAAGTGAGATTGTGACTGTATAACTCAGTCTGGCTACTTTGTCCCTGTTAAATCACACGCATTTCTAAATTCCTCGAGAATCGAACTTTAGAATAACCGTTTTCAGGCCCCCTGCCCCCCAAAGTCCAGGGAATTGGGGCGATGACTCCTCCATAACTTCTTCAAGCTGTGCTTGGGCGTTGAGATATCCTTGGGGGTAAAGGGTAGGAAATATGTAGCAAAACCTGTAGGGGATGTGTCCTGACAGGACCCAGGTGAAAGTCCTTGAGAGCAGGACTCCAAGTAGGCACACTTGGCAAAATACAGCAATCAAGACGAGGGTTTAGAATCCAGGTATCCTTTTGTTCGAATATCCTGAATCAATGTTTACAGGTTGTCTACCGCTATCAAATCTGATCAGCTTGACTCTGTGAGGTTTCCAGAGCCTGATCACAATTTTAGAACCACAAAGGCAAAATATTTCTCCCAAAAAACAGTGTTCCTTTGTCTGTAACCTGACAAAACTTGTGTCCTGCACTCCCTGCTAGAGTACAAAATATAACGGTCCAACACAAGGCACACCCATTATGAAGATGAAACAATTTTTAAAAAACGACGTAAACTAAACAATGTGCCCAATAGGCTTTTGTACTCTATGATATCAGAAAATGAACCCAAAATTCCCATGGAGCCCACGTTCAGAGAACCCGAGCTCCCTGTTGTGTGTGGTAAATATCAATAGTAACCACAAACCCTAGCAAGGTGGGATCACCGAGCCATCCGGCCTTTTGCCGGGTAATTCATTAAACAAAATAAATACCTCCTATCAATTCTAATACCGATAAGGAAGGTATCAAAAACCAGGACAGCAGCCCAAACATATATCCATCTGTTAAGCTCTCTACCCGGAGCCTCAGATTTTTTATTTAACCCTAACAACTTGTATAAATTTATGTCTGCATCACTCTTTCTCACACTTAAATTGCTACACGGAGGGACACACAACACAATAACCTTTGGGCCAATTGATAAGATAGGATTGCCCACCTAAACATACAAAGCCCAATACACACCCATCCTTAAAAACATTGGTAACAAACTGTAAAGGTACAGCATGGAATCCTAACCTCACCCCCAATATTGTCCTGCCGTGGCTTCCCCCCTCTCCCTCCTGCCTCTTCCCTTTCCCTTTGCATCTCCTCCCCTTCCTTCCAACTTTTCTCCCGCCCATCCTTCCTTCTTGTCCAATGACAGGCCTCCTTCTAGCTGTGACATCATCCCACATTTCACACTTTTGGCCTAATTAAAACAAAACAAAACAAAACAAAACTTTTCTCTCAAATATAAGCCAAGCACAACTGTTATCATTTTGGAATTGAAAGCATAAAATATATCTCCCACCCGGTCCAACACTGTATCAGTGAAACGGAACCTTTATGTTTTCCAGTCCAGTTTAAGAAAGGCTTAAAATCTATATTATATCTTGGCTAGCTTGTATTCTATATGATAACCTTCCAATAAAGTATGTATATTCAGAGTTAAACAGCCTGATAGGCTCTCAGACTGTAGTCAGTCTTCAACCAGGTCAGAAATCCGAGAATGACCAAATAGCTGTACACATAGGAAGCCTAAAGCGGCTTCCAGAACTGAGAGGTTGTAGTGACAAATCTCCACCAGCACAGTCCCCCATTACCAATCCGGGAGCTCAAGTCTTCAGCCTTCTGGCCCAAAATCAACTGACAGACTGTTGAAATGCAGATTTTAAAGGGCTGATCACCCCATCTTGTCAGGGCTCATCAGTCAACTCTTCTGCATGTGTCCTCTTCTGGACAGTATCAGTCTGCAGATGAAAGAGGGAGTTTTGTTCACTGTCTGCCTAGCCCGCAAAGTACGTCCTCGCCTGGAGGCAGAGATCCTGAAATCCTTCATTAGATCCACCGAAGGGGAACTGTTAGGGGCAGATGGGTCTCAACCAAAGATAAATAACGTTAAATCTCAAATTTGGTGGATTTCTGTCGTTTTTGAAAACCATCTATCTCTAGAAAGTAATCTGGGCTTTTGTCTCCTAACCCTAACTATCATCTTCAAAGTATTCTCCTAACCCTAAATATCATCTTGAAAGTATTCTCACAAGTTCAGAACCAGTAATCTGTTATTTGGCCCTTAACTCACAGGTGCAATCAACCCAGAAGTTTGCAATGACATCGATAGAAGGACTGGCTCTAAACCTTGCACTTTTTAAAAGTTTTTGTCAGATAAATTCCATACCAAAGCAAATATACGGTTTTATCTTTGTTAACAAGTGAGATTGTGACTGTATAACTCAGTCTGGCTACTTTGTCCCTGTTAAATCACACGCATTTCTAAATTCCTCGAGAATCGAACTTTAGAATAACCGTTTTCAGGCCCCCTCCCCCCCAAAGTCCAGGGAATTGGGGCGATGACTCCTCCATAACTTCTTCAAGCTGTGCTTGGGCGTTGAGATATCCTTGGGGGTAAAGGGTAGGAAATATGAAGCAAAAGCTGTAGGGGATGTGTCCTGACAGGACCCAGGTGAAAGTCCTTGAGAGCAGGACTCCAAGTAGGCACACTTGGCAAAATACAGCAATCAAGACGAGGGTTTAGAATCCAGGTATCCTTTTGTTCGAATATCCTGAATCAATGTTTACAGGTTGTCTACCGCTATCAAATCTGATCAGCTTGACTCTGTGAGGTTTCCAGAGCCTGATCACAATTTTAGAACCACAAAGACAAAATATTTCTCCCAAAATACTGTGTTCCTTTGTCTGTAACCTGACAAAACTTGTGTCTTGCACTTCTGCTAGAGTAAAAAGTATAACGGTCCAACACAAAGGCACACCCATTATGAAGATGAAACAATTTTTAAAAAACGACGTAAACTCAACAATGTGCCCGATAGGCTTTTGTACTCTATGATATCAGAAAATGAACCCAAAATTCCCGTGGAGCCCACGTTCAGAGAACCCGAGCTCCCTGTTGTGTGTGGTAAATATCAATAGTAACCACAAACCCTAGCAAGGTGGGATCACCGAGCCATCCGGCCTTTTGCCGGGTAATTCATTAAACAAAATAAATACCTCCTATCAATTCTAATACCGTTAAGGAAGGTATCAAAAACCAGGACAGCAGCCCAAACATATATCCATCTGTTAAGCTCTCTCTGTCTAGCCACAGATTTTTTATTTAACCCTAACAACTTGTATAATTTATGTCTGCATCACTCTTTCTCACACTTAAATCGCTACACGGAGGGACACACAACACAATAACCTTTGGGCCAATTGATAAGATAGGATTGCCCACCTAAACATACAAAGCCCAATACACACCCATCCTTAAAAACATTGGTAACAAACTGTAAAGGTACAGCATGGAATCCTAACCTCACCCCCAATATTGTCCTGCCGTGGCTTCCCTCCCTCTCCCTCCTGTCTCTTCCCTTTCCCTTTGCATCTCCTCCCCTTCCTTCCAACTTTTCTCCCGCCCATCCTTCCTTCTTGTCCAATGACAGGCCTCCTTCTAGCTGTGACATCATCCCACATTTCACACTTTTGGCCTAATTAAAACAAAACAAAACAAAACAAAACAAAACTTTTCTCTCAAAGATAAGCCAAGCACAACTATTATCATTTTGATATTGAAAGCATAAAATATATCTCCCACCCAGCCCAACACTCTATCAGTGAAACAGAACGTTTATGTTTTCCAGTCCAGTTTAAGAAAGGCTTAAAATCTATATTATATCTTGGCTAGTTTGTATACTCTCTGATAACCATCCAATAACTTATGTATATTCAGAGTTAAACAGCCTGATAGGCTCTCAGACTGTAGTCAGTCTTCAACCAGGTCAGAAATCCGAGAATGACCAAATAGCTGTACACATAGGAAGCCTAAAGCGGCTTCCAGAACTGAGAGGTTGTAGTGACAAATCTCCACCAGCACAGTCCCCCATTACCAATCCGGGAGCTCAAGTCTTCAGCCTTCTGGCCCAAAATCAACTGACAGACTGTTGAAATGCAGATTTTAAAGGGCTGATCACCCCATCTTGTCAGGGCTCATCAGTCAACTCTTCTGCATAATGTGTCCTCTTCTGGACAGTATCAGTCTGCAGATTAAAGAGGGAGTTTTGTTCACTGTCTGCCTAGCCCCCAAAGTACGGCCTCGCCTGGAGGCAGAGATCCTGAAATCCTTCATTAGATCCACCGAAGGGGAACTGTTAGGGGCAGATGGGTCTCAACCAAAGATAAATAACGTTAAATCTCAAATTTGGTGGATTTCTGTCGTTTTTGAAAACCATCTATCTCTAGAAAGTAATCTGGGCTTTTGTCTCCTAACCCTAACTATCATCTTCAAAGTATTCTCCTAACCCTAAATATCATCTTGAAAGTATTCTCACAAGTTCAGAACCAGTAATCTGTTATTTGGCCCTTAACTCACAGGTGCAATCAACCCAGAAGTTTGCAATGACATCGATAGAAAGACTGGCTCTAAACCTTGCACTTTTTAAAACCTTTTGTCAAATAAATTCCATACCAAAGCAAAGATACGGTTTTATCATTGTTAACAAGTGAGACTGTGACTGTATAACTCAGTCTGGCTACTTTGTCCCTGTTAAATCACACGCATTTCTAAATTCCTCGAGAATCGAACTTTAGAATAACCGTTTTCAGGCCCCCTCCCCCCCAAAGTCCAGGGAATTGGGGCGATGACTCCTCCATAACTTCTTCAAGCTGTGCTTGGGCGTTGAGATATCCTTGGGGGTAAAGGGTAGGAAATATGAAGCAAAAGCTGTAGGGGATGTGTCCTGACAGGACCCAGGTGAAAGTCCTTGAGAGCAGGACTCCAAGTAGGCACACTTGGCAAAATACAGCAATCAAGACGAGGGTTTAGAATCCAGGTATCCTTTTGTTCGAATATCCTGAATCAATGTTTACAGGTTGTCTACCGCTATCAAATCTGATCAGCTTGACTCTGTGAGGTTTCCAGAGCCTGATCACAATTTTAGAACCACAAAGACAAAATATTTCTCCCAAAATACTGTGTTCCTTTGTCTGTAACCTGACAAAACTTGTGTCTTGCACTTCTGCTAGAGTAAAAAGTATAACGGTCCAACACAAAGGCACACCCATTATGAAGATGAAACAATTTTTAAAAAACGACGTAAACTCAACAATGTGCCCGATAGGCTTTTGTACTCTATGATATCAGAAAATGAACCCAAAATTCCCGTGGAGCCCACGTTCAGAGAACCCGAGCTCCCTGTTGTGTGTGGTAAATATCAATAGTAACCACAAACCCTAGCAAGGTGGGATCACCGAGCCATCCGGCCTTTTGCCGGGTAATTCATTAAACAAAATAAATACCTCCTATCAATTCTAATACCGTTAAGGAAGGTATCAAAAACCAGGACAGCAGCCCAAACATATATCCATCTGTTAAGCTCTCTCTGTCTAGCCACAGATTTTTTATTTAACCCTAACAACTTGTATAATTTATGTCTGCATCACTCTTTCTCACACTTAAATCGCTACACGGAGGGACACACAACACAATAACCTTTGGGCCAATTGATAAGATAGGATTGCCCACCTAAACATACAAAGCCCAATACACACCCATCCTTAAAAACATTGGTAACAAACTGTAAAGGTACAGCATGGAATCCTAACCTCACCCCCAATATTGTCCTGCCGTGGCTTCCCTCCCTCTCCCTCCTGTCTCTTCCCTTTCCCTTTGCATCTCCTCCCCTTCCTTCCAACTTTTCTCCCGCCCATCCTTCCTTCTTGTCCAATGACAGGCCTCCTTCTAGCTGTGACATCATCCCACATTTCACACTTTTGGCCTAATTAAAACAAAACAAAACAAAACAAAACAAAACTTTTCTCTCAAAGATAAGCCAAGCACAACTATTATCATTTTGATATTGAAAGCATAAAATATATCTCCCACCCAGCCCAACACTCTATCAGTGAAACAGAACGTTTATGTTTTCCAGTCCAGTTTAAGAAAGGCTTAAAATCTATATTATATCTTGGCTAGTTTGTATACTCTCTGATAACCATCCAATAACTTATGTATATTCAGAGTTAAACAGCCTGATAGGCTCTCAGACTGTAGTCAGTCTTCAACCAGGTCAGAAATCCGAGAATGACCAAATAGCTGTACACATAGGAAGCCTAAAGCGGCTTCCAGAACTGAGAGGTTGTAGTGACAAATCTCCACCAGCACAGTCCCCCATTACCAATCCGGGAGCTCAAGTCTTCAGCCTTCTGGCCCAAAATCAACTGACAGACTGTTGAAATGCAGATTTTAAAGGGCTGATCACCCCATCTTGTCAGGGCTCATCAGTCAACTCTTCTGCATAATGTGTCCTCTTCTGGACAGTATCAGTCTGCAGATTAAAGAGGGAGTTTTGTTCACTGTCTGCCTAGCCCCCAAAGTACGGCCTCGCCTGGAGGCAGAGATCCTGAAATCCTTCATTAGATCCACCGAAGGGGAACTGTTAGGGGCAGATGGGTCTCAACCAAAGATAAATAACGTTAAATCTCAAATTTGGTGGATTTCTGTCGTTTTTGAAAACCATCTATCTCTAGAAAGTAATCTGGGCTTTTGTCTCCTAACCCTAACTATCATCTTCAAAGTATTCTCCTAACCCTAAATATCATCTTGAAAGTATTCTCACAAGTTCAGAACCAGTAATCTGTTATTTGGCCCTTAACTCACAGGTGCAATCAACCCAGAAGTTTGCAATGACATCGATAGAAAGACTGGCTCTAAACCTTGCACTTTTTAAAACCTTTTGTCAAATAAATTCCATACCAAAGCAAAGATACGGTTTTATCATTGTTAACAAGTGAGACTGTGACTGTATAACTCAGTCTGGCTACTTTGTCCCTGTTAAATCACACGCATTTCTAAATTCCTCGAGAATCGAACTTTAGAATAACCGTTTTCAGGCCCCCTCCCCCCCAAAGTCCAGGGAATTGGGGCGATGACTCCTCCATAACTTCTTCAAGCTGTGCTTGGGCCGTTGAGATATCCTTGGGGGTAAAGGGTAGGAAATATGAAGCAAAAGCTGTAGGGGATGTGTCCTGACAGGACCCAGGTGAAAGTCCTTGAGAGCAGGACTCCAAGTAGGCACACTTGGCAAAATACAGCAATCAAGACGAGGGTTTAGAATCCAGGTATCCTTTTGTTCGAATATCCTGAATCAATGTTTACAGGTTGTCTACCGCTATCAAATCTGATCAGCTTGACTCTGTGAGGTTTCCAGAGCCTGATCACAATTTTAGAACCACAAAGACAAAATATTTCTCCCAAAATACTGTGTTCCTTTGTCTGTAACCTGACAAAACTTGTGTCTTGCACTTCTGCTAGAGTAAAAAGTATAACGGTCCAACACAAAGGCACACCCATTATGAAGATGAAACAATTTTTAAAAAACGACGTAAACTCAACAATGTGCCCGATAGGCTTTTGTACTCTATGATATCAGAAAATGAACCCAAAATTCCCGTGGAGCCCACGTTCAGAGAACCCGAGCTCCCTGTTGTGTGTGGTAAATATCAATAGTAACCACAAACCCTAGCAAGGTGGGATCACCGAGCCATCCGGCCTTTTGCCGGGTAATTCATTAAACAAAATAAATACCTCCTATCAATTCTAATACCGTTAAGGAAGGTATCAAAAACCAGGACAGCAGCCCAAACATATATCCATCTGTTAAGCTCTCTCTGTCTAGCCACAGATTTTTTATTTAACCCTAACAACTTGTATAATTTATGTCTGCATCACTCTTTCTCACACTTAAATCGCTACACGGAGGGACACACAACACAATAACCTTTGGGCCAATTGATAAGATAGGATTGCCCACCTAAACATACAAAGCCCAATACACACCCATCCTTAAAAACATTGGTAACAAACTGTAAAGGTACAGCATGGAATCCTAACCTCACCCCCAATATTGTCCTGCCGTGGCTTCCCTCCCTCTCCCTCCTGTCTCTTCCCTTTCCCTTTGCATCTCCTCCCCTTCCTTCCAACTTTTCTCCCGCCCATCCTTCCTTCTTGTCCAATGACAGGCCTCCTTCTAGCTGTGACATCATCCCACATTTCACACTTTTGGCCTAATTAAAACAAAACAAAACAAAACAAAACAAAACTTTTCTCTCAAAGATAAGCCAAGCACAACTATTATCCTTTTGGAATTGAAAGCATAAAATATATCTCCCACCCGGTCCAACACTGTATCAGTGAAACGGAACCTTTATGTTTTCCAGTCCAGTTTAAGAAAGGCTTAAAATCTATATTATATCTTGGCTAGCTTGTATTCTATCTGATAACCTTCCAATAAAGTATGTATATTCAGAGTTAAACAGCCTGATAGGCTCTCAGACTGTAGTCAGTCTTCAACCAGGTCAGAAATCCGAGAATGACCAAATAGCTGTACACATAGGAAGCCTAAAGCGGCTTCCAGAACTGAGAGGTTGTAGTGACAAATCTCCACCAGCACAGTCCCCCATTACCAATCCGGGAGCTCAAGTCTTCAGCCTTCTGGCCCAAAATCAACTGACAGACTGTTGAAATGCAGATTTTAAAGGGCTGATCACCCCATCTTGTCAGGGCTCATCAGTCAACTCTTCTGCATAATGTGTCCTCTTCTGGACAGTATCAGTCTGCAGATGAAAGAGGGAGTTTTGTTCACTGTCTGCCTAGCCCCCAAAGTACGGCCTCGCCTGGAGGCAGAAATCTTCAAATCCTTCATTAGATCCACCGAAGGGGAACTGTTAGGGGCAGATGGGTCTCAACCAAAGATAAATAACTTTAAATCTCAAATTTGGTGGATTTCTGTCGATTTTGAAAACCATCTATCTCTAGAAAGTAATCTGGGCTTTTGTCTCCTAACCCTAACTATCATCTTCAAAGTATTCTCCTAACCCTAAATATCATCTTGAAAGTATTCTCACAAGTTCAGAACCAGTAATCTGTTATTTGGCCCTTAACTCACAGGTGCAATCAACCCAGAAGTTTGCAATGACATCGATAGAAGGACTGGCTCTAAACCTTGCACTTTTTAAAACCTTTTGTCAAATAAATTCCATTCCAAAGCAAAGATACGATTTTATCATTGTTAACAAGTGAGATTGTGACTGTATAACTCAGTCTGGCTACTTTGTCCCTGTTAAATCACACGCATTTCTAAATTCCTCGAGAATCGAACTTTAGAATAACCGTTTTCAGGCCCCCTGCCCCCCAAAGTCCAGGGAATTGGGGCGATGACTCCTCCATAACTTCTTCAAGCTGTGCTTGGGCGTTGAGATATCCTTGGGGGTAAAGGGTAGGAAATATGAAGCAAAAGCTGTAGGGGATGTGTCCTGACAGGACCCAGGTGAAAGTCCTTGAGAGCAGGACTCCAAGTAGGCACACTTGGCAAAATACAGCAATCAAGACGAGGGTTTAGAATCCAGGTATCCTTTTGTTCGAATATCCTGAATCAATGTTTACAGGTTGTCTACCGCTATCAAATCTGATCAGCTTGACTCTGTGAGGTTTCCAGAGCCTGATCACAATTTTAGAACCACAAAGACAAAATATTTCTCCCAAAATACTGTGTTCCTTTGTCTGTAACCTGACAAAACTTGTGTCTTGCACTCCCTGCTAGAGTAAAAAATATAACGGTCCAACACAAAGGCACACCCATTATGAAGATGAAACAATTTTTAAAAAACGACGTAAACTCAACAATGTGCCCGATAGGCTTTTGTACTCTATGATATCAGAAAATGAACCCAAAATTCCCGTGGAGCCCACGTTCAGAGAACCCGAGCTCCCTGTTGTGTGTGGTAAATATCAATAGTAACCACAAACCCTAGCAAGGTGGGATCACCGAGCCATCCGGGCTTTTGCCGGGTAATTCATTAAACAAAATAAATACCTCCTATCAATTCTAATACCGTTAAGGAAGGTATCAAAAACCAGGACAGCACCCCAAACATATCCATCTGTTAAGCTCTCTACCCGGAGCCTCAGATTTTTTATTTAACCCTAACAACTTGTATAATTTATGTCTGCATCACACTTTCTCACACTTAAATCGCTACACGGAGGGACACACAACACAATAACCTTTGGGCCAATTGATAAGATAGGATTGCCCACCTAAACATACAAAGCCCAATACACACCCATCCTTAAAAACATTGGTAACAAACTGTAAAGGTACAGCATGGAATCCTAACCTCACCCCCAATATTGTCCTGCCGTGGCTTCCCTCCCTCTCCCTCCTGTCTCTTCCCTTTCCCTTTGCATCTCCTCCCCTTCCTTCCAACTTTTCTCCCGCCCATCCTTCCTTCTTGTCCAATGACAGGCCTCCTTCTAGCTGTGACATCATCCCACATTTCACACTTTTGGCCTAATTAAAACAAAACAAAACAAAACAAAACAAAACTTTTCTCTCAAAGATAAGCCAAGCACAACTATTATCCTTTTGGAATTGAAAGCATAAAATATATCTCCCACCCGGTCCAACACTGTATCAGTGAAACGGAACCTTTATGTTTTCCAGTCCAGTTTAAGAAAGGCTTAAAATCTATATTATATCTTGGCTAGCTTGTATTCTATCTGATAACCTTCCAATAAAGTATGTATATTCAGAGTTAAACAGCCTGATAGGCTCTCAGACTGTAGTCAGTCTTCAACCAGGTCCGAAATCCGAGAATGACCAAATAGCTGTACACATAGGAAGCCTAAAGCGGCTTCCAGAACTGAGAGGTTGTAGTGACAAATCTCCACCAGCACAGTCCCCCATTACCAATCCGGGAGCTCAAGTCTTCAGCCTTCTGGCCCAAAATCAACTGACAGACTGTTGAAATGCAGATTTTAAAGGGCTGATCACCCCATCTTGTCAGGGCTCATCAGTCAACTCTTCTGCATAATGTGTCCTCTTCTGGACAGTATCAGTCTGCAGATGAAAGAGGGAGTTTTGTTCACTGTCTGCCTAGCCCCCAAAGTACGGCCTCGCCTGGAGGCAGAGATCTTCAAATCCTTCATTAGATCCACCGAAGGGGAACTGTTAGGGGCAGATGGGTCTCAACCAAAGATAAATAACGTTAAATCTCAAATTTGGTGGATTTCTGTCGATTTTGAAAACCATCTATCTCTAGAAAGTAATCTGGGCTTTTGTCTCCTAACCCTAACTATCATCTTCAAAGTATTCTCCTAACCCTAAATATCATCTTGAAAGTATTCTCACAAGTTCAGAACCAGTAATCTGTTATTTGGCCCTTAACTCACAGGTGCAATCAACCCAGAAGTTTGCAATGACATCGATAGAAGGACTGGCTCTAAACCTTGCACTTTTTAAAACCTTTTGTCAAATAAATTCCATTCCAAAGCAAAGATACGATTTTATCATTGTTAACAAGTGAGATTGTGACTGTATAACTCAGTCTGGCTACTTTGTCCCTGTTAAATCACACGCATTTCTAAATTCCTCGAGAATCGAACTTTAGAATAACCGTTTTCAGGCCCCCTGCCCCCCAAAGTCCAGGGAATTGGGGCGATGACTCCTCCATAACTTCTTCAAGCTGTGCTTGGGCGTTGAGATATCCTTGGGGGTAAAGGGTAGGAAATATGAAGCAAAAGCTGTAGGGGATGTGTCCTGACAGGACCCAGGTGAAAGTCCTTGAGAGCAGGACTCCAAGTAGGCACACTTGGCAAAATACAGCAATCAAGACGAGGGTTTAGAATCCAGGTATCCTTTTGTTCGAATATCCTGAATCAATGTTTACAGGTTGTCTACCGCTATCAAATCTGATCAGCTTGACTCTGTGAGGTTTCCAGAGCCTGATCACAATTTTAGAACCACAAAGACAAAATATTTCTCCCAAAATACTGTGTTCCTTTGTCTGTAACCTGACAAAACTTGTGTCTTGCACTCCCTGCTAGAGTAAAAAATATAACGGTCCAACACAAAGGCACACCCATTATGAAGATGAAACAATTTTTAAAAAACGACGTAAACTCAACAATGTGCCCGATAGGCTTTTGTACTCTATGATATCAGAAAATGAACCCAAAATTCCCGTGGAGCCCACGTTCAGAGAACCCGAGCTCCCTGTTGTGTGTGGTAAATATCAATAGTAACCACAAACCCTAGCAAGGTGGGATCACCGAGCCATCCGGGCTTTTGCCGGGTAATTCATTAAACAAAATAAATACCTCCTATCAATTCTAATACCGTTAAGGAAGGTATCAAAAACCAGGACAGCACCCCAAACATATCCATCTGTTAAGCTCTCTACCCGGAGCCTCAGATTTTTTATTTAACCCTAACAACTTGTATAATTTATGTCTGCATCACACTTTCTCACACTTAAATCGCTACACGGAGGGACACACAACACAATAACCTTTGGGCCAATTGATAAGATAGGATTGCCCACCTAAACATACAAAGCCCAATACACACCCATCCTTAAAAACATTGGTAACAAACTGTAAAGGTACAGCATGGAATCCTAACCTCACCCCCAATATTGTCCTGCCGTGGCTTCCCTCCCTCTCCCTCCTGTCTCTTCCCTTTCCCTTTGCATCTCCTCCCCTTCCTTCCAACTTTTCTCCCGCCCATCCTTCCTTCTTGTCCAATGACAGGCCTCCTTCTAGCTGTGACATCATCCCACATTTCACACTTTTGGCCTAATTAAAACAAAACAAAACAAAACAAAACAAAACAAAACAAAACAAAACAAAACTTTTCTCTCAAATATAAGCCAAGCACAACTATTATCATTTTGGAATTGAAAGCATAAAACATATCTCCCACCCAGCCCAACACTCTATCAGTAAAACAGAATGTTTAGTTTTCCAGTCCAGTTTAAGAAAGGCTTAAAATCTATATTATATCTTGGCTAGTTTTTATACTCTCTGATAACCATCTAATAACATATGTATATTCAGAGTTAAACAGCCTGATAGGCTCTCAGACTGTAGTCAGTCTTCAACCTGGTCAGAAATTCGAGAATGACCAAATATCTGTACACATAGGAAGCCTAAAGCGGCTTCCAGAACTGAGAGGTTGTAGAGAGAAATCTCCACTAGCACAGTCCCCCATTAGTATCATGGGATTTCAAGTCTTCAGCTTTTTTGCCGAAAATCAACTCGTACAGCAAAAATATAATCGTCAAACTCAAAGTCACACCTATTATGCAGATTAAGCAATTTTTAGAAGAAGAATTAAGTTAAACTTGTGCCTGATAAGGTTTTTTACTCTGTGTTATCAGGAAATGAACCCATGTTTCCTGTGGAGCATGCATTAAATGAATCCAAGCTTCCTTTTGTTGTGAATATCAAAAGTGACCATAAACCCTTTCTAGCTGTCGTTAAGGAGCCCTATGACCTTTAGTGGGGTAATTCATAAAACAAACTAAACATCTTCTCTCCATTCCAATCCCAATAAGCAACGTATCAAAACAGGAGTTTAGCCCAAAATATATCCATCTGTTAAGCTCCCTCCCTGGACTCACTGGTTTTTACTTAACCGTAAAACTTGTAAATATCACAATATTCTTCCTGGAGTCAGTAATTAATTTTTCCCTATCTAAATTCTGAACATTGTATTCAAATCCCCACATGATATGGTTAGTCTGTTTACTCTCCTCTTTCTACAAATAAACTTATTCATCTTTTAATAAACCTGACATTAAGAATTAGCTTGTCTCACTAGGATTTCAACTCAAAATTCCCTTGGAGTCCAGGGTAAAATAAATATGAGTATCCTGAAAGACTTTCTAAACAACTTTCTTTAAAGAGCAGCTTTTAATTTGTGAGTGTCTGAGCTGACATTACTTTTCACATAGCAGGGTACCTATAGCCTACCTTCCCAGGCTGCTTCCCTGTTTCTTTGTTTCAGTTCCCCCTCTTTATATATCACACGGCTTAACGTGGCGCTGGCCTCCTCTTACTTAGAAATTAAAACGTTCTCTCAACTCTTAGGGTTACTAGTGGATTCTTCCCCATCATGCTTGTTCGCCATCTGTCGTTGTAAAAATATAAAAAAATAAAAGCCTGTTCTTTACCGGCTCTAAGTTCGGCACCTGGTGCCCCAAGGTATCTCTTGATTGTCGTAATTCTCAGTCAGCAAAGCGTCTCACCTGCTCTGCTTTATCCCATATCACACTGCCAAAGGCCTCTCTCTGAGCCTCACAGCAATTTCTCTACCTATCTAGTTCCCAACTCTGTGCCAGCCCATACCAGCCGCTGCACACTTTCTTACACTTACATCGCTATATGAAGGAACACACAACACAATAACCTTTGTCCCAATTGATTAGATATAATTGCCCACCTAAACATACAAAGCCCAATACACATCCATCCCTTAGAAACATTTGTAGTATCCTGTAAAGGTACAGCATGGACGCCTAACGTCAACTGTCATTTGTCCTACCACGGCTTCTCCCTCCCGTCCTGTCTCTTCCTCCTTTCTGTTTCCGTCTCCTCCTCTTCCTTCAAACTTTTCTACTGCCCATCCTTCTTTCTTGTCCAGTGACCAGCCTCCTTCTATCTTGTACCTGCCTCACCTGCGACATCATCCCTCAGAGGTGGATGGTGCTCTCTGAACATCCTTTCTGCACCGGTCTTACAGAGCACGATGACGCTAGAAAGATCTTGGAGCTCATGAAAGGGACACAGCGTGAACAAATGAAGAACACACTTGTAATGGCGGCTCTGAGCTCTGAGGCTTTTTGGAGGTGGGATGAAGTTTAACCCTGTCAGGAGGTGGAAATGCGTGAACTAAGGTTTGAAGGAGGAATAGCTGACATTTTCAGAAGTTAGGGGCCGTAGGTGGAATAGTGAGCAGCCGGGACCCAGGGCCCCTCCCCACGGCCCACAGTGGAGTCGAGCAGCTTCTTGTTTTCGGGACTATAGAGCACTGGGCGTGCTCTGCCCCCACATTTTCTAACCTTTATTCATGGAGCCCAAGGTTAGCCAGCTTTGATCCTTGCTCAAACCAGACCCATTTTCAGGGCTTTTCACTCTGCCTCTAACTTCAATGGAATATGTTCTTTGTGCTTTGTCAAGAAACAGTGTCAGGTATTTTTAGAGTAAGACATTTGATTCCCCAGCCTGCAGCCCTGGCCTCTCTCTCCGTGGTCCAGGATTCTGTGTGCTCTTTCCTGGCATGAAGGGCTAGGCTCCAGTTCCTGCCTCCCTCACTGTAGCCATGCACACCTGTCTGTCCTCTTGGAAAAGGCCTCCCGTCCCCACGTACATCCCATAGAGGGAAGAAAACAGGCCCGAAGATCACCCCTGTGATACCTCAAGCCAAAGCTGAGCCTCTTCCTTTTTGGAAAAGTCCCCTCACTGAGGCACAAGCCATAGAGCAACCTGCTGATTCTATTCAAGATAATATCCATCTTCTGAATTATTACATTCCAGTCAGAAACCCATCCTCCTCCCTCGGGCTCAACACTGCTGCTCTCCTCAGTGGGGGAAAGTGAATCTCACTGATTAAAAGGAGCCTATGCTGGGCCTGTCACCAGTCAGGGCTGAGGAGAAAAGTCCAATTAAAACAGGAGACATGCTTGGCATTCACATCTCCTCAGCAGCTCTCTCTCTCTCTCTCTCTCTCTCTCTCTCTCTCTCTCTCTCTCTCTCTCTCTCATCTCAATATGAAATCTAGGCCACTCACTATGTAATCCACAAATCACCCCAGGCTGCCTCTCTCCTTCCTCCTACCTGTTGTCCTGTGTTGGAGAGCAGGTGTTGGGTGGGGAACACCTCCTCCACACACCCTGAGCTTCAGAATGGGAGACTCCAGGACAAGATCTCCCCAGCTAGGCCCTTCAACTCTACATTGTTTTTCCCATTACTCTCCTCACAGTGACTTAGAATGTTCTCATAGCCAGAGGCCACAGGAACCTAGTAGACACCTCAGGCATAGTTCACTGGCTTTTTGCTTAGAGGAATGGCCATGAAGTGGACAGAACCCAATGGTCCCTGAGTCCAGGAGACTCTCCTCCTCTGGCCTGTAAGATATTCCCTTCAGAAGACAGAAACAAAGATCAGCAGCAGACTAAGGCGGTGGCCAGTGAGGAAGAGCAGGGCTTGAGCACCAGCATAAGAGCACCACACCCCAGAACGGCATTTGGGAAAGACCATTTGAGCAGATCTCTGTTGCATGAGGCAATCCCCTTGCATGAGGCCAGGGATGAGTCACTTCAGGTGGTAAAAGGTGAAAGAGAGGGCTGAGCTGGTAATGGCTCCTGGGATGGCAGGCAGAGTGACTCTAGGGTGGGTGAATGGAAAGAGGGAGAGTCATGCCAGCCCTGTTTATGAGATGACAGCAATGAAGTGCATGGAGGAGCAAGCATGAGACAGGTCACTGACTGTCAACATGGGATAGGCCACTGACTGTCAACATGGGACATGCTACTGACTGTCAACATGGGACAGGCCACTGACTGTCAACATGGGACATGCCACTGACCATCAACATGAGACATGCCACTGACCATCAACATGAGACATGCCACTGATTGTCAACATACAGGCCACTGACACACAAGACCTATTTCTACTGCACCCTGTCCCTGATATCTGTTACTGGGAGCTATGCCCAGAAGTCTTGTCTAGAGTCTACACTGCTTGCCCACAAAGCCTAGCTTTCTCTCATAACAAGTGAGAAGAACAACGGCTGGGTGGGGACTTGGCAGGTCAGACCCAGTGCCTCCTGACTGTGAGGCCTGCACCTTGGTCCCTCTGTCTTTTCATTTCAATTTTATAACAAGGGTTTTGACACCAGCTCTCAACGGCTCATATACTTTGGTTTTGGGTGGGGGTAAGGATATTGAACCTGTAAAATAAAATCACTTTGTTAACTGATGCTGTAATCTGAAAGTTGAGTGTCCCTCAAAGCCCATAGATATTAACGGCTTATTCTAGGGGTCTGGGGATAGAACTCAGTTGGTAAAATGCTTGTCTGATGTGGTGGCTTAATAAGAACAGCCCCCATTTGAATGCTTGGTTCCCAGTTGGTAAACTATTTAGGAAGGATTAGGAGGTGTGGTCTTTTTGGAGTGTGGCCTTGTTGAATGGAATGGTACTGGGGGGTGAGCTTTGAGGTTTCCAAGACCCACACTAGAGCCTCCCTCCCTCCCCCTCCCTCTCTCCCTCCCTCCCCCTCCCTCTCTCCCTCCCTCCCCCTCCCTCTCTCCCTCCCTCCCCCTCCCTCTCTGCCTCCATCTCTTGGATCAGATGTGATCTCTCAACTCTTGTCATCATGCTCTCTCTCCACCATGATGACAATGGACCAACCCTCTGAAACTAAGCCGGTCACCATTTAAAAGCTTTCTTCTGTAAGTTGCCTAGGCCATGTGTCTACTGACAGCAATAGAACAGTAACTAAGACACCTATCACGCATGCAGCCCTAGGCTAAATCCCATCCCAGGACCACTTACACCTCTGTGGTTGTTTAGCTTGGGTTTTTTTTTTTTATGGGACTCCTAGCAATGAGAGTAGGGGTGTCTCTGAATCTTTTGCCTGCTCTTGGGACCCTTTTCTTCTTCCTGGATTGCCTCATCCAGCTGTGATATGAGGGTCTGTGCCTAGTCTCATTGCATCTTGTTATGCTGTGCTCAGTTGATATCACTGGGAGGCCTGCTCTTTTCTGAAGGGAAGTGGAGAAGTGGATCTGGGGGAGAGGGGGTGAGGGGGTTGGGAGGAGTGGAGGGAGGGGAGGCTGTGGTCAGGATGTATTGTTGGAGAGAAGTATAAATAAAAATTGCAAAAAAAACCCAGTTCAAATTATAGATAATGGGACCT
Source organism: Rattus norvegicus (assembly GCF_021556685.1). Taxonomy (NCBI): domain Eukaryota; kingdom Metazoa; phylum Chordata; class Mammalia; order Rodentia; family Muridae; genus Rattus; species Rattus norvegicus. The sequence continues at coordinate 17,694,645 of NC_141541.1, read as the reverse complement.
ATTTTTCACTGTCAATTAAACTTTCATGACTGATAAATAAATATATCTAAATTCATGTCAAGTTTAGTTACATAGGATTCAATATTTTTTAAAAGTCTTGCTTTCTGAAGATCCCTTTCCCCCTTCACTACCCCAGAGCCTCACTGCTGATGAGGAAGGAGACTTCTGTTCAGAAGGCAGAGGGGAGATAGGAGGGCAATAAGAAGGGCATTGATGCAACGACATGCCAGAGAAAATGAACTTAGAACCTCAACTAAGAGGTCCGTTTGCTTTCAGAGGATCCTCTGCACAGTCTGCTGGTACCGTTGCTACGGTTCTGAGGTGAGACAGGGCACCATGGTAACAGGGGGACATCAAAGCTGCTCACCTTGTGGCAACCAGGAAACAGGGAAGGAAGAGAAAGTGTCCCTGCAACACACACACTGACCCCACCGTCTCTTACTAGGCTCCACTTCTGAAGCGCTCACTCAGCTATGAATTCACCGATGGATCAACCCACATGACAGTAGCTCCCTCTCAGTCCAGTGGCCTCCGTGCTCTCTAAGGACTCAAGTTTCCTACCATAACCAGCCAGAGCAGGCTTCAGCAGGCTTCTTTTTTTTTTTTAAGTTTAATTTTTTTTCTTTTTCTTTTTTTCAGAGCTGGGGACCGAACCCAGGGCCTTGTGCTTGCTAGGCAAGTGCTCTACCACTGAGCCAAATCCCCAACCCCGAGTTAAATTTTTTTTAATAGCAGATCAGATAAATTTCACAGCAAAGGATTTTTGCCTCCAATCAAGTTGGAAGAATCTTCCCTTAAGATAATGATTGTAGTTGAGTTGGATCTCAGCAGCAGCTGAGGCAGCTCAGTTCTTCTGTAGCTCTTTCTGTCTCCCTTTTGTTTCCAGACACATGGCCTATGGTGCGGCTATCTCTGATGGTGTCACCAAGGTGTTCAATGACATGAATGTTCGCAAGACTTCATGACCAGAAGAAGTGAAGAAACACAGGAAGGCAGTGCTCTTTTGCCTGAGCGAGGACACGAGGAACATCGTCCTGGAGGAGGGCAAGGAGATCCTGGCTTTGAACGTATACCTTGCGTATGAGATCAACCAGACGCCCCAACAAGCAAATAGCTCATCCTTCTGGTGTCATCCCAGGGCTTCTTAGCCAAGTTCCTATAACAGGAGTGGGGATCTGGGAAGCAGATTGCTTCCTAAGAACTTTAAGATGATGTGTGATGATGTGTAATACTCAGATTGGGAAGCACGGCATTGACTCTCCAGGATGGCGCTGAAATTTTGTGACTTCTCCCCAACTTCCATAGCTCTCTGAGGATTGGGTTGAACTCAGGGAAGCTGGTCCTCTGTCGTGGGATGAGCTATCGTCTTTTCCCAGCTGTGTCCTGCTAGTAGACACCTTTTCCTTTTTGTAACAGTAACAGGGCTGTCACTGGCTCACCAGAGTCCTGCCTCTCATATGGCTTGAGGACATTTACATGCGGAAGACTGACAACTGCCACTCTGTCTCTCAGGGTCCTTTATATATCCAATATTATTATTAGTGCTGGGACAAAGGCCACAGAACCAGGAAAGAAACCGAACCAAAACGTGTGGGGAACACCAAACAAACTGTCTGTTCATTAATGACACTAAATTGGTCAGTGCCCTTTAAACATCTGGACATATTTTACATTTTCAAGTTAATATCGCCAAGTTACCTTATTTCTACATAATCTAATTTTTAAAGAATCATTATTTGCAGGCATGCAACACCCTATGATTTTAACATCAGTTGAAAAGACAGGAGAAGAGGTTCTTTTTCTGTGAACGGGGCCTGTGATGAAGGTGTCTCTTCAAGTTAGTACTATGGGGGCTGTAGATGTAAATGCTGAAAACTGGGAAAGTTCTTTGATCCCTAAAAACCATTAGTTTTCATCCACCTGCAATAAATCCTTTCAAATAGTAACGGGGAAAGTCCTGCAGTCCAGTTAATGACCCATCTCTCCTTTCTGGTCAGACCACCAGGGTTTAGAATCTGATGTCCTACTGTGGGCATTCTCACACTACAAAAAAAAAAATGGATGGGCATTTCCTCAGCACAGAATCAGATGAAAATTGAAAGACTTTTATATACTACATCAAGTGAAATATAAAAGTATTTTGCATGTAGGTACACACCAGGCAGCATTTACATGTATATACACATCTCTGTCAGCTCTGCCCTCTTCAGAGTTCTATGGCTTAGTAAAGTATAGGCCTAATCCTGCCTTGCCTCTCCCTTAGCGGAACCTCTGGCTTTGAGTAGACACCTCAGACCGACCCTATACATCAGTGTTGGCTTTCAGCAACCCTGTTCCCACCTTCACTCCCAACCTAGAAGCAACTCCAGCTCCCACCCACGGGTCTGGACCTGATCGATCCAGCTTCCCCTCATCTGACAGGAGTGGGTGAGGGACGGAGCTTCTGCACCTCCTGCTTTAGCACCTGTGCCGTGGTTGTTAGAAATGTCCCCATGTCCCGGTCACTTCACATTGACCCTTTCCAAGGTGGCCCAGTCTCTAAAATAATCTCAATTGCCTTCCGTATTTGCTGCTCAAAATCTCCCTCCATGGGGAGATGGCTCCCCATGATTGAAGTGTTTGCTGAGCAAGAAGGAAGGCCTAGGCTTGGGTCCCAGCATTCATTCATAGCTGAGCACAGCAACGTACATCTGTAACCCCAGCACTGTGGGGAGGAGTCGGCTGGACACCCAGTGAGAACTTCAGGTTAAGTGGGGAGCAATAGAAGAAGATACCATGTGTTGACCTCTGACTCCCACACGCATGCACAAACAGGTGCTCAGGTACACACACACACACACACACACACCCGGGGGAGGGGGGAGTGCTAACTGAGATTTAAGTTGCCCTCTGAGCCAGGTGTCTGATACAGAGGGTGCAGTCAGGACCTCAGGAGGCCTGGGATTCACCATGTATCTCAACCGTCTTTCCTCCAGGAGCGGCCACCATGAAGCCCTCTAGGACTGCAAATGTGACCGTCCCTGTTGTGACTGCAGCTCAGAGAACAGCAAAATGGTTGAGATACCTTTCCAAGCTGCCTACCACCCTGACCAACCCATGACTTCCTTTCTCCCTTTCGTACGTAGCAGGGTGGGGAAGCAGCTCTCCTCAGGAGAAGTACAGTCATGGTGGTCCCAAGGCTAGAAGGGCACAGCAGGGTGCTTCACCTGCTTCAGCTGCTCTCTTTGCGATAGCCCTATGAGTCAGGCAGACAGGTATTAATGTTCCCATCTGTAACTTCCGCAGCCAAGCTGAAAAATGTGGAAATACCAGTTCCTGGTCAGAAGACTGGGGTCAGTGCCAGATCCTCCACCCCTTACACTGTCCCTTATAAACAGGATCCATGATGTAACTGGCTGGGTGTTCTAACCCCTCACTCCTTTCCTTCCTTCCTGCTTGCTTGCTTGCTCTCTTTCTTTCTTTCTTTCTTTCTTTCTTTCTTTCTTTCTTTCTTTCTTTCTTTCTTTCTTTCTTTCTTTCTTTCTTTTTTTCTTATTTGCTGGAATGCTGGGAACGTAGACAAGCTCAAAGGCATGGGGTTTAATCCCATGATGACAGCAGGCTTTGGTAGAGATGCAGACCCATAAGAGCTAGAAGACAGGACCAGGCATCTCTCAATAGAGTACATACTCCTTAATACATACACATGTGCAAGCAGGTGGAGGGACCATCGCCCACTTCTAAGAAGGAAGAGCTTCGCTATGCCCACCTGCCTTGGACTCTATTCAACTTTGATGGGCAGAGTTCCTGAGAGCCAGACAAATGGAGGCACCCATTCCAGGGCCGCCTCCGGAGGCGGTTTGGAAGAGAGCTTGCCAGCATGGAACTGGAGGATGATTGACCCTTCCCTTCCAGGATAACCAGGTGGGGCCTGAACCTGTCCCAACCGCCGTGGGCACAGCACCCAGACCTTCTGTCCTCAGGAGACCAGGGCAGGCGTGTGCAAACAGATTCAGGCAGGCCCTGTGTGGCTCTTAATCTGAGTCCTTAGCACAAGGGAGAGAAAGCCTTCCTCTCCCCGTCAGCTCCCTCCCATCTCTACCTCCGACATTCATCCCCTATCGGGTCCCAGCTTGATTCAGCTCACTCTGCCTTCATGTGTGTGGGGCTCTGACTGACTCGACAGGTACTAGCCGTGACCTTGGTGCAGCCCCTGGCCAATTCCACCTTGCCTCCTGTCCATCTTCTCTGATGTAAAAATGGCAGCCATGCCCAGGACTGCAGTGGAGGAGAAAGGAGCCCATCTCAATATGTTGCGAATTCTAAATTAAGACTCGGCTGACGATTGTTACTATAATGTATTCTTTGGCTGGTTTGGGCCAGAAGACCCAGGCAATAAATCCAGTTGTTATCTGGAGATAATTTGCAGGAAATAATCCTCAAGGGACAGATGAGCTGATTAAAATATCCCTGACTCTCAGTTTAGGGCGGCAGAGGGAAGGGAGGGTGTGATGTGGTGTGCGACTGGTTCTTTTTGGATTGGGAAGGAGGTAAGGAGCACGCACTGTAATTAGTTCCCTGCCTGCTCCTGGTTCCCAGATGGGTCACCTTCCCAGAATGGACCTCTCTCCTGCTGCCACTAATTACTCTTATTAGAAGTCCCACTGCTCAGGAGAACCCCTGATGGAGAGGAAGTTCTCAGCCCTGCAGATCCAGAGCTGGGACAAGGTTCCAGATGGGAGGGACTGTGACGCATCCTGTGTCCAGGGTTCTCTAATTGAAGACCCGGGTGCATTTCAGCCACTGGGGCAGGCTGTGTCAGTCCAGTGCAGAAGGCCCTCAGGATAACGGGACCCATCCCATCTTCCTTCTGAGCCATCTAGCCTGGGTGGGTTTGAGAACCAGTTCAAAGCTTTAAATTAAAAGCCAAGCAAGTCTCCTAGAAACACAAGATTTCCAGGTCTAAGTCTAGATTTAATTTTCTATGTGTACACATATTTGGAAGCCCAAGGTTGTTTTCAGGAATTGCCCTTCAACACTTTTATACCAATGCACTGGGGGTAGAGTCTGTCTCTTACGTAAGCCCAGCTCTCACTGATCTGGCTAGCGTCACTGGTCAGCTTGCTCTGGGACCAAACATTTCTATGTCATTTCTGGAATGACAGCAGGCTAACACACCCATGCACCATTTATGTGGGTGCTGGGGAACTAACCACTGAGCCATCTTTCCAGCCCCAAGGAAGCTGTCTAGAGGAAGCTGGAGAGGGAACTGAATTCTTGTTCTCACCCTTGCATGCACGAGTGAAGAGAACAAAATATGATGCATATATGTGTGAAATGGTTACTTTTCTCTGTATGCTGGCCAAAAAATTATTTTGAAAAATAGATTCTCTGGTCTAGAAGTAGAAATATACTTGGACTCAAGTTTGTAACTCATCCATTTTCTAGCTGTGGGATCTGAAGTGCAGTTAATCATGAAGGGTAAGACAAATAGTGCTAGCCTCAGTAAGATGCTGAGTGTGCCTGTCCTGGAGCAGGCACTCAGTGCATTCCTGTGGTTCTGAACTGCTCCGTCCAAGAAGCCTACACGCTGAAGGCAGACAGGCAAGGCTCAGCACTGTAATTATGTCATAAGGAAATTAACTCAGTTGCCTAAACCAGAAACCTGTGAGTGAGTCCTGCCTTCTCCTGATCTCTCTCCTCTTTGCCATTGGATGAGTAGAACTCACTATCTGCACATAAATCTCGAATGTCTTTTGTATCTTTTCTTTGTCAAGGGAATCTTCTCCAATTCTAACCATTTTAATATGTGCTGTTAGCTTTTCTATTGATTACTCCTCAAAGCATGTCCACCTGGCCACTGGTCTCCTCTTATAAGATAACCACATCTATTTCTTTCTTTCTTTTTTTTTTTTTTTTTTTTGTTCTTTTTTTCGGAGCTGGGGACTGAACCCAGGGCCTTGCGCTTCCTAGGCAATTGTTCTACCACTGAGCTAAATCCCCAACCCCAACCACATCTATTTCTGAAAGTGATGGAAGACTGTGGGCCTGGGAAGTAATGTCTCTTAAAGGTTTCCAGTAACCTGCTGCAGTTGTAGTTTGAATGTGAATCGTTCCCACAGGCTCATGTGCTTGAACACTAAGTCCCTAGTGGGTGGTATTATTTTGGACAGTTAAAATTGTGGAGTCTTTAGAAGGTGCGGCCTCGATGGAAAAGGTGAGTTGCGGGCTGAGGGGCGGCTTGAGTTCTCACGGGGGACACTTCCTGTTTGCTGTCTGCTTCCTGAGCCCAGATCCTACATGACCACTGGTTTGCTCCTGCGGTGGGACTGTATTCCTGAGAGTGTGAACTCTCTTGTGGTTTTCTTGTGAGGCCCCAGCCTTGAGAAAAGTAACACAGTATCAAATCACTGCATCTTTTATTAACAGAGGTCTCTTACAGAGCGCTTTTCTAGACCTTGCCCCTTGGTGCCTCCCAGGTCGCACTTTACAGGCTGATCAACTTGAGTTCAAACGGCTGCATTCTCTATATTTGGCGCCACCTGTTGCTGTTTTGAAAAATAAGATTTATTTGTGGGGACTGAGAGGTCTGATGGTAACACTGGGCCAACTCTGATCTCACAGGCTAAGCCTTCTTCAAGGCAGAGGTGGAAGGCGGGATAGGCAAGCATGTTGTTCAGCCTGTAGCTCTCTGAGTCTGCTTCTAATTTGCCTGTTTCTAAGATCTGGCTTTGTGTGGCAAGAGGAAGCTGATGCCCAGACTGTGCTACTAGACTGGCTGGCCTTGGGGAAGTTCTAAGTCTCCAGCCCTCTCTTCATGCTGTCTGCTCTGCTTACAAGACTCCACATCACTTATGCCTCCTCAAAGGTGTTGAGAGGGAAAGTATCCCATGATGCCACACTCCCTGTTCTTTATTTCGTCCCTCTGCTGCCAACTCCCAGGGCAGCCCTGACCTTCACCAGGGCCCAGACCTCTACTTAGCTGCTGCTTTCTGCTGGGTGCCTTGGGTCCTTTTCCATGCTGATGATGGGCTGGCAAATCACTGGAGGAGGGGCTCCCTTCCCAGGGTCCTCTTCCCTCAAACTCTTTCCTTGGCTGCCAAAGTGATACTCGGCTGGTTTCGAACTCACCGTTTCCCATTGTTGTTTGGTGTTTGTTTGCTCTGCTGCAAATATTCAAATAATTGGAATACAGCTGAAGGTAAAGCCAATTTTTCCTTGAGGAGAATTTCTAGACAGTTTTTAACATGATGAAAATTTACCTTAGCCATGCTTGGTGTCTCACATCTGTAATCCCAACAGTCAGGAGGCAGAAACCACAGAATCATCCTAAATTCGAGGCCAATGTGATTTACATAGCGAAGCCCAGAGCTTCCTATCAATGCCTCTGTCAAGTAGCAATCGGAAAAACTCCCTCTGAGGTTTTTTTTTTTTTTTTTTTTTTTTTTTTTTTTTTTTGGTTCTTTTTTTCGGAGCTGGGGACCGAACCCAGGGCCTTGCGCTTCCTAGGTAAGCGCTCTACCACTGTGCTAAATCCCCAGCCCCTTTTTTTTACTCTCTATTGTAATGCTAAGTGCTGAAGAGACCTGGGGTCTGCACAGAGCCCCTGTGACCCTTCCTCCAAGTTAATTTGATTGGTGAATAAAGATGCCGACAGCCAATAGGTGGGCAGAAGAGACATAGGTGGGGTTTAGGTTTTGCTGGCTTTCAGGAGAGGAAGGAGAAGCTGCCATAGGTTAAGGGTCAAGGGAGTGTGGCCTTGAGAGCTAGCCAATTGAAGTTAAGAGCAGCCCAGATGGGACATAGGAAATAGCAAGTAATAACTCAGGGTTATCAATAGGGAAATAGATTCTAATTCATGGAGGCTGGGTATCTGCCCAGCTCTTGTGCTGATCAGGTTTATTGTAAATATAAAAGCTGTGAGTGTGTCTTTCATCCATTAACTCAATAACCAAATCAGGGCAGTAACCCCGGGCAGTGATTTTAATAACTTTTACTACAGCGCTCCACAGAGATGCCCACAAGACAAACCAATGGAAGTAATTTTCTCAACTAAAAGTCTGTCTTTCCAGGTGTGTCAAATTGACAACCAGGACAACCCATCACAGGAACACATCCTTGAAGTGACAGTTCTAGTCCATCTGCTAGGCTGGAGCCCTCACCCCTGAGCCCCTCTTCTCAGCACTGTTCCTGCCCGGCAGAGCTCTCAACTTGATCCTTGAGGTGCACAACATGTTTCAGCCCCAGCTGTAATGTCCCCTGTAGAAGTCTTGCAGTACTGTCTTAGAGTTTCTATTGCTCCAAAGGCAAGCGGGGGAGGGAAGGGTCTGTTCAGCTCACACTTCTATATCACAGTTCACGAAACTCAAAGGAAGTCCAGACAGGATCTCAAACAGGGCAGGAACCTGGAAGCAGGAGCTGAAGCAGAGACCATAGAGGGAGGGATGCTGCTTACTGACTTGTTTACTCCCTATGGCTTGCTTAGCCTGCTTTCTTATGGGACCCAGAACCACCCAGCCCAGGGATGGCCCCATCCACAGTGGTCGCCCATCAATCACTTATTAATAGAATGTCCTATAGACTTGCCTGCAGATTGATCTTAGGGAGGCATTTTCTTAATTGAGGTCCTCTCTTCTCAGATGATGCTAGCTTGTGACAAGTTGACTGAAACTATCCAGCACAATCACCTTCCTAGGGTTTTGTAATAAGGTAACACAAACATGGCGGCCTCTGCTATAGAAATCTACTGCCTCATAGATCTGGGGCTGGAAGCCGGACAGCCGAGTGTCCTCTGTGTAAGAAGGCTCTTCTCTGCCTCTCCTCTGGTGATTCACTGGCACTTGTCATTCCTTGGCAGCAGAATATCACCCTGGCTTTGTCCTTGTCATCACATACTGTTTTCCTGTGAGTGTGGCTCCAAGTTGGCCACTTTTACTTTTTAAATCAGATTTGGACCCACCCTCGATGCCTTGATGCTGCAGTGATGAACCCATATGTAAAGAAGGCCACACTCTGAGGAACAGAGTTTGGGCTCTGGAGCATGGTTTCCTAGCACAGCCTCTGTCTCAATCTCACCCTGAGGCTTGGTGGCAGTGGATTTTAGGGTATACTCCAGTTAGGGCCATGCGCCTGGCCAGAGAGGAGAATATAACAGAAGTGTAAGGATGAGAGGTGTTGGGGTCACATAAACTCAAGGGAGGCTGAACATGCTCACTGACCTCAGGAATGTCAAGGAATGTTCTAGAGACTCAGTTGAAAGCACACCCCAACTCTCTTTATACTTTTATTGCAAGTGAGAGGTCCCTCACAAGCTAATTCCAAAGTTCCTTGGTGAGTGACTCCTCACAGGAAAAGATAATGTGAGATTATTCGACCAAGAGACTAAAGAGAAAGGATTATTTCATTGATCAACCAAGTTAACACTGACATTTGACTGAGAAAATGTGGGGTTGGGGCTCGGTTCCCAGAACACATCGTAATCTTACTCGAGTTGACCAGAAAACTGATTGATAAGCGCTTTAAGGAGAAATCCTCTCAAGATGACAGACCAGTCTGATGCATCTGCAAAGGCAGTGCCTTTTATGGAAACAGACTCTGGGTTCTGCCCTATATCAAACCGAGCAGGAGGTTTTGTTTCCTTTGGGAGCTGTTGTGGAGTTTGAACCCATGACGTGCGTGGAAAGCCCGCTGCCACCAGACTCCGTGCTCTGATACCAGATGAGAATAATACCCAGAAAGCATTCTCTTACAAGGCTTCCAGCACAATGCCACCAACACGGGCTGCTTCCTAAGGATCTCATGGGTGCCACGGTGGTATCTACTTCTCAGTCATTTCTCCACATAAGAACAGGTCCCGCCCACCCAGCCCAAACACTCACAGTCCTGCAGGCCTTGCCCAACCCAGCCTTTGTCTCTTATCTCAGACCCTGTCCTCGGCTCCCTGCCCTCCATCACCCCTGGTCTCTTCCCTGCTTTAGACCTACCTGGTTCTCTTCCGCTCAGGACTTGCTCACTTGCTGGTCCCTCTGCTGTGAGTGGTTGGGGGCCCGGTGCTCTCTCCCATCTGGGGCTCTGTTGACAGAAGCTGTCCCACCATTGCATCCCTCCTCCGTCCATCATAGCACTCAGCACCACCCACCTCTTACTGAGGCTTTTCCTCTGGCCTCTGTATCAGCTTGTCAGATACACATAGATAAGCTACCTATCCCCACTGCTTACTACAGAATCCAAGCTTCTGGTGTCTGTCATAGACACTTAAGTTGTCAAGAGACATTTAATTTAAAAATGGGGAAACTGTAGCTCAAGGGTCACAACTGCAAGTGCTGCCTAGAGAATCCAGCTGGACCGCCCACAGCCCACCCCTTATCCATTTCTCCGCCTGGTCTTCCTCTGCGTCTCTGAAGCAGCATTCACTCATTCGTTTCTTTTTCTTTTCCTTCCTGTTTTGGACAATCCCATACATGAATACAACACACTGTAATAGACTTCACCTCCATTAGATTTCTTGTCTCCCCCACTCCTGCTGTCCCCTCTTCTTAGCTTAGTACCCCCCCTTTCACATTTCTTCGCATGCAGGTCTTATGTGTGCAGCCACATCTTCGGTGTGTTTGTGATTACAGTGGCCATGGCATACTCAGAGGACGACTTTCCACAGCTCTTTCCCCTGTCTCCTGGCTTTTACACCCTTCCTGCCCTCTGATATCATGTTACCTAAGCCTCGGGGGGATGAAAATGTATGCTTGTGAATATGTGTGATGGTGATATATGTATGTGTATATGTATGTATATGTGTGTACATGTATGTATGTGTGTGTACATGTATGTATATGTATGTGGTATATGTGTGTATGTGTATGTTTGGGTATATGTATGGTATGTTATGCTTGTTTTGTGCATGTGTGTGTTTGTATATATGTGTGCATGAGTGATGTATGCATGTTTATGCATGTATGCTATATGTATATGTGCATGGCATATGTGTATTTGTATGTATGTCATATGTGTGGTGTATTGTGTTTGTGTAAATATGTGATATAAGTGGGTGTGTTATACATGTGTGTCCTTATATACATGTGTATATATGATGTATGTGTAGCAATGTGTATGTATGTGTAGTATATGTGTGTGTTTGTGTATATGTGTGTATACTGTTTTATGCATATAGTTTGTATATAAGTATGCATTTGTGATAAAGGTGTGTGTTTTGTGAATGTATGTGTTTTTATATATGTGCGTATGTGTGATATATATGTGTATATGTGTGTATTCGTGATATACACATGTTCATTTGTGTAAATTCATATATGGTATATGGGTTTGTATACTTATGTGTATGTGTGCTTTATGTGTATATGTGGTATATATGTGTGTTTATATATATGTGTGTGTATATGTTTCTGTGTATGTGTGGTTTATGTGTCTTATGCATGTGTGTGTTTGTGTATATGTGTGTTTGTAGGTATGGATATGTGTTTGTGCATATGTGTGCAGAGTGGAGTAGGTATGGGATATGGTTTACCTACTGGCTAGACTGGCTAGCCAGTGAGGCCCTGGGCTGCCCACCTCCAGAGGCTTCGCCTCTTCCCTCTCCCTCAGTGCTAGGGTTACAGTGCACACCACTACTCTTTGGTTTGCAGTGGGTGCTAGGGATCTGAGCTCAGCTCCTCTGGTTTTTGATGCAGACACTTTACTGACTGAACTACAACTCCAGCCCCACGAATTCTCTCTCTGTCCTTCATAACCCCTGGGCAGCACTGTGATCTGCATAGCATCAGGTGCTCACAGGGCAGCACTCAACAACTCCTCCTCCTCACCTCATAAGTTTTCCAACCCACACTACTCGGTGTGGAGCCTGGTCTGGGAGCACCATTACTGCTCCCCAGTGACACTCTGTCACGTGACTTCTACACTCACTAAACACAAATCATTCAGTAACCCTTTCTACCTGCGCTCACACCAGACTTTTCCTCCTTTCTCTGATGCTCTGCCCTACTCACACTTGACTGCCCTCCCTGAGGGTAGGCAGGAAACAACCCATGCCAGTTCAGAGAAATCTTTAGCACATCAAATTCAAATAGATTTTGAGGCAACCAGCAACAAGCATCTCACGTTCTCGGCATGAAGTAGACCAATGGGTCATGCCACTTCTGACAAACCACAGCCCTGAGAAGATCCTGAGCGGGGCAGGTAGAACTGCCTGGCCCTGTCACATCAGATGTGAACCCAGGACAATCTAAAATTAGCCACATTCCCTGCCAGGCTGAGACTCTGCTAGAGCGGCTACAGCTGAGAGCCAGCCACTGTGGCAGCACCCTCTGCCCTGGGGCTCAGCACTGAGTGGTAGAAACAGGTGATGGAAAATTGGCCCTAAAAGAAGAGCAGGATCAAGTTCAGAAACTGGAACCAGAATGCTGGGTCCAGGAACCAGGACCACTAATCCAGGCTGACACGGCCAGGGTCAAGGAGAGATTGCTTTAGAACAAGCCGGACGTGCCCACATCAGTTTCTGCAAACTGGGAAGGAGTAAGGTGCAGGGAGGGGAGGGAGCATTTAGGGACCTGCTGGATGCTCATTGTGTTAGGTCCAGCATCTCCTCATTGGTCTCTCCTGCCCTTTGACCCTTTGATTGTTAACCAGATGGAAGCCAGAAGTGTGCATCCACTCTGCGAGGGTCACACAGTCACTGAATGGTAAAGAAGGGATACAAACTAGGCTGTGGAGCACAAGATCCGTCACTTTCCTCTGTCCTGTCCTCGAAGTAGCAGGATGAGGTGCTGCTATGATTGGTTGCTATGACAAAATACTTGACAAGAGCAACTCAAGGAAGGGGGTGTTGACTTCGGATCCCAGTTTTAGGGTACAGTCTGTTGTGGCTGGGACATCTTATCAGCAGGAGCATGGCAGCTGGTCACATTGCATTCCTAGTCAGGAAGCAGAGAGAGATGAGCGCTGCTGCTGTTCATTCTCACTGACTTTTGCGTGTAGCCAGGATCCCGTGATGGATGGCGCTACCCACGTTTAGGGGGAATCTATTAGAAATGTGGCCAGAAGTGTGTCTCCTTAGGCTGACGCTAAGCCCTCGAGTTGAGAGTGAAGATTAACTCAGGATGTGACTTTGCTAAAAACAGGAACTTTACAGAGATTTAAATGAAAAGTTGCACTGATGTTTAGGGCAGATCCTGAAGCTGAATTTTTGGAAAAAGAAATGCGGACACAGACACAGGACTGAGGGTGGTAGCTGGGGTGCAGATGAATAGGGAGAAGACCATACAAAGGCAGAGGCAAAGCCATACCAGCTAAGGCAGGCCAAGGATGCCCATTATGAGGAGAGGCAAGGAGGTGGTAAGGAAAGAGTTCCCCAGAGTTCCAGGCCCATGTTCCTGCTGATAGCTGGATTTTAGAATCCAGAATAGTGAGACTATAAATTTATGTCATTTAAGTTAATTTAGGGTACATGATTATGGCAATCTTAGGAAACTAATGCAATTACCAATCACCTTGACCTATGTAATAGTTACAGAACAACCCTCACTAAAATCTACACTCAATACAAACACACATGATCAGTGCACCATGACACATGCAGCTACAAGGGCAGACACCGTGTAGAGTTGTCCTCTGACCATGTGAGATTACATTAGAAATCAGTAAGGTAGTAGGGAAAAAATCATAAATTTAATAACATCTTTTTCAACAATCTGTTGTAATGAAAAGAAACAAGCAGACCCAGAAACATTTTGAACTGAAAGAGCAAAATAGAACATTTTGAAATCGAAGCTCCAGTTAAAGTAAGGCTTATCATTAGCTTCAAAATATATCGGAAGAATGTGACACCAAAGATATAAGACTTTGTCTTAAGGTCCTAGAAAAAGAAGAAAATCAGACAACATGAATCCAAAATAAATAGAAGAAAGAAAATACCTTTTTTAGAAATCACTAAAGGCAAAAAGCTAGGTTTTGTTGTTTGTTTGTTTGTTTGTTTTTGAGATTGGGTTTTGCCATTAGCTTATGCTGTCTGTGAGTTCCCAGAATTCCAGAATTCTCCAGCCTGTTTTCTTCGTGCTGAGGAAAGTAAGCCTAAAAGTTAGAACCTTAAAGTAAAAGGTAATGTGCTTTAATTTGGCAAATTAATTACAGAAGACCTTCAGCCTACATCATGGTTGTGAATTGTTGAGTTCTTAAAATTCCCTTAAAATTGGGAGCAAGGCAAGAACCTCAACTGTCACCATGTTTATTCAGTATTGGATAGGAGGACCCAAGCCATTAAATAAGAATGTGAATAAATGGACAGGAAATGTGCAGTTCAGAAGGGTGTGAATGTCAGATGATGTGATTACCTACATGAACATTCTTCTCATGAATTTATCAGAGTTGCGGGTTCAAGATTAGTATACTGACATCATTTGTGTTTTTATGTGTTATCAGGAATGAATTGGAAAAATACTTAAAAATAATTTCACTGCTAAGGGTCAAAGGGAAATATTTGAGAACACTTTTAGAAGCCCCGATGACCAAAGCAAAGGTGGTATTGATTACTGTACCAACTCAGGGCAAGTCTCAAGTTAAGATCAGCCCACTTCCCCACCATGTTTAACAACGTTAATAGAATGTTGACAACTGGTGTTGCCTAGACGGTGTCCAGGTCTCAGGGAGAAGATATGAGTGTCTAGCTGACTTCAGAGTCGATGAGGTCTGAAAAGGAGGCTTCTTCTTTAGTCCACTGTGACTTCTGTGGGAAACCTGAAAACTGAGATAACACTAAGGACCAAAATCTCCTGTGTCTCACAGACCTGGCTTGCATCCTCTCTAATGGTCTTACTGGCAAAGTAGTGACTTTAAGACTCAGCAGGACTATTCTAGAAACACGGAAAGGGCAGAGCTGGCACCACAGGTCCTCTGTGGGACACTTGCTCTGCGCCTCTGTAGACTAGCCTTCGAGGATACTATGATGAACTAAATAAAAATGGCTTCTTCACTCATGGATCTTTTTATTGATAAAACTCCACCCCTTCTCCGATTGGCTCATTATCTGCACCCTGAACAGAGGCCTTCTAAGTCCCTTTCTAAAAGCCATGCTGACGTTTCTTACATTTCAAAGTTCAAATACCCGCTTCTACTGTCAGATTCTAATACAATATTCGATTAGACAGGGATAGTTTCTTGTTTTATTTTTTCCTGCAGTTTCACTTGGCACAGAGAGATCCAGAGGCTCAGAATAGCTCAGCAAGAAATCGAATCCATGTCCAGTGACCTAGATTTTCCTTAAATTCCCATGACATGGAGGGATGGGTGAAGGGCAGTCAGCTGCTCAACTCAACCCTCTGTTCCACTTCCAAGAGGGGGTTGCAGCCATCACCACTCGGCACCCCAGCTAGAACAAGGAGTTGTCATGGAGAGCTGCTTCCTGGACCACTGAGTAACTGACCCGACTCCCATGTTAGAAACCCAATTGCTGCACCTTCTGTTTAATAGACAAAACCGAATTCTTTTTTTTTTTTTTTTCCGGAGCTGGGGACTGAACCCAGGGCCTTGCGCTTCCTAGGCAAGCGCTCTACCACTGAGCTAAATCCCCAACCCCTAAAACCGAATTCTTTATAAACGTTCTTTCCCAGTCTTTCTGGTAGGACGTGGACACGTTTAGGACTGATTTGTCAATATGACCAACGACCCCACACTCAATTGGGTGATTATCAGAAAATGAAACCCAGTCACCTTCGTTAGACAGCCCTCTTTGCTAAAATGAATATTTTCCCCTACGAAGTCCAGTCACCAGTTCGTTAGTAACCTTTTTCTGCTCACCCAGGAGTTCCGAGAACTCCCTAGCAAGGCAATTATTCCAAACTTCTCGCCCGCCTTCCTTTCCCTCTCCGCCATTTTCCTAGCCATGCGTTTTCTTTCCCTAGAGTGCTGGGGTTTTTCATGTTGGATTCTTGGGAGATAATGACCTGGCTCAAAGAAGTAAGTGCCTGGCTTTCCTCCCCTTGAGTCAGCAGAGGCTACTGATTGGTGCTTCAGGACCTTGAGAGGATCCAAAACAACAGAGCTGTGGGATTCCTGCGCTCCACCTTGTGAGGGCTGAGCGTGTCTGGGCAATGCCTGTGGCTCTGGATGGAGTCATCACGGATGAGGCAGCCGAGTTGGCTCGGTCAGGGAGCACTCGCTGCTCTTTTTAAACTCCACGGCACCAGGGATGAAGTCACCTTTTAAAACTAGCTGACTTGTTCGTGAGTCGCTGTCACTGCTGTTAGAACTTAGTGGTTTTTTTTCCCACGGCTGGGCACCAGAACTTTCTCTCAGGTAAGCACATTTTCATTTAGTTCATTCCCTCCTAGGGACATCGGGTTCAGGAGACTCTGGAGGGCATCCCTGGAGATATTGGAGTGAGGTCAGGCGATGCTGGTTTGGATCGGGGAGGAAAGTCCTGGGTCCTCACCTGAAAGGGTAGCAGACCCTGGTTGAATGATTCAACTCTGAGTCTCAGGAGTAGTCGGGGGCTGCGAGTAGGGGCTGGGTTTGGGTGTCTCTCATAAGTTGTGCTTTAATTGATAAGGTAACTAAAAGCAGCCTGTGTCGGGCTGGAATCCTCCACACTCCGTACCTTTCTGACCATTGGTCTTGTGTTTGAGTCAACCCTTAGAGATTTGGTATGCAGAAGGCAGAGGCTCTGTGGCAAGCCTCAGTTTGTTTGTTTTTTTTTTTTTTTTTTTTTTTTTTTTTTTTTGCTGGCTTGAATGCTTTCCTTCTTTCTCAGGCATGTAGCAGGAGACAAAGGGGCCCAGGATCTCTGCCCCGACATGCAGGTACCTCTCATAAACAACGGCTGCGTTGCTGCACTCCTGGCAGAAATGAGCAAACACATCCTAGTGCCTGTTCATGCAAGTTCTTCTAAGGAAATGGGAACGAGGGGTGTGTGTGTGTGTGTGTGTGTGTGTGTGTGTGTGTGTGTGTGTGTGTGTGGTGTGCATGCACAGGCCCTGTGCTTCCAAACACCAGAGGACTCTCCCTGCCACTCTGTCCCTGAATTACATTGTCACTGACTGACACACAGAGATCTTACAACCTTGGGGAGGTTTGATAAAAGCATCAAGATTATTACAGAGATGCTTACAGATAATGAACGGGATTTGGAAAAGGAGATGATCTACTACCAAGGGACTGCTAAGAGTGTGACCTTTCACCCCTCGACACAGGACTCTCTTTCTCACAAGTACTTGGAACAATCTTGAACGATACCAGTACCAGTTTTCTAAAATTATTGCTTTATTTTTTCAAACAAGATTTTTGCTATGGACCCCTGCCTGCCCGGCAGTTTGCTGTGCATTCCCGATTAGCCTCAGCCTCACAGAAACCCTTTTGCCTCAGCCTTCTGGGAGCTGCTGGGGTTACTTTTTATTCTGAGATGGTCTCATTAAGTTGCCCAAACTTGGTTCAAACTTACTGTAACCCATTCAGGATCCTCCAGTGTCAGCTTCCCAAGGAGCTGGGCCCACTGGCGCTGCCATGAACCCTGGCCTGGTTTACAGCCCGCCTTGGCCTGGTCTTGGCCGCGTGGCCTTCCTTTCCTCATTTTCCCTGTTATGGGGCAAAAATAAGGCCAATCTCACTGGGATAGAGAAGTAAGTGTACTTGTAGAAGACCCAACACTGAGCAGTTAAGAACCGTTGGCTATTTTTTCTCTTTTCCTTTTCTCTGAAGGTCTCTAATCTCTCACTGTAGCATAGCTCTCTCTCTCTCTCTCTCTCTCTCTCTCTGTGTGTGTGTGTGTGTGTGTGTGTGTGTGTGTGTGTAAAATTTAACTATATGTGGCACAGCAGGAAGGAGGCACAGCAACAAACACAGAGGGACACTATGTGAGGCCTGATAAATAAATAGCACAGAACACTGAGACGGGCAAGCAACCAGAGAATGCACTGAACACAGTAGCCACTGAGTGTGTAGCAGGGGATTTGAGTGAGCCGGTTCCTATGTACCTGAAGACAAAGCGGAACGTTCATGTGTAGCACCTTTATGTTCAGAATCCTTGGAAACGCAGGGCATATAGGATTCTGAGGTGAAATCTTCCAGAAGGCCTTTTGCTTTCAGAGTGACTTAAGGATATCCATGTTAGTGCTTTAAGCACAAGCTCATTCATTCATTCATTCATTCATTCATTCATTCATTCATTGGCTAAACATCTGGATGTCTGCTCTACCGTAGAGGATTGATGGAAATTTTTCTCATTTGAACCCAAGCTAGTCTTGGGGAGCTGGTTTTTGGCCAACAAAACAGAAGGTGACATCCAGAGACAGCCAGAGCTAAGGTTTGCAGCTTCTGTCTGCCCTTGTCTACCCCTCACTCAGAGGGAAACCAGTCACCATAGAAAGTGATGTAAGCGGCTTGTTGCTTAACTAACTTCTGGGAAATGAGGATTCAGCTTGAACTTTATGATTACTAGTTGTCGTAGTGCCAACCCTCCCTGGGTGGCATTTCAGGCATCCCAAGCACAGGTGGGAAGATACGTTCACCATCGTCAGAGGACAGCAATGTGGGGAACTCACACGGTAGGTGTGAACTGCCCTGCTCAGCCCAGCCACCCACAGAACCTTGGGAGACAATAATGTGCAATGTCCGAGCTCAAGGGTAGATTTATGCAGCGTTAGATAACTTGAGTGGAGCCTAATCTACTCAGACACCATTCCTGGGTAGAGCCCTTGAGCTGATATAAGGGACAGATATCCCATGATATCGTTGGTCAAAAAAAAACCAAAAACAAAAAACAAAAAAACCCCAAGGTCATTATTTGTGTTTATTTTTGTAGGAAAATTTTACTGAGTCAATAATTCTTATTTGACAAAAGAAGTGTGAGAAACATGATAACTTTGCTAATGAGTCCTACCATTGTAACACAACCATTGGTAAGTACCCTGTTACACACACACCTCACGTCATCTCCTTCTATCTCCTATCTACCTCAGTCTCTGAAGCAATTCCAGAAGCTCTGCGTTGCCTAACCTGTTGGCCCCATCTCACCTTCTGATACAAACTGTTTAGGGGAACAGGTACCATGGAGAAAAGAGGAAGTTAAGGAACATCCCAGCTGATCACCCCTAGGGAAAAAAATCAGCGAAGACTGGGATTGAAAATAAGTCTTAAAGAAGACACAGATTTAGTAGTTAAGAGCATGGATTCTGAAGCCAGATGGCTAGAGTTAGAATCCGAGGCTCTGACATTTCTAGTTGGCTGAACCTACACGGTATGGAGCCATCTCTTGCCTTAGCTCCCTCATCCTTCAAGTCTTGATGATGATGTCATTGCACCATGGCCTTGTGGGTATTAAGTAAAATGATGCTTGTAGGGTAACTAACAGTTGCACAGTGCACCCCTATGCTCATGCCACATAGGCAAACACTAGCTAACTGTACAAGTGACCATGTTGGTATGGTGCTGATAAGAGTACTGCCACCACCATGCCAATATCATAGCAACTCTGGCAAGCCCAGGCCATTAGTCAGTCACAGTACAGGTGACCAAGACAAGCCATCAATTAATATATTCAATTGAGTACTTGCTTTGTGAATATCCATCTTTATACCCAGATTTTTCCTCTTACCGTCCAAAATGTTTTTTCAAAGATTGCCAAGCCTTGCTGGCTGATGTGAGGCCACGTGGTTTTGACTTTTTGAGTCTTCTTCTAATTTTCTTCTTACCCATATGGCTGATAGTTGAGTATTTCGAAGCTCCATTCATTTAAGCCATTATTTTTTAAACTCTGGGGGTTAAGGGTTGGTTAGTAAAGAACTCACATCATGAGGATCCGAGTCCAAGCCCCAAAACCCACATGAAAGCATGATGTGGCAGTGTATACCCGTTATCCTGGGTATGTTAAGCCAGAAGGATCACCAAGGCTGACTGGTCAACCAATCTAGATGAATCAGTGAGCTCAGGGCTCAGTGAGAGACTCTGTCTCAAAATCTATAGTGGAGATACATTGAGAAAGACACCCAACATCAATCTTTGTCCTATACAGCATACACAATGGAGCACAAAGTCTATTCAAGGAGGCATTGAAGTTGGGTGACTTTGACAGGGATCCTGAACCCAGTGTGCTCCAAAAGATTTCAGTTTAACAGCTCACAGCTTACTCTTTGGTAAGATAGTCCAAATGAAGCATAACATCACTCTGGAGAGCAAGACGTACATACTCAGTTCACCTCCTTTATTTATATCTTGAAAATACTAAATTAATTAATTAATTAATTAATTTGTTACTGAATGTTTTCTTTATTTACATTTCAAATGTTACCCACTTTCCTGGTTTTCCCTCCAGAACCCCCCTATCTAATCTCCTCTCTGTCTGCTTCTATGAGGGTTCTCCCACTCCTACTCACCCACTCCCTCCTGCTTCCCTGCCCTGGCATTCCTCTACACTGGGGTATCGAGCCTTCACAGGACCAAGGGCCTCTCCTCCTATTGATACCAGACAATGCCAACCTCTGCTACATGTGTGGCTGGAGCCATGGGTCCACCCATATGTACTCTTTGGTTGGTGGTTTAGTTTCTGGGAGTTCTAAGGGGTCTGGTTGGTTGATATTGTGGTTCTTCCTATGGGATTGCAAACCCCTTCAGCCCTTTCTCTAGCTCCTCCATTGGGGTCCCTGTGCTCAGTCCAATGGTTGGCTGTGAGCATCTACTTCTGTATTTGTCAGGCTCTGGCACAGCCTCTCAGGAGACAGCTATAACAGGCTCCTGTCAGCATGCACTTTTTGGAATCTACGATATTGTTTGGGTTTGGTGTCTGTATATGGGATGGATCCCCAGGTGGGGCAGTCTCTGGATGGCCTTTCCTTCAGTCTCTGCTCCACACTTTGTCCCCATATTTCTTTTAGACAGGAGCAATCCTGGGTTAAAAATTTGGAGATGAGTGGGTGGCTCCGTCCCTCAACCGGTGGCCTTGCTAACCTCTAGATATGGTCTCTACAGGTTCTCTGTCCCCTTTCTTGGGCATTTCAGCTAATCTCATCCCTGTTGGGTCCTGGGAGCCTCTTGCTTTCCTGGCATCTGGGACTTGCTGGTGGCTACCCCCAGTTCCCCATCCCCCATTGCTACATACCTCTGTTCAATCTCCTGACCCTCTGTACATCTCCCCTGTCTCTTCCCATACTTTATCCTGCCCCCCTTTATCCTCTACCCCCTCCTTTCTTCCTCCCAAGGCCCTGCCACCATCTACCTCCCGTGAGTATTTTGTTCCCCCTTCTAAGAAGGACTGAAGCATCCACATATTGGACTTCCCTCTTGTTGAGCTTCATATGGTCTGTGGATTGTATCTTGGGTATTCGAGCTTTGGGGCTAATAGCCACTTATCAATGAGTGCATACCATGTGTGTTTTTCTGTGATTAGGTTACCTCACTCAGGATGATATTTTCGAGTTCCATTCATTTGCCTAAGAATTTCATAAAGTCATTGTTTTTGATAGCTGAGTAATATTCCATTGTGTAGATGTACCACATTTTCTGTATCCATTCCTCTGTTGAAAGACATCTGGGTTCTTTCCAGCTTCTGGCTATTATAAATAAGGCTGCTATGAACATAGTGGAGCAGGTGTCCTTGTTATATGAGGAGCATCTTTTGGCTATATGCCCAGGAGTAGTATAGCTGTGTCCTCAGGTAATACTATGTCCAGTTTTCTGAGGGACCTCCAGACTGATTTCCAGAGTGCTTGTACCAACTTGCAACCCCATCAACAATGGAGGAGTGTTCCTCTTTCTCCACATCCATTTTTGATCTTAGCCATTCTGACTGGTATGAGGTGAAATCTCAGGGTTGTTTTGATTTGCAGAAAATACCAAATTTTAATCTATGAAAATTTGATCTAAGAGAAAGGAGAGACAGGAGAGAGAGAAGAGAGGGTGAGAAGCCATGGCAGGCGATGTTAAAATTCTGCTCTGTGTATTTACAGGTTGTTATTAATGTTCCTAAGAGATGGATGGTACTGGGCTTTGTATGTTTAAGTGGGAAATTATATCTTATCAATTGGGTCAAAAAATTTGATCTATTAATTAATTCTTCACAGGCACGGCTTGTTCAGCTTATAGCTGGTCTAGTCATACCAGAGTCCTAGACCAAGCATGATGCAGGCATTCCAATCATTAAAGAATGACTGGCTCATATGTTTTATATCTTTTATTATGAAATATTTATGTATCTATGAGTCTGTGGCCCACTGCAACAAGCCTCACTTAGATTAACATTCTGCATAATTACAGTGCTTTATCAGAACTGGGTCACTGATGCTGTTACGATCCACAGACACTCAGATTTCTCTAGTTGCTTGCACTCTGTTGTGGTGTGTGTGTGTGTGTGTGTTTGTGTGTGTGTGTATGCATGTGTGTATGTGTATGTGTGTGTGTGCGTGATTGTATGTAAATTTATCTCATGAGCTTCATGTGACTACCACATCAATAATACGCAAAGCTCTGACCTAACTGCAGACCTGTTTCTACCGCTTCCTGCTATTTCTATTTCCTTGAAGCCCATTGACTATATCATACTGTGTGTTAGGAAAGAATTTATGTAGTTTTGCCCACTTGGAGTGGGACATTGAGGACCCCCAGATTTTTGCCCACATTACTGCTGATTCTATCTCATTAGGGAGTGGCACTGTTCAGAATAGATGCACCACAGTGGGCTGGCTGTTTGCCATCCTGCTCGTTGGAATAACACTGAAGTTGTTTCTATCTTTTGTTTACTACAAATCCATTAATTACTTTCCTTGTTGGTGTGAACAAATATGAAACATGAAGCAGTTCGGATTACTGTTTGAGGGATACAGTCCATCATGACAGAGAAAGTGTGGCACAGGCTTCCCCACACAGCTGCTCACATTTCTGCAGTCAGGAAGCAGAGGACACACAGGAAGTGGGTGGGATTACAAAGAGTTGAAGCCTTTCCACAGTGACCCAGTATCTCCTGTGACGCTCACACCTTTAAAGGTCCCACAGCCTTCTAAAATAACTCAGCTGGAAAACCACGAGTTCAAATGCATGAGCCCGTGGGGGACACATATAACCCAAATGCTGCCGTTAGTCTTACATACAAGTTTCCGTATGAAGGCAAATGTACACTTCTCTGTGACAAATCCTGACGGTACATCTGATTCCTATGGGAAGTTGATTTTAATTTTAATGGAAGCCTCTGAGCTGCTTTTTAGAAGGGGGGCATTATATTGCCCGTAGCCATGTGTGATCACGGAATTTACCTGTATCTTTGCCAACACTTAGCATTATCTCTATTTCCTATTTTACTCATTATGATAAGTGGGCGTGTTCTATTACTGTGGCTGTAATCTGTGCTTGCCTAGTGGGTTAAATGTAGTTGTTTGCTGTCAGTGTGAACTTTCAGTGACATGTGTACTTGCATAGTTTACATGTTTAACATAACAAAAAATTTGATACATACACACATCCTTATTCTAGATTAAAGCCATTTATCATATGTTTGGAAACATCATATCAAATATTTTCACCAATGCTATAACCTTCTGTAGAACAAGTGTTTAATTTTCATAGAGTTCAGTTTATCAGTGTTTTCATTTTTGAAACATGCCCTCAATGTGCCACATTCCAGCCTTTCAGGTTCTCCTGTGACACAGTGTGCTCTCTACGGCAAGTTCTAATTCTTTACCTAAACATAATTCTTGAACTCTACCCTTTGATTTTTCTAAGAGTTGTAGCTTTATATATTGCACTTTACGCCTTTGATTTTTATTTTGTATTGATTTTTTTATAAAGGCTCAAGTCAAATCAAAGGTAATTTGGAGGGAGGGTGTAAATTTGTCAAAATGCCCTAGCACCAATTTGTAAAAGGCTAGGCCTCCTCCATTGGGTTACTTTTGCACTCTGTCAAGAATAAGCCTGGCAGGGCTTGGTGGCACTTGCTGTAATCCTAGTACTTGGAAGTCCAAATAGGAAAATTGCTGAGAGTTTGAGGCTGGACTTAGTTTCATAATGAAAATCTCTCAAACACACAGACACAGGCACGCGCTCACACAGCACACACACAGAGACACACACACAGGCACACACACACACACACACACACACACACTCTTACCAACACATACAACCAACCCAGTGTGAAATCTCACTTCTTTCCCTGTAAGTGTCTCTGTTCAAAGGGCCTCCCAGCCCCTCCTTTATGTGATTTTAAGTATGTGTGTGCCTTTCTTTTATAATTAAACTCTGTTTGTAAACTGCTTTATATTTTACAAGTCAACATGATTTTCAGTCATGAAAAGTTCTTACATATTCTTACAGTGCTAGTTTGTTTGTGTGGCTATGTGGTTTCCCAGTATAAATTGTATTTTGTTAACTGTTTTTTAAGGACTATACAAATGTTCCCACTTTTATTTAGAAAGAATGTTGCATATACACATCTAAGATAGTGCCCTGCACCTGCTCTGCACAGTAGGCTTAGAAATCTAGCTTCTCCTACTGAGTGGCAAGGTTATTTTTCCATACACCAAATCATCTACACAATTTGGGTTCTTACTATGTAGACTAGGGTGGCCTTGAACTCACAGAGCTGCCTGCCTATGCTTCTGCCTCCCAAATGCTGGGATTATATGCCTGGCTTTACATCAATGTTTTTGGCAAATAGTTTATTCCAGCTACAATTGCTTTGTTTCAGTCTTATGGCGAGTGTTATTATCGGTGTTATAAATGCATCCACATCTGCATGTACAACGGTAATTATTGGAAATGAAAACAAGAAACAGGAACAGCTATATTGGAAGAGTGACTTTTGGGGTGTCACTGGTGAATGGGATCTCTCCTTTTGATCATACTCAACACCCGTGTTCCTTGAAGTCAACAAAAAACATCGTATTGCATTTCTTATATAATTGGAAATAATGTCTGCTCAAACCCTAAGCCTGTAGGAGGGTGTATTCTATACCTCAGCTCCTCCACATTAGAAGAGCTTCGGGAGCTTTTAGGAGACACGGAAGCCTGGAGCCTGCCCCAGAAGTTCCATGTTCTGCTTCAGAATCAGCACATTAACATATTTTAAAGGTCCCCTAGAAAGTTCTAATGCACAACAGAAGATGGGAAATCCTGCTGCAGGGGATGGAAGGCACCCAGGGTCCCCAGAAGGCCACCATGGCGAGGCAGTCTCAGCACGTGGGTCTATGGAATCACGATCCAGAGCACTCTCCGTTCTCTGTGGTGTTGACATGAAACTAAATTCAAATAAACCTGGAAAGCTGCAGCAAAGTATGCTCACACTGTGTGCACATACGCAGTTCTGGGACAGGCTGCCTTTTTTACCCCAAGGTGGAGCTACTCAGCTCCTTCCACCCAAGCAGATATAACGAGCCTATCCTAGCCATGTCCCTGAGAAATCACACCAAAAATTCCCACACTGTGACTGGCATCAGGAGGTAGGAATTCTTTATTTGGAGAGCTACTTTGTTCTAACGACATGGCTGGAAGCCTGTACTCAAAGGACAGAAGAACTCTCCTGTCCGGCTTACTCTCCACCTAATACTCCTCCCTGATGGGGCTAGATTCCCAATGCGGGAAGCTGTTTCCCTCTCAGCTCCACTCTGCACATCTCTCCTGATGCCTTCTCCACCCTGACTGATCCTGTCTCCATATTCTTGACACATGCTTGGCCTCCCTCACAATGGTCTGCCTCTGGTTGGGTGAGGTTGAATGGGTGACTGTAGGAATAAATCCATTTTGGGGGAAGGTATGTGACCCTATGGTTGGCAGGGCCCAAGGGAAGATGGGAGCAACCGAAACAAGATGATCAAGCCACAATGTGATTGAAGGGAGAAAGTGATGGTAGAGGTGGGTTTCCTTTGTGTAGACAGAACATGTGCTATGAACAGCCTAGCGAAGCACTAAATCAGCCCCAGTGCATGACGTGGAAGATAGATTTCGGTGGAGTATGAAACTTCCCAGAGTGGAGTAAGATGCTGGGGGAAGCCTGGGTTCACCTCCAAAGTCCTGTTCTGACTACAAGAATCTAGACTTCTCGGAGGCCTCCTCAGCTGGAACGAGCAGGGTGGTAACGTTCACTTTGCCCTTGACTTTGAATATTGGCTTTGTGTAGCTATTCAGTCCTTGAAACAATTCAGTCCAATGTGATGTGGAAAACGTACAGGCAGCTGTGAACAATGCAACATGCAAACATCAAACATTTACACGAACAATGTCTTGCATTAATGGCATATTCTATATTGACTACATAGATTAAATAAGTCGTATTACTAAAATTAGGGGGCTGGGGAGATTGCTTAGTGGTTAGAGAGCTGGTTGTGTAAGTATGAGGACCAGAACACACAGAAAGTGGTGAGTGTTGCGGCAACCTGCTTAACTCCACGTGCAGGTACACATAAGAGCATTTGCACCCACACAGATGCAAACACACACATACGCACACATGAATACCACATTAGTACATGGAAGTGGAAAAACAAATCTATTTCCTCTGTGATTTAAAGATAAAATTTAAGAGTAATTTTAAGATTACTTTAATTTAAAATTTTTAAAATGAATACACTCAAGTTGAATGCTTGTTTCTTTCGAAATTCAAATTTGTATAGATCTAACCCTCCATCCAGGTGGTGGTATTTAAAGGCGGGACCTTGGAGAGTGGGTAGATTCATTTGAGGTCATGGATAATGAGGGAGGGCCCTTGCAAGAAGAGCAGAGAGACGGAGGCCTCCCATCGCTCTCCGCCTTGTGAGACGTAGGGAGTGAGTGGTGAAGAGCCTCCTTTGTGGTGGCATGTAATCTATCAGATGGCACCTTCTTCTAGAATTCTGCATCCTCCAGAACTGCTGGACATAGATAGCTGTGGTTAAACCAGTCAGTTATATTCAGTCGAGCTTGCTAAAGCATGTGGCAGTTAGAGAATTAGAAATTATTTAAGAACCTCACAGGGCTGTTTTGGATGGTAGCTTTTTTTTTTTTTCCTCCAACTCAAATATGTCTTTCAAGATGCACCACAGCCCCGGGCTCTGTTCTTGCCAACTCTCTATTCTTGGTTTGTAATCAGAGCTGTTGCAAGCTATCTCATCTGGCTCTTTGTCTCCCTGGCCTCATCCCAGTGCCTTCCCCAAGACAGTTAATCCTCTGCAGTGGTTCCCCACACCCTGTGGCACTCGCTGCTTAGGGCTCTTCCCCAGAAGGCTCTTGTGCTGTTGCTTTGCCTCTTCACCTCTGTTGCTCTTTGCTGGCTGGCTTTCCTTCTCCCTCTGAGAACTGGCCCCCAGGGCAGCTGCACTCTTACCCACTTTTTCCAGTGATCTTCTTCCAGACAAATGCACCCTAGCCATCAGCCAATGGAGCCATCATGGAGACCAGTGACAGCCTTCAAACCTCCTCACAGTTCATGCTCACCCCAGGTGGAACAAAAAGGACCAAGAGACTCTTCAAGTGTTACTGATGGCAACCAAAAACAATGGCTACTACCATCAGTGGTTGATGTTTTTTAGTGTGGTCAGGAGTTCCACTGGGCACATTACAGATATTTATCAGTTGATTACTACAATGACCTGACAAGGGTATGCTGTGACCCAATGTTAAAAATGAAAATAAAAAGGGGGGGGGGGTTCATCAGATTAGCTTACCTAAGACCACTGCTACTCCTAGGATTTAGCTTAGAGCTATCCCCAGAGTCCTTGCTGCTGACCACTATGTTTGCCCTGTCTCCCATAGGCTTGTCACCTCACAGCTTGAGCAGCCAAGTTGAAATTCAATGCCGATTATGGAGTGATGTCTATAAACAAATTCGCCAGGAGAGCGAGCAGCTGTATACTTGTGTATCATTTTGCATATTCGCTAGCTGATTTCTGCTTTCCCCAAATGGTGCTCAGGAAGGGAGACGAGACTTTTTGAGACCTCTTTAGCACACTGGAAAAACTGAGTGTAGGGGAGAGTCCCATGCTGGGTCAATGCGTTAAAAAAATAAGAGAACCTCAGTGTCTTCATATTTTTTCTTCGTTCATCCATTTGTATCCAGACATTGAACTGCCAGGATGGTGGATTTTGGTGGGAGAGTTTTTGTTATGACTGCAGATTTCCCTGTGTTGTGTGAGAAGTTGAGTTTCTCAGATGAGAGTATAGTATACCAGTCTGAGCCAGTCTGGTCATTGTGCTCCAGTAGGAATGTAAGGCTTTGTCCTGAGGAGGTAGCCTTAATGTGACAGACCATCATGTGAGAGGAGTTCTCTCCGGTGCAAAAGGACTGTGCTGAAGGAGTGTGCGGTGTTCTGAGAAGAAAGGGGACCAGGAACTGCCCTCTGCTGGGGGCAGTTCCGATGGAGAAGGTCCTGAGTTGGTTCTCCAGCTTTAGAAATGAAATGCCTGAGTTCAGTAGAGGACCTTAAAACTTTCAACTTCATTATGTTTCCTAAAAATATGCCTGTTGCCATAGCTCCTTAGAGAGTGGCAGTATGAATTATTTATTGGCACACGTAAAATATTAACATCAATAAATTATGCCATAGCCTTGAAAACACTCTACCCGTTTGGAGAAGCTAGTTTGAAATAATGTTTTTCAAGTTATTGAAATTTCCAGGTTCTATGATGTGGGGAGGATTCTCAGACACCAGTGAGAAGCACAGAATGATTGGCTCAATGCTCAGACCTCGAGCGTTACAGACAGAAGAGGATTCTGTCCTTCCAAGTGCTTCTCACCCTTTTATTCAACCAAGAACAATGTCCTCACAGTACATGTTCACGTAGTTTTTTTCCAAAGTTTAAGTGCTACTAAGTTATATATTTTGAATATTAAGAGTCCAAGTGTCTCTTTTTCTATATTTGGGTTATTTTAAGCTAGATGGGAAAGGATTTTCCAAATTTAGATGTTGGAACTCAGAATAAACCCTTGAGGTTGCCCAAAGAGAAGAATACCCACCTTCAACTGTGGTCAGCTATGACAATCTACCCTTGACATCGAAGCTTGGGTCTCAGGTGCTTGAGAACTGAGTGGTAAGGGAGACTGATTCCCATGCTGTGGCCTCTTCCCTTCCCCACTTCAGTCAGTTGCTTCATTTAGCTTCTGTGTGGGACCATATATGTTTATGTCACCCTCTTAGGCCTGGCTCATCGAAGAAGCAGGCCTAGGTTTGCAAGCAGGGAGAATACTAGAAGTGGGGTGAGATCTTGCTAGTCATAGAGAGACATACGTCTCGCCTTTAGACATCCTTTCAAGGGCAGAACACAGTCCAGAAAGGGATGAAACAGTTCAGAATGCATGGCATGATTAGTCTCCTGTTGAAAAATCTAACTGAATTGCTTGACTGGTGCTCATAGATGCAGTGGGGTACTCAGGGAGCTCGGCATCTCTGGTTTCAGCTCAGGTTGAACAGCATTTGCTCGGGAGCAGAGGAGGAGACAAGGGTTGAACTAAGACCTCCAGCTCATCTTCACAATTCTAGAACCTACTCTTTGCAAATCCTTGTGTTTCCCTGTGTGTAGCCCTGTTTCTACTTGTTACTTTGTGCTGTAGTGATCTGTCCAGACATGTTTCCCTCAAAAAAGGAAACAAAAATCTATCCATGACTCCATTTAGTCCAGTGGCTAGGACCTAGGAGCCACTCTAAAGATTGCATAAATATTTATCAACTGAGTGACTTTATAGCATGCATTTATGGGTGCATACACATTTGTGTACATTTTAATTTATAGCTCAAGTTATCAGCGAGTAGTCCTGCCTCCCATGGTCAGGTCTACATTCCTTAGAACAAATGGTTATTTAAATCCCTTAACAACAGAATATACTACCTGATTCTCCAAGCATTGTACTTGTAGTTAATGAATTCCTTTACAGGTTGGACCACAGAATGGCAAAGTAAATTACCAAAGTACAGGCAGGATTCTTCTGAATTGTATTTCTAGGTCAAGCTCATAACATCAGAAATGACCCTGGTGACTAGGACTCTAGATGTGACTTGGCTGGTTTAGGGAGGTTGGTGTCTACACAGGCAATCAGACATGCCAAGCAGGTGGGCAGACATGAAAGTTGAAATAGGATCATGGGTAGGGGAGTTCTCAGCCACTTAAGCCAGACGGGGTCAAGACCAGATACAAGCAGAGGTAGATATGGTGTGCCTAGGTGGAGAAATTGCCAAAACAGGGGTGGTGGGTGAGGGTGCAGAGTGCTATGCAAAGGGACTTGCTAAACTGAGATTGGCTCATGCCAACTACAACTACACATTCCTCCCTTTCTGAGTGTATTCATTTGTTCAGCACAATCTGTATCATTTACTCAGTGTCAGCCACTGGGAAAATGTAAACACACCAATATAAACAAGGCACACTAAGCTAGTAAAGTGAAAGCCAAACCTCTCAGACACATGAGTAGAGTTGTAATACCGTGTCATAAGTGGTGAAAGGGGCGGGAGCTGGTGGAAGACTCTGGGAACACATGACCAGGTCAAACATGAGATAGGTAAGATGTGGTTAGCACAGTGAGGATGACGATCAGTCAAAATAATCCTACTCAAGGTATGGATGTGTGTATGAGCAAAAATGCAAAAGGCCAGGGATGACGTTTACTCGGGAGTTGTACACACCCAGCCATAGCTAGATCCTGTGTGCTCCATTGAATAGTCCTCACTTTCTTCTAGTAACAATGAGTCGACTCACCTGAGGCGTGAGTTCATCGGATAGGTTTCAAGAGCACCTGCTACCACAAAAGTGTGATTAGTGGGACGGGAAGAGACACCACGGACACACGGCTGTGAGTGCAGTGCAGGCAGTGAGAACCAACCCAAATGGATTCTATGTCGGGCAATCACCAAAGGCCAGTGGCTGACTAGATGTGAATGATCAACCAGCCGTGGAGGGCTGAGATCCCAGCCTGAGTGGCTGGGAGACCACCTCACTTAGGAGGCACACAAGCAAGGAGAGAGGAGTTAGTGTCACGGAGTGACCGTGCTAAATCCCCATACATCTGAATCCCTACTACTCACCTTCCTTCATCAAAATCAACATGTCTCCTTTGGGAGGTTAAGGGGGTGCAATGCTTGGCTAGGATCCTGACTCACGTGTAAGCCTTACTTAGTCCTTCCTTCTCTTCGCCAGTATTTATTAAATAGCAAGTGTGTACTCACAGCACCCAGCGTCTCGCAGCCCCCAGTGCCCATGTGTGTAGGTGGTTCATCTCTGTAGAGGGCAGTTCTAGGCATACATATCACTGTACATGCTGTCCCATGCTACCTAATGCAGTCCCTGCTCCCTGTTCTCAGAGCTGCGGCAATTTCGTTTGTCATTAGATTAACGTGGCTTCCTTAAATTTTACTTTAATCGTTGAGCTTTTACTTGGGAAGAAGTTAGATTCCTAGAGAAAACTCTGGATAAGTTTCTTCATAGGGACACAGGCTTGGAAACTGTTTTCTAAACTCTAGAATTTTATGGCTGATCCCAGGGCTCTCTGGGTCTGGAGGGATAGTGCAGCAGATAGCTTTCCCAAGCTGAGTGTCAAGACACGTCAGTGGGGTCTACCAAAAGGAACCTCAAATGTCCAGATGGCTAAAATTCACTTACGGGCTCCAGTCTAAGCCCAGAAGACAGCATCTTACAAATCTAATTCTGAAACTCAGGGCTGTGTCTATCTTTCCAGGAATCTACCTTACACACTGCTCTCTGAGGGGTAATTAAAAAATCAAGCAAAGTTCTTGGAATTTTCAACTCCTCAGGGATACACAAGAATTAATAAAGTGATTTGGAATTCCTAGCCTGTTGTAAATAAAACTTTCCCGGGACTATTAGTTTACTAATATTATTTAATGATCAATACAGATATAAACATTATATATTTATCTCAGTCAATTAAGCAAGACCATTATGGACATGACTCAGATTAGATTTATTCCAGAAACTTTTGAGTTTTTAGTTTTGTTTTGTGTTAAGGCTACCCCATGCAGTTTGGACTGGTCTGGAACTTTCTATATAGCTGTCAATGACATTGAGCATTTGATGTTCATCTTCCAAGGGCTGAGATCAGCTTATGCTTCCCAATTTGACTTACATGTTTAGTTTTGCACAGAGAATGTATCCTGCTCAATAGTAAGCAACCTCTAGCTCAGTTGGCTACCTATTACACACTTAGCTAGCCAAAGAACAAATAATGCAGCTTCCTCAGTCCACTGACACAGGAGAGAGATTGCCTTTGTGCCTTGCTTTTCTGTTGGTGTGAAAAGCTAGCATGACCAAGTCAACTTACAAAAGCAAGAGTTTATTGGGGTTCTGGTTTCAGAGGGTTAAAGTCCGTGGCCATCATCATGGTCAGTAACGTGGCAGGAGGCAGGCAGCCATGGCACTGGAGCAACAGTTGAGAGCTTACTTCTGATCCATGAGCAGGAGGGCAGAGAAAGGGGTGTGGGGATGGCATGAGCTTTTGAAACCTCAGGGCCCACCCACAGTCATACACATCCTCCAGCAAGGCCACACCTCCTAAGTCCTTCCCAAACAGTTCCGCCAGCTAGGCACCAAGCATTCAAATATATGAACCTGTACAAGTCATCATCGTTCAAAACACGTATATAAAAGCAAAATATGCTAGTCTGCAAACTTTGGGAGCCTGAATCACCCTCTGATGCCATCTTGATTCTTTTAGTAAGAGTGGGGAAAGTTTAGTCCAGATAAAGAAATTTGTTGAGAGGTCAAAGTTAATGCTAGAGCCAGGATGCGCTCTGGATTCTGGAGTCCAAGGCTGTCATCAGCTACTGTGTTACGTTCATTCTTGTTCAGAATTATCTTCTAAGACCTTGAGACTGAACACAGATTTCTGGCGAGCTGTCTACTGAGTGGACCACAATTTTTATCAGCCTTGGAGCTTCATCTCAGACTTTTGCTTGGTGCGACTCCCAGGAGCAATTGACCTGCTCTGGCTACAGCCGCGCAGGCTGTGGGCGGACCCACGGGACGGCTCTGAACAGCATTTTGGAAGTTTCACAGATCAAATCAAGCTATCTGGTCTGATTACAGTAAGCCATCAACTATGCCCATCCAATCAGGCCTCAGGGTTTCTGCCAGTGGAACTCCCACTTGCCACATCCACAGTCGTGTTACTCAGTCATGTTCAATTATTCAAAAACCACTTTTATTTGAGGCCCCGTGCCTTCCATAATCTTAGGAACATTGCTTTGTAATGTGGGCAAAAGTTTGGCCATGAGTTGTCATCAACGAAAATGCAGTTTACTTCCCAGGAGGGCCTTCTCAGGGGTAGTTAGTGTGGCGGTTGGACGTTTTCATGAAAGCCAAGCATCCTTGTGACACAGCATTCCTATTGGGCTTGGCAAATGGAAAATTGGTCTCTGGGGTCCTGCAATACTCTTCCCCATTATTGAAGCCTATAAGGAACTGTAGAAATATATGTATATATTATATATAACGATAGCTAGTTATAGCCTTTTAATTTGATGATTTTGATCATATATATATATATGCACTCTCTCTTCCTTCCCTCCCTTCTATCTTTCTCCTTTCCTTCTTCCTTCTCTTTCACCTCCTAACTTCCTCTTCATACTTCTACTCTCCCCTCTTTCCCTGAAATTTTAGGAGTCAGTAACACACATGAAAGATAAAAGTAAAAAGAAAGTTCTTTTCCCAAGATGCAGGTGTGATAACATTCTCTGGAGAACATTTCTTCACCAATGGACAGAGGAGCGTGGCTTGGGGACACTCAGGCCAGATTCACAGCTCTGTAATAAGACTGCAGGCTAAAATACTAGGATGGACGGGAAGCTGGCCACTTTGAACCTAGAAGGCGTCTTCTCCTGGAGGACATCAGCAGTAATCCATACCTGTTTCTGCCCTTTATGTCTTTCAGGCGTTTGATGAGAGCTGCATGCACGAGGGGCTAGGTGGAAGCATGGATCTCAGTGGAAACTGGACTCTGGAGGACGGAAGCTGGCTGTCACCCACTGGGGATCGCCACTTCCCCAACGGCAGAGGCGGTATGGCCACTTTCCCGTTGCCAGCTCTCATGGTCTCTCCCGTTCCTCCCCTTCACTGTGTCAGCCTGCCTGACAGAGTCTGATTAGACATCAAACAGATCCTCAATGTATGCAGCATTACCTATGCTACTTTAAGAAAAAACAATTGCCCCCTGGGAAACTAGGATTCAGAATGTTTGCTTTGCAGAGTGCTGATGGGGACCTGAGGTGCTGTGACTGCCATCTCCTGAGCTCTAGTCCTCACCAGATTTGATACCAGCCAACATCATTGAGCTCACACTGAGTGTCAGGCACTGGGCTCTAGCTTTGCTTACAAGCTCCGAGGGCAGAGGACAGAACAGCCAGGGCTAACAGTCTAGGCTAGCCCCCCTCCCGTTCTTTCTCTTTGTCCAATTATTGAATCAGTGGGGCTCAGCCCTAAACAATGAGGGTGCTGAGGCTTCTGTGGAGTAGAGCCTACCTGTAAGAGGCAGAAGGCTGATGCAGAGCTGTGGTCCTGTACTGACTTTATGTCACCCTTCCATGCCCCCAAACTGATAGAGCTCTGTGGCGAGAGCTGGAGCCACTGATGAGATCCAAGATCCCTGAGGCCCATGCTTTTAAAGAATGTGCCTCTAGGTTGTGTACTTGCCCATTGCCAAACAATGGAAAGATGAAATGAGAGGGAGAAAGGAGGGGAAAGGGGAGGGGAGGGGGAGGGGGAGGGGGAGGGGGAGGGGGAAGGGGATGAAAACCCAGGCAGACATTGGGATCATTAGACTGCTCTGGCATGTTGTAGCTCTGACATGGAGTAGCTCACACGGAATGAATATGGATGGTGTTTATGGATCATACTCTAGTATCTCCTCTCACCAAGACTACCAGAGGGAAAGCCTCTAAAAACAGAGGTTCTCAACCTGTGGGTCCAGACCCCTTTCACAGATGCCACCTAGGATCATCAGTAAACACGGATATTTACATTAAGGTCCTTAACATTAGCAAAATTAGTTATGAAGCAGCAATGAAAATCATTTTTATGGTGGTGGTGGGTCACCACGACATGAGGAACTGTATTAAAGGGTTGCAGAGTTAAGAAGGTTGAGAACCACTGTTCCCAAAGGAACATCATATGCTCTGAGAGAAGATACACTGTTGCAGCCTATTACAAAAGCCAAAGTCCTTTGCACCCAATACCCATGCAGCCGGCTCCTGGGTGGCTGACAATGAGTGTGTGATGGATGCCCTGTCCCATGAGTATCTGTGCCTTTGTGAGAATACTTTTGCTTCTACCATCGCCCTCCCCTCTCTATACCTCCCCAACACACACACACACACACACACACACACACACACCAGTCCCTTCCCATTGCTCTCAGAATGTGAACAGCATCTCAGCCAATGGCTGAGGGTAGTGGGGAGAACAGACGTCAGTGGGACCCACTGGTGCCATGCAATAGAATCAACTCTAGAGTTTTTAGAATGGTAAGACTCAGTTACCATGGTAACAGGGGCATGGCCATGCTTATTGTGACCACGCTCTCACATCAGTCTGTAAGCTCACAGACCCACAGTCCTCCGCAAGGCTGGCCATAGCAGGGGGTAGAGCTGTTTTGAAGCTGCCCGCAGAGGAGCCCGGGTATGGGATGAGCTTCTGAAGCTGATGGTACTTAACACAGCGGAGTGTCCGCTCAGACTATCGGTCTGCAGTGACGGAGACACCCAGGACAGAATGAAGCAGAGCTGACATTACAGGACACAGCCCAGTGACCAGTGGTCACCCTGACTGGAACTTGAGAGTTCTTGTGGGCAGCTGGTATTGCGGGGATCCTCAGAGGACCTGGGCAGAGGTTCAGGAAAAGTTCATGGCTTAAAGCAGAGCCTGGTGAAGACTGGAAACGGTGCCAAACCCTCTGTGGCAGAGTTAGGTCTGAACTGGATAAATTACAAAAATTATTTACTGGTTATATGCGATTTCCTGGCTAAGCCCTTTTTTTAATAGACATAGACATCTCAAACAATTCTTATCGGAAAGAAACCATTCTCGGATGATGAATGAAGAAACTAGGCCTGAAGTATTGAGAACTTGCCCAGAGTCATTCAGCTATAAATGGTAGAGCTGAGCCTGGAGCCTGAATATGCAGCACCACAGGCAGCATAGGCCGTTCCAGTCAGTGCCAAACACTCCTCGCTCTGCCTGTGAAATCTGAGATTCCGGTGGGTGGCTCCTTGACAGACCCGGGTGGCTGGCAACTAGTGACTGCTTTGCAGAGAAAAGAACTCAGAGTAGAGGCAGAAAGCACAGTGATGCTGAAACACTCAGACGCTGGGGGTTGGTGGGGGTGGGGCGTACATCTGTGTCTGTTTACACATCTCAAGGTCTGGGGTGGGGGGGGTCATCTGCTTGGAAAACCACCCTCTAACCCCACCTCAGCAGGCTGCTGGCAGCTTAGAGGCCTGATACCCAGGGTGGGATTTTCATTTGTAGTGAAGTTCCACGGAAAGTTGAAGTGTGAAGGCCTTAGGGCTCTGTTCTTTGCTTCATGGAGTCCTCATTAAAATTCTGTCTCTGCCAGTAAGGCTCAGTCATCCTGAGTCACAGATCTTCAGGCAGATCCACAAATTATCCTGAGTTTCTCCCCGAAGTTGTTAGGGAGGGACTAATTCCAGGAAGCCGATTAAGAAGGCCCTCAGCCCAGGGTGTGTGTGTGGTGTGGTGGTGGTGGTGGTGGTGGCGGCGGCGGCCATGGTGGCGGTGGCAGTGGTGGGGTGATAAGAAGTTTCCGAAGGAAAGTCCCCCTCCTTGGTTCTTGCTTCCTACACGCTTTCAAATTCTTCAAAGGACCTGGCCCAGTGGGTCCTTTGGAACACATTACAACCTGGAACACTGTTATGCCTCTGAGTGTCACGGTACAATTTGGTCTGGCCTGGGCTACAATCTCCCACACCTGGGATTTGTTGCAGGGTGAACTGGCCTTTTCCGTACCCACAAAGCATTTCTTCTTTTAGCTGTGCTCACTCAGCTGTTTGGGGTGGAGGTTGGGGACTTCCCCCACCCCCTGCTTGCATTCCTCCTTAGGGGAGGGGCAGGAAGATTGGGAAGCCCAGCCTGCCAGCATGAGGCCAGCAAATCACAGAAGGTCAGTGGCTAAGGTCTCACTTCGGTCATCAAAACAGAAAGATTTCCCTTGTGGTGCCGCAGGGCTGGGGAGAAGCCAATCTTGGTGGAGAAGGAAGGAAGTGGCCATTTCTGAGTGCAGCGTGCTCGCCGAGCCTTGCCGCCTTTGTCATTATCACTTCTGAGGTGATCACCGTATTAAGAGGGGAGGACCATGAATTCAAGGCCCATCTAGATAGGTTACAGCGGAGTTCAAGGCCAGCCTGGGATGCCTAGAAAGACCCTCTGTGTCTCAAACAATTCAAAACAACCCTCACCAGACTCTTGTGAGGTAGCTGTTCTTATCTCTGCACTCACATCAGCACCCTGAGTCCAGAGGCATCTGGTGAAGCCAGGCTCATACAGCGAACAGCAGCACGGCTTCATGGAGACTCGTGTCTTCAGGGCCCAGAACTCTGTCCTGTCACTTCTCTGCCAGGTTCACAGGTCACCCTCTCCAGCCTCTTCACTCCTGTGACTCCTGATGCTCCTTGTCTCGCATCCTCCCTGGGGTAGAACGGAGCAGCAGCCCTCTTACCCCGGATGTCCATTTTACAGAGAAGGGCATGGCAAAGGAACATTTGGAGTCTTACCAAGAAGAATGGCAAAGCCAGGCCTAGAGCGCAGGCCTCTGCCTGTCCCTGCCCCAAGCACACCGTGTTGACTGCCAAGGCGACCTCTTGAGGAAGCCATGCCAATGTGGACAGAGAGGCACCCAGGCAGTCCAGGAAGACTCCATGACATTTCTGAAAGAGCAGTTCTCCCTTGAATCCAGGGAGCTGGGGTGAGGTATGGGACCAATGGCTGCTGCATGTTGGCATCCGTACCACTCTTCCTGGGCATCGGCTGCGGATTTCAGTTACCGAAAGTGCATTTGCCCCTATTCCCAACACCGCTATTTTGTCTGATTTCAGTAGATCCAGCAGAGCGTTAGTGGGAAGTGCATTATTTCCCTCTGCAGGGCCCTTTCTGTGTGTGTATTTTTGGAATCACTTTTCCTTCTGGTTCCTGTCTGCATGCGTCTTCCAGGAACATCCTGACTCGGTCTGAGCCCGTTGCCTTTCCAATGGTGTTGAGTGCAGAGCCTTTTAAAGCTTTACCTCTGCAGCATACTTGGCTAAGGGGCTGGGGGAGGGGTTGGGGGAGGGGCTGGACACAGCCAGTCGGCTCGCACCTTTCAAGGGTCTTGCTTTTGTGAGCAGTCTAGAGACCTTACTTAGTGTTTTACCAAAATGAATCCTTGCAGTTTGTGCCAAGGGTAACAACTGTGAAGTTTTTGTTTTGTTTCGTTGTTTTTCAACGAATTCCCACTTAGGCAACTCTTTTATTTAAATTCCTTCTCATCCAGGATCTGAAGCAAGGTTGTGCTAAAAGGAAGGGATAGTAAACCCTCAGGAGGGATGTCACCTGGGCCACTTCACCCTGGGGGGTAATCACCAATTAAAACAAACCTGCAAGCCTCTGTCTGGGTGGGTGGGCTTGTGTTTGTCCTTGGTGTCTGACATTTGTCAGTCTGTTCTAAGGTGTGTGGATGGGAGACGGGGCTACACCACCAGCACATTGTCTTCTCCAGGGGCGGGAGGCAGGAAGGCTGTTTCCCCATTGTGTTCTGCTCTTTACTGTGGAGGCCTCCAGCAAGTGGACTGCTACAGGCCTCCACTACCTGCAGAAAGAGGCCGAGGGCCATGCCAGGGAGCACAGGCTGGAGGAAGAGGTCCTGGCCCTCTCTGTTCTTCACACTGCTTGAAATAGGAGCAGGGACCTCTTGCTGACCACAGGGGCCAGGACAGCAGGGCAGCCGCTCTCCACTTGGGACACAGAAAGGTAGCACTCTGGAGTGCTGTGAACCACTGTGTAGGAGAAGGAAGAATTTTAAGCACCCAGCTGACAGATACTACATCTGCTTGGCTTCTCCCAACCATCTAATGAGAAAAGTTTCCTTCCTGTTCTCAGGAAGTTGAGCCTTTACGTGAGAATTGCCATTCCTGAGAGAGTGAGTGTCCCCATTCCTGAGAGAGTGAGTGTCCCCATTCCTGAGAGAGAGAGTGTCCCCATTCATAACTGACAGCCGAGGTGCAAACTTATTGAATGTGCAGTGTCTGTTATAACTCAGTGACGCTCCAGCACCATCATTTTCTAGAATAAGCACTTGGTGTGTGGCCAAGGTCCTCTGCAGGGGAAACCCTTGTTAGACAGTGACAGGAAAGGGCTGGGGAGCTAGTGAAGTGGTTAAGTGCTTGCCAATCAGCCGTGAGGGTTAGAGTTCACATTCCCAGAACCTAAATGCTGGATGGGCGTGGAAACCTGCCAGTGATTCCAGACCCAGAAATCGAGACAAGATAGAAGAGCTCCAGAACAAACTAGCTAGCAAGACTAATTGTATCAGTGAGCTCTGAGTTTGACTAAGAGGCCTTGCCTCATTGAATGATGGAGGATGATTGCTGACATCAGCCTTAGGTCTATACATGTGTACACACATGCACATCACACACACATACACACACAGGCACATGCACACATGGATACACACACACACACACACACACACACACACACACACACACACACACAGGAAAATGGAAAAAGAAAAGGAAGGAAGGTAGAGAAATAACAGGAGAGTTGGCACCAGTCTATTCTGCATCTGCAGATTTTGGCACAGCCTTGAAAGCACAGCAAATTCCTAGTGAATGGCTTTGTTTGTTCGAGATGGGGTCTCCCTTCATAGTCCAGACTGGCCTCTAACTCATAATCCTCCTGCCTCAGCCTCCAGAATACTGGGATTAGAACCATGGACTACCATGCCTGGCATAACTATCTTTTCAATTACCAAAGTGTGTGTGTGTGTGTGTGTGTGTGTGTGTGTGTGTGTATGTGTGTGTGTGTGTGCAATGTTTTCATCATAAAACATGGAAAATTGGAGCCACGTATTCCAGGAAAGTTCTTTAGTAGCAAATATTGAAAGGAGAAAAGTGTGTTCTCATTAGCTTCCTTCCAGCCGACAGCAGAGTGCAGGCAACGGAAGTGCTGGGAAGAAAGGCCTTGGTTTGCAGTCCATGCGTTTATACAATAAACCCAGCCGGCTGTAGATTAGAGCAGCGTGGCAGGAAGCTTGGCAGACTCCAGACCTAATCACTCTGTGGGACACTTGTTACACTGTGTCTTCCTCAGCTCCTTGTTGCTATAACAAAGCACCGGAGACTCGGAGGCTGGGAAACCCAGTGTATGTGGTGGGCGGTGCTCAGTATCTGATGAGGGTCTTCTTGGGGCATCCTAACATGGTGGAGGGTACCACATTGGGGATACAGCATGAGTGCCAGCTCAGATTTAGTTCTTAGGAAGCCATGAATGCCGCCGTGGGAGCCCCACTTCTAAATTCACCAAACCCTAATTACTTCTCAAAGGCCCTCTGCATGAAACCAAGGACCTGGGGGTCATAATACATGTGTTTTGGGTTATCATATTTAAACCCTAGGGAAGAACACCACTCTCCCTTAATTTGAATGTATATTATGCTGTCTTTCTTTCCATAACTATAACTAAGACTGG
This sequence comes from Rattus norvegicus, assembly GCF_021556685.1. Taxonomy (NCBI): domain Eukaryota; kingdom Metazoa; phylum Chordata; class Mammalia; order Rodentia; family Muridae; genus Rattus; species Rattus norvegicus. The sequence continues at coordinate 17,654,037 of NC_141541.1, read as the reverse complement.
TTAGTGGACATAAAGAACCCATCAGCACAAGCTATAAAGACTCATAATATCCAGTAAGAACCAACAACTCCCCAGTCTTTACAGCAGACCTCTCCCTTCTTGGATTTACTGAATTAACTTGTGCCCTGACAGCAAGCAGTTTTTAGGTGACATGACCATATTTCATAGAAAATAAAAAGCTAATGGGGCATGGGGAACTGGGGGTAGCCACCAGCAAGTTCCAGATGCCAGAAAAGCAAGAGGCTCCCAGGACCCAACAGGGATGAGAGTAGCTGAAATGCCCAATGAAGGGGGCTGAGAACCTGTAGAGACCATATCCAGAGGTCGGGCAAGGCCCCCAGTTGGGGAATGGGGCCACCCACTCATCTCCAAACTCTTAAGCCAGAATGGCTCCTGTCTAAAGGAAATACGGGGACAAAGTGTGGAGCAGAGACTGAAGGAAAGGCCGTCCAGAGACTGTCCCACCTGGGGATCCAGCCCACATGCAGACACCAAACCCAGACACTATTGTGGATGTCAAGCAGTGCTTGCTGACAGGAGCCTGTTATAGCTGTCTCCTGAGAGGCTCTGCCAGAGCCTGACAAATACAGAAGTGGATGCTCACAGCCAACCATTGGACTGAGCACAGGGACCCCAAGGGAGGAGCTAGAGAAAGGGCTGAAGGAGCTGAAGGGGTTTGCAACCCCATAGGGAGAACCACAGTATCAACCAACCAGACCCCCACCTCTCCAGAGCTTACAGAGACTAAACCATCAACCAAAGAGTACACATGGAGGGACCCATGGCTCTAGTAGCATATGTAGCAGAGGATGGCATTGTCTGGCATCAGTAGGAGGAGAGGCCCTTGATCCTTTGAAGGCTGGATTCCCCAGTGTAGGAGAATGCCAGGTGGGGCGGTAAGGTGGGAGTGGGTGGGTGGGTGGGGCAGCACCCTCAAAGAAGCAGGGGGGATGTGATATGAGGGTTTTGGAGGGGAAACCTGGAAAGTGGATAACATTTGAAATGTAAATACATAAAATATCCAATAAAATCTAAAAAAAGAAAAGAAAAGGAAAGGAAAGAAAGAAAAGAAAGGCTGCTGAAACTGCCAGCAAATGACGCAGCTGCTGTTAGAACCCAGGTCTGACCGACATTGAAACCCTCCTTTGGAGCAAGACCTGGCCATGAAATTGGCAGTGGAGAGACTATTCTCAGCCTTGACTAGAAGGGGCAGTTCAGAAGTGAAGTAACACAGAGACTTGTTGGCTAGCTTCTGAGAGTGAAAAGAAGAAGGACTCCAACGTTCTTTTGATGGTTTCTGTTGTAAAGAGGCAGCTAATAAAGAAAGTGGCATCTGGAGAGATGACATCAAAGCAGCAGGAATTAATATAAGAGTCAGCGCCTTCAATGGGAATAGCCTGGGACAAAGGAGGGCATCCGTTTAGGTGGAAAAGGGGAAACCATGTCAGTTGGGTCCGTCCTCAGTAGAACTGGCCTTCTATCAGGACAGGTGGTTCATTCATAAACTAATAGGGCAGAAGAGAAAACACACCAGGGAAATGTGGGGTGGTTGCTAGGCTGGACAGCAGAGGAAATTTAGATTTGGGGGTATGAGAAATGAGGAACCCCCCACTTCATAGTAAGAGCACCAGAGACCGAGAATAGCCAAAGCCGGACAGTTTATATTACAATGTTTCCAAGTCCTGTGTGAGCCCCACGTGGCAGGCATGCTGATTGAGCCCAGACAGCAGAATGGAAACCCTAGTGCAATGAGGCTTCTCCTCCCTCTGCTCTGCCTGTGTCATCAGGAGGGGATGGCCGTACAGGGCATCCAGGGTTTGTCTTTTTCTTTGTCACGTGTGTTTACCTGGTCCTTAACAAACCCACCTGAAGGAGCTTCTCAACACTTTACACTGTTTAATCCATGCTCACCGGGCACGTGACCTCGTCACATCTTCGGGTCATTAGGCAACCTTGGCTGTTCATTTTCTATTCTAAACTTAAAGTTTGGAACTTTTGGTGGAGGGAGAATTTGCATGAGAGAGAATGTCAAAGAGCTGAGCAGAGGGTGAGAAGAATCCACCCACTCTGTACAAATGGGAAAGTCCAGACTACTCGGGAGTGTGGCTGAGGAAGGTAACAGCCAGAAGGCAAAGCCTTCCAAAGAAGTGGTCAGAATTACTCAAGGGTCTGTGCCTGGCCAAAAGGAGCGGGGATAGCGTGAACTATGACCCAGCGTTGTCAGGGAGAGGCAGGGTCAGACAGCAAGAAATTCAAAGACCCCTTCAGAGAGGAGGATGAGGAGAGTGACAGGCACTCTTGCTGCTGCTGAAAGCGCATGAAAGGGTGTTGGGGTTTGTGTGAAGAGGTGGAGAGGAGTGGCACGGTGGAAATGCATTCCTGCATACTCAGCTCCTGGATTGGGAACTTTCATCATCAATAACAGGGCAACAGTCTTTAGGGGTTGGAGTGATGGCTCCAGAATGGCTGCCTGGGTGGGGAAGGACAGCCTCCTCTCCTGCTCTGTGACAAATGCAGGCTGGGCCGTCTTTCTAGTTCCCCACAGTGTTACGTAACCAAAAGCCCGGCATGGAAACCCATGGCTGACTTTACAAGGTAACTCTTTGAGCCACACACGGCACCTTCTGGGTACTACAGCTACTGCTTTGGTCACTTCTGGCCCCAGAAGCTTTGAGCTGCCAACTGTCAGTTCTTTAAGGGAGAAGAGAAACCCAGGCTCCCTCCCTCCATCCTCTCTGTCACTGCCAGGTAGGAAGAGGAGGCATTGCTGTGGGCTCTGTGTCTGAAGCACCTCACACCCCAAACACTAGATCTGTCCTGGCAGAGCCATCAGTCACTCAGTACACAGTATGCCCACAGTCACTCAGTACACAGTATGCCCACACATACTACTCAATGATCCGAACTAGGAGAGTCCCATAGCCAGACACTCCTTACAACGCTCAGATGGAGACTTCTGCTTCTCCATTTTACTTGAAACCAATCACCGTGTGCTGAAGAGGCCACCCTCACTCTCTGCCCATCATGACAGGAAGGTCGGACTCTGTGTGTCTGTGCCAAGTTACTAAGCTTCTGCTTCTCTGCCCGTGAAATGCAGAGCAAATTACTTAGCTTATTTAAACCCAGTGGTCTCCTACGAGGAGATCAATGCTCAGGCTATAGAGCTGGAATGCAGGTTAAAAATATGGACGGAGCAGGGCATAGTCTGCCCTGCCTGCTTCTAGTGTCCAGCTCTTGGGACCCCTGGGCACTGGGAGGAGTGCAGACCTGATGCAGAGGAGCAAGGAATCCATTCAGAACAAGCAAGTCTCTCATTTTAAATAAATGAGCAAAAGGGTTAGGGTGCAGGAGGACGTCCTCTATCAGGGAGTGGGGAGTCAGCGTGTGTGTCTCGTGATAGCCACGGTAGCCTAGCAACAACGGGCAGGGATGCATGCAGGCTGTGGGGCCGGTGGGCGCAGCTCTCTTCTCTCACTCGTCACAGCCCTCACAGCTGCTGCGCATCCAGAAGTACCTGCGGCTCCAGGAGTATCCGCGAGGCTCCTGGGAAAACTTCGGGATGTCAGCACCCGGCCGGCGGATATAGCCATGCACCCCAGGGGCTGAGGACAGATGATGGGGTTGCAGCCCCACTCATTGGGAGCTGCGCAATCCCAACCAAAGAAAGTTGATGCGCATCTGAGGGCTTCAGGATGAGTGTCCCTAGGCCGAAGGGTTCTTCAAATTCAATGGATTAGGCAGTCTGAATCTCTTCTGGAGTCAGCTAGAGAGAGAGAGCGAGAGAGCCCCATGCTGTCCTGAGGGATCTGAGCTCTCCAGAATTCCTGTTTTATTAGCCCTGAATGGTTGCAGAGACTCAGTTTTTGTTTTCTGCCTTCTTTCTTCCCCCAGAGAGTGATTTTGTGGACACCACTCCCGCATCTTTCAGCCCGGAGGAGTTAGGTAAGTCTGGCTTTTCTCCTTTTCTCCCCACTATCAGAACTCCTTCCCAGAACCATGAGGTTCCAGAGGGAGTAGGGTTGGAAGGTGGCTGGAGAGGACCAGGAGACAAACCTGCATGCAGGCTCCTCTCTCTGGAATTGGTGTCTTCATGCCACCGCCCTTTGCTTGGTCAGAGCATTTTAGGGGGGCTCACAGACACGTGTTGCCTTCAGATCAATTGTTACTTGCAACACTGCAGACTTCCAAATCTGGCTTCTATGAGCATCTTGAACCCCTGCCCAGGATGTTGCTGGCATATGTGTCTGTCTTGCCAGGTAACCAGTAGGAGGAGGACCTGTAAGGGTATATTTTCTCTGGAAGATGCCGTGTAGTCATTAAATTACAGGTCCTAGGGCCACCCTTTCTCCCTGGTGTTCACCGAGTTTGTCTGTAGGCCTTGGGAATGGAACCTTGCATCCTCCCATGCTGGTAGCTGTTAGAGATGCATGCGTGGTCTGTGGAGAGGGACGGAGGCAGACTTCCCTGTGTGAAGAGAAGGCAGTCCTGGATCCCTGGGGGCAGCCTCACTTGTGGCCTGGCCAGCCTGGTTTGCAAGGCTCTTCCGGTTGTTCTTATCACTGGCCTCATGAGCCCTGTCATGAAATAAAAAGACTTGAGGGGATGAGGTAGCAATAACAGAGAGGGAAAACTACCCACAGAGCCAGAGACGTACGTACGTGTGTGTGTGTGTGTGTGTGTGTGTGTGTGTGTGTGTGTGTGTGTATGTGTGGTGTGTGGTGTGTGGTGTGTGGTGTGTGGTGTGTGGTGTGTGGTGTGTATGTGTGGTGTATGTGTGTGTGTGTATGTGGTGTGTGGTGTGTGGTGTGTGTGTGTGTATGTGGTGTGTGGTGTATATGTGTGGTGTGTATGTGTGGTGTATGTGTGTGTGTGTATGTGGTGTGTGGTGTGTGGTGTGTGTGTGTGTATGTGGTGTGTGGTGTATATGTGTGGTGTGTATGTGTGGTGTGTATGTGTGTGGTGTGTATGTGTGGTGTGTATGTGTGGTGTGTGGTGTGTATGTGTGTAGTGTGTGTGTGTGTGTGTGTGTGTGTGTGTGTGTGTTCGGATACACAGGAACTGCCGTGTCCTGGGATAATAGGTTTTTATGGAGCACCATAGCACTGGGAGTGAAATTCCATCCAAGCCACAACTTGCATTTACTTCTTGGATTCAAAATAGGTCAGAAGGGTAGACATGATGACTCATGGCTGAAATCTCAGCCCTTTGGACGCTGAGACAGGAGGATCACTATGAATATGAGGCTAGCCTGGACTACAGAATGAGTCCCTGTCTCCAGAATAAGAGAAAAAAATAAAAGTAAAGACAACCAGCCAAGCAAACAAAAGGTCTGGTTACCAAGGATGCATCCTGAGATGGGGGAGCGGCTTTTCTATGCTGAAAACTGGTTCACACAGGTTGTAAGGCTGCTGCACCTCTGTAGATGGAATCTCAGATCAAACACTTGAGCAAAGCTGGTTTTCTAGGCACAGCGGAGAAGCTTCTTTGTAAATGCAAATGACATTTGGGCCACTTTCCAGAAGTGGGTTGTTAGAGGGAAGGACTGGGTCATGTTTTCCATGTGTCCTATAGCACTGATGTCATCTGTGCTCCATGCACCGATGGGAGATGCTATTCAGCCCTTCATGCTGGAGCTGTGCAGAAGCAAAGGCAAGGCGCACCCTGCTTGCTCAGAGGAACCCGCTCTCCAGCTGTGAGTCGTCTGCACTAAATGATGGTTTATGTCTCTGAAGGCTCAGGTGTTGCACCCCTCTACATCTCCTTCTGGGATTAACAGACTGGACCACCCTGCCCAGGCACTAATAAGGAAGGGCAGCTCCCCAAATAGGCACTGAAAAAATGCTCTTCTTTTCCCTCTTTAATTTCGAGTAAGAAAATAACCTTTCTTCCTCTTCAGCTCTCCTGAGAGACGAGCCAGTTTTCTCAGGCAGAGATGAGGGCAGCTTTTCCGTTTGCCCTGTAAACAGCAGTGGTAACAGTAACAAAAGCCATCTGTAAGGCTGGGCGGTTTGTAAACAACAGAAACGGTATTGGTTCTGATTCCGCCCTCTGGAGTCTTCTGCTTCAGATTTCCTAAGTTGCTGTGAGGGGGCTGGAAGCTGAAGGTGTCTGTTGGATATGTTCACGCTCCAGGCTAGTTGAGTACCGGTCAATTCCCAGGGGGTTGTCCACACTGACAGAACGCTCACTGGATGCGTCTGTGTTATTTCCACGTGATTCAGGTCTGAGGAAGTTCTTGTTGGGAAGGGGCATGACGGTTTCTGGCACCATGCTTAGGCACAGCAGAGAAAGCACCCTTCCTAGAACAATGAGCTCACCTAGCAGCTTGTGCTTTCTGGTGCGGAGGGAGGTTCAGCTCTGGCTAGAGTACACCAAGAGGTAGAGAGAAGCTGGAGGAAAATATCTCTCTACCCACCACCCTGTTGACACTCGCCGTGTAGACTTCCCACACCAAGGGATTTTCCTAACCTCTGCAGATCTCACCTGGGTGTCCTACCATCTAATTCAATGCTGCGGTTTCTTACCAGACATAGCGCAGGGCATGGGCTCAGTCACACAAGGCTGTCTCCTCTTCAGTTGCCAATGGCAAGCAGTGGCTCTTTTCTACGTGGAATCACGTGACTACAAATTGATGGTTCCCACAACCTTTTCCTCCAGTTCAATAGTGGACAACACAACTCCAGGAAATGCTTTGGTTTCATCTGGTAGGATAATCTAAAGGGTGAGAGTGAGCAGTCAGATGAAAATGCACACAGGGCAAGCCATGGAAAGGTCCTGAACACAGGACCATCTGTCTCGAAGAGTCGGGGTGATGCGACGTCCGACTCGGTCTCTCCAAATTATAGTTAGTGTGTTTTAGAGAGGCTCCGTCTTTGTGTTGCCATAATAGGCATAATCTTCAGCCGTTGGTGACTATATTCATTTTTTGTTGTTGCTGCTGCTGCTGTTGCTGCAATAAACACCATGGCCAAGAAACCTAGAGGGAAGAAGGATTTATTTGCACTTACGGTTCTAGGCAGGGAAGCCATAATGGTGAAGGAGTCATGGCAGGAGGCTTCAGGGGCAGGAATCTCAGAGATCATATTTCCCTCCACATGAGGGAAGCAGAGAGTGAGACAGGGTGAGGCTGTAAGCTCCCAAACCCACCCCCGGGGACAGTGACATGTTTCCTTCAGCAAGCCTCCACTGTTAAAGTTCTAAACCTCCCTATTGACACCCGACTATGCACGCACATGACCCTTTGGCTGCCATTTTTCATTCAGAACACCTTAGTCAGTTGGCCTTGGTTCCCAGAAGTCAGGTTGGATGCGGGGTCCTGAGAAGAGCCTTATCCAACCCAAAGTTTCCAGCTTCTAAGATGGCGTCGTTCCTCTGACAGTCAGCCACCGCTGGTAGCTGTGTAGGGACTTTTCCGTTTGTAGTAACTAGTCGGACTAGAATACACGTAGAAAGAGAGATTTCCTCCCAGGAAATCCCAAGGGCTTTAAAAAACTCTGTATCTACAAATGGAATGAAGACAGAATTCACGATTCCATATCACAACACAGAAATCCATAAACACTTGGTTTGGATTAGTTTTTCATTTTTGTTGTCCACTTGAAAGACTCGTACTTACTGCGTTTGAATGATGGAACCGCTTTTATCAGATGCTTCATCTAGTATCTAAACTGTTTTAACTTCTTGAAGTGTCTCTGTACCCTATCTAGCGTCCATACCTGTCAGTCGGGGATGGTGAAGAGGTCAGTGACTTATTTAACACACTGTCCCCAGAGGTCAGTGACTTATTTAACACACTGTCCCCAGAGGTCAGTGACTTATTTAACACACTGTCCCCAGAGGTCAGTGACTTATTTAACACACTGTCCCCAGAGGTCAGTGACTTATTTAACACACTGTCCCCAGAGGTCAGTGACTTATTTAACACACTGTCCCCAGAGCAGTGTATGGGGTTTTCCATTTGAGTCTCTGCTGACAGACCCACTACTTTTTGGCATATGATTAGAAGTCAGTTCGACCTCTGGAATTTTATAGAAATCTGCTAGCAAATTAAGAGTTATTATCGCTGTTGCAGAAGGCAGGTTTCTCTACTATGTAATGAAATTTAGTCACCCAAACAAGAGTTTTTGAAGAGGCAACAGACAAAGGTGTGCTACGCAGAAGGCTGCAGTGACAGAAGCCACCCTCTCCCCTGTTGGGGTTCTGTTTTCCTTGCATGGAAAGTGCCTTTCCTATAGGTAACTTGTTAGATGGCTCTTTGTGAGCCAGGGTAGAGTGTATGAGACTTGGGACCATCCTATGCCAGGGTCTGAGAAAGAATGCAGTCGGTGAAGGTTGGGACAGTGTTGGGGATATGACCCATAGTGAGGAAGCAGAGAGCTGACAGGAAATGGCCCCAGGTTATCAGACTTCAAGGCACAGTGACTGACAGTGCAGCTCTACACCCATAACATTCCAAAGCAGCACCGGGCTGGCCAAGGGTACATACGGGAACCTATAGGCACTTTGCACATTTGAACCACAGCACTCTGCTTAATTACCTCTACGTGGCTCTCCTGTAGACTAGGCCCTTGGTCTGACACAGAGGGCTCTCGGATACACACCCTCCCACCCACTGCAGCACTCTAGCTGTGTTGGTGAGCTCCAGAATCCCCTTGGTTCCCTCTGCCTGGATGTCCTCCTCTTCTCCTTTGTCCCCTGGAACTTGGATCCATCTTCCAACTGTTTCTATGTGTCCTCCTAGCATGTCTTGGTTATTTTTCTATTTCTGCAAGGAGACACCTTAACCAATACGTATTGGGACTTAGTTTCAGAGGGTGAGTCCATGGTCATACCAAGGGGAATGGCAGCAGGTAGGCAGACATGGTGCTGAAGCAGTAACTGAGAGCTTACATCTGATCCACCATCAGGAGGCAGAGAGAGTTCAGGGGAAAGGAGACGGGAGACTGAGATAGCGACACACCTCCTCCAACAAGGCCACACCTCCTAATCCTTCCTAAACAGTTGCACCAACTGGGGATTAACCTTTCAAATACACAAGCCTATGGGAGCCACTCTCATTCAAATTGTCACAAAACAGTTCTTGGCCTTGGCTGAACATTAACATGAAACTCATTTCAAATCCTGAAATCAGCTCATATTCTTGGATTTCTGCAATACGATCCTTGGAGGGGACTCGAGACCCAGTAATCAAACTTGTTCTGCTTTGGTGCTTTGTACTGTCCAGTGTGCATTCAAATTGACATCACTACACATTTTGCAGGCAATTGACAATACCTGGGCCTGCAAGGTTTAAGAGAAAACACATATCCGGGTCATTTCTGTTACAAGAATGTCAAAGCTTTTACTAAGGCTCACAGAATATATACCCCAACACCGAGGAAGCACAATGGAGAAACAAGTTTACATTCTCAGCAGGAAAACAGAAACCAAAACCCAGAGGTGACATCAAAAGATGTTAGCACCCAGGTGTTACCCACCATGGCCAAATAGAAAGGCCAGGACGTTCCTACAAAAGAACAAAGGCTTTCACATGCATCAGCAGGTTCAGCAGGGGGCAAACACTGAGGGGGGGCAGGAAGGTCTGACAGGCAAAGATGGCATCGTCCCTTCTCCTTTACCACACTGCTGGTCATCTACAAATCTTTAATAACTGTTTATTGAGCAAGTGTGGGGAGGAGGAGCCGCCGTGTGGGGCTTCCCTTTTTTCTGGTAGTTCTAGATCTCTAAAATTAATTTCTGCTGGATGCAGAAGTGTCATGAGATACCGCTGAGGGTGGTGACCAGGTCATGTGATTCTTTGTTTTTATTGGATTAGGGAGATACTTAGGGCATTAGCCAGCATACCCTTGGATGGGTCTGTGAGAACAGTTTAACGTTTCTAGGAATGATTGATTAACTTAGGGGAGACAGCTGAAGGTAGACGGTACCACCCTGTGAGTGAATCCAAAGGGAGAAAGGAGGAGCTGGATGAGCCTTTTCCTGCCTCTCCACAGCTGAGATGTAAGCACACAGCTTCAGCCATGTCTTCCCACCACGATGACTACCCCCTCATCCTGAGGCGATGTAGCGACAGAGGGGCCTGGACTCTGGATCTGTGATCTACCAGCTGTCTTCTTTATCCATTCCTTGGAATTTTCCAGTTTACTCTGTGTCTTTCAAACCGACATTTTAGACTCGAATGTGCTAGTCTGCAGGAATACATACTTTTTTTAGAAAAAAAATAGACAATGTGACAGACCCATTGGCACCCAAAGCAAGCTGTCCCCATTCTCTGTTCCCTGATTGCTTGCCCTGTGTAGTGGCTTCTTGCTCTGGAACCCTGAGTGAGCTCCTTTGTTGTTGTCTGCTCAGGTTGGGCAAATGGTCCTGAGAGAGCAGAAGACGAGATTCCTGAGACTGGGCTTCTTGGAGCCTGCAGCCTTAACTCCCCGGTGGGCCAGTGTATCGTGAGAAAGGGTTTTCTTAGGCTATTCTTGCCAGCTATATCCAGGCAGGATGTGTGGGACCAGTTAGCGAGGGGGAAACAAGATAGCATTTGTGTAACTTTCTTAAAATAGGAACTTAAATGTTTATCCACCACAGCATCTTTCTCAGATGAGGAAAGTGTTTGCAACTCTGTTTGAGAGCCTGTATGCTTGGTTCAGGACAGGCCGAACCCCAATGCCAGTGGCATAACACACCAGAGCCCTGTTTCTGGCTCGTGATTTAGCACTGGGATGGTAGAAGACTCTAAATCTAGGTTGTTTCCTCCCTTGGCATCACCATGGGGGGGGGGCGGGGAGGTTTCCACTGGATTCTCTGTATCCATTTAACAAAGAAGTGAGTCAGGTAGGTGTGCTAGGGACACTCGCTCTTGACAATCCTGCCCAAAGCTAAAAGTACTCTTTCCGTCATATCCAGCTGAGAAACAGCTCTATCATCTCAGGGAAGGGTAGGCTCAATGGATGGTACAGTTTACTTTGGCACAGGAAGCAAAGAGCATCTCATTCACAGATGGTCGCTAGCTGTTGCTCAGTCTGTGGCTTGAGCCTCACTTTGGCCTCACACAAGCTTGGCATCTCTGTTACATGGGCTGCTCTCACAAAGGCCAACATGCAAATGCTTAAACCGGGTCTAAGCTAGTTTCCCTTACCCAGCAAACCCTGCCTTGTGGGGGCAGCTTCTCAATGCTCTGGCTCTTCGGGGCAGCTCCACTGAGTGGTCAGAAGGAGCTGGCACTGATTCCACAGCTCAGGGAGACGGGAAGGAGGCACAGCCGAAAGCAGCCTTCCTCTTGGACTCTACAACCTGCCATCCCAGAGGCAAGCAGGCTGGAGACTGGACGAGATGGGAGTAGGAAAGGCGTCTTATCAGAATGGTTGGGCAGAGTAGAGAGACAAAGTAGGGTACTGGCTGACAAGAATCTTAAGGAATTACAGGCAGTGCATCTTAGAGGCTAAGAGTATGGGCCGGACATATGGTGTAGGTTTGGATGTAGTTTACATCTTTCTGACCTTGGGTGGGTTCATCCCTACCGACATTTTATAATCTCTAGGGTCATGTGCCAGCTACTTTCAAACACATTTCCGAAGCTACTCTTCACTCTTTTCCTCTCTGTTCCGTGCCTTGGAGAATGTGTCTGCATTTCTCGGCTTCCACCAGGATTGGGCTAACGGGGGCTTCTGGATGCATAGTGAATGGGGCAGGAGTTATTGGGGAATGCCTCTTAATTCAATCAAGATAGAACTTCAAATTAGCTGTCACAGGGACTGTGACCACGATGGGTGATTCATCCTAACTCTGCTTTTCCTTAGCCTTGACCATTACAATGTGCTAAGTAGTCCTTCTTCAAGTTCCCAGCACTCATTCCTCTTGAGCCGTGGCTGATGCGGATAATAATAGTTCTGACCTCAGGCCACAGTGGTGAGCAGTATCCAAACTCAGAAGCTCACAGCACCGCTCACATTTGACGTCTTTCCGGCCCTAGACAGGTACTCACACACTTCCCAGCAGGATCTGAAAATTGTAAACATTCCTTTTTTATATATATACATTAAATAGTATTGTTACTCACCACCCTTTCCCACTCTGTGTCAAGAGAGTGTGTCGAGACTCAAGAAGTCATGCGCAGATCTGTTCTGGGCGGAATGCTTCATAGATCTGGTCTAATTCGTTGCATTTATAGGAGATGAACAAAGAGAAGGAACGGGGATTTTAGACTCTTGTTCTTCATACAAGGGAGCCATACCAGCTCACCAGGGTGGGATTTAAGTCACACCCCCTCATTGGTGTCCCCAGTACAATGGTTTCCAAGGATTCATCAGGTCACATGACTTAAGGAGCCACGGCTTCCTTTCAAGTTACCCTCCAGTTTAACAGCCTGGAATCCTCAGAAAAGGATGCTGCCCTTTGTAACAGCATCATGCCCAGAGATAAGAGAGCCAAGGGAACAACATGGTGAACAGTCTGTGTCCTCAGAGATAGGAGAGCCAAGGGATCAACATGGTGAACAGTCTGTGTCCTCAGAGATAGGAGAGCCAAGGGAACAGCATGGTGAACAGTCTGTGTCCTCTCTCTGCAAAATCTGGTGGCCATTCAACTCTGGTGATGGCCTTTGATGTCCTTGCTCACATCCAGACTTAAGCCTTGGTCTCGGTTTGCTGAGTGCCTTGGTAGTGCACATTGCTCTGTGTTCTGGTTGTAGGCATGCAGATTTGCTACCCTGGGCCCCTAGAAGTCTCAGAAGGGGCTTGGTCTTCCTAATAACTGCAGAAACCCAACTCATCCTGGGATTTGAGATCCACTTGGCCATCTGCCTAGCTTCAAGCTCTTCTCCAACTCCACCCCTGGATCCACCCCAGCTATCTCCACCCCTTGGAAGCCTGTCTGTCCAGCTGTCCTCCTTGGAGGCATCAGACAGAGCTTCTGAGAGGGAGGGGATTTTACTCCAGATGAACTTTTTCTCGGAATGATTGACAGTGGAAAATTCAGTTCCCTTCACAGGAAACCTCACCCTCCTGCAGGGTGTGGTCCAGCCTCCCGGCTCCAACAGAACAATCGCAGAGGACTCCACTTGATTACTGTTGCCCACACCGAGCAGCTCGGTTTCTGCTGATTTATCTTTCTGGCCGTAGCAGCCCTTTCATCCTCAGACTGACTCAGTAAAGCCCATTAAGACATTTTCATCTTATGGAGAAGACAACGGAGGCTCAGAGAAATGGAGTTATCTGCTCGAGGCTGCTGGGCTAGTTAGAAGATTAGACATGTAATCTTTCATTCATGATCCAATCTCGGTGGCCTGGGGTGAGCAGTGCTCCTTATTCTCTTGGGGAAGATTCAGTTTAGAGTTGGATAAAACAACAAACGCATACACACACACCAAGACACACACACACACACACACACACACACATACACACACACCCTCTACTCATCCATATGTGTGGACTCAATCACTTATGCTCAGATTTTTTTTCTGTGCACATACTGAACACGTGCAAGTGTTTTCATTATTTCTGGATCAACACGGTGTTAATGGCTTTTACCAGTGCTCCCCAGTGTCAGACGTGTGAGCAACCCAGGCATGATTTAAAGTTTACAAGGGAGGACAGGTATCAGCTAGGTGCAAATTCACACCATCTTACTTTAGGAGCTTGGGCCTTGGCTATCATAGATTTGGGGTGGTGGTGCTAAAGCCTCTTCTTCCAAATATGGGGGCCAGGATGGTTGTATCTAGCAAGGGTCCTGGTCGTATGTGGCTGTTGAGGACACAGTTGTAGATGGCAATTGTTCAGAGCCATATTGTTTTAAACCACCCAACAAGAATCAGTCTGCTCCAGAGGGATTTTCTATGGCAGGGTGTAAAGCAACCGTACAGAAACGTTTCTAAGATTCCTGCACCAGGCCCCGGAACTCACGGCTACTGGTGATGCTGACACACCTGTAAGGGAAAGCAAACTCCTGTGAACTCCAGGGTTTGGGGGACGGCACTGCTGGACTGTGGTGGAGGGCGGAGCGTGGGCTCAGGGGGCGGGGCGTGGGCTGGGGGGGCGGGCGTGGGCTCGGGGGCGGGGCGTGGGCTCAGGGGGCGTGGGCTCAGGAGGGCGGGGCGTGGGCTCAGGAGGGCGGGGCGTGGGCCCAGCAGGGGTAGAAGAAAGCCTTGCTCCCCACTAGATCTGTTCACAAAGTGATGGTGCAGCTTGCTCAGGAGTTGACAATCCCAGCTGGGAGAAGCAATGGGCTGAGGAGGCCACATATTCCAGAAGATGAATGAGTGCCCACTTTGGGGGGGAAAAAAGAAAGAAAAAAGAGAGAAGAATATGGAATTATGGGAGAAGCATACAGAGGGAGGGAAAGAGACTTTTTTCTGCCAGGTAGATGTTACCAGAAGGAATGAAAAGGAAGGTGGCCAGTTGCTCTATGGAGCGTGTGTGCCTCCATAGAAACGTTGGGGCAGCACCAATTGTTAAGCACGAGGTGGCTGCAGTGGTGAGTGGGGTGTTGAGTGTGAGTAACTGGCCTGATCTTTTCTAGAGTGCTATGGCCACAGTTTTGAGGCACACAGTTGCTCTTTCTGGATTGTGCCCTGTTTGTGTGTCTCACGCTTTTTTTGTGTTACCAGGTGGACACATTAAGCTGGCTTGCTGCGTGCCTGCTGCCCTTGCTCCTGCCTTGTCCCTTCTCTCTCTCCTCCCCCTTTAGCCCCCTTCCTCTAGCTCTTTCCCTGCCCCACCATAGTCTCTGTGCTTAGCCTGTGTTTGCTGAGGTCGGGCTCCTCTCCCTTCCTTACTCCTTCCTTTCCTTCTCCACCCTAAGTTGGATGCCTTCCTAGGGCTCCCTGCCAGAAAGTGGAGCAGGTCAAATTATGAAAGGGGATTTAAAAAAGAATGTTCTTTGGCAAAATGGGGGAAACAGATGTTTGGTGCTGGCGTGTCTGTCCCTCGATGTCTGCAGCAGCAGGGTTTCTGGAGATGAGCATCCAACCCCAGAGCACAGACATGCGTTTATTTCAACACCAAATGTGTCTGAATATTTATTTCTCCTTAATGCTCCTCTCCCTGTAACCTTTGAGCACTCAGATTTACTCTGCACAGGATTACTGGCTGCTGGCAGAAATGCTATTTTCTACTTCTTTTTAAAGCTTTTAAAATACTGGACCGCTGCCCACCCTCGTACTTACGTGCAGGTTACTCCTTAACAGGAAGCAATTGACAGTGGAGGAAGGAGTCCGGGCTGCTATAGGGACTGAAGCAAAGTATCCGTTTGATTTGGTGATAGGGGAGTTTCTGTACTGTCGGCTGCTTAGAACTGGTGTCTGAGACCAGATAGTCTAGCCTCAGATTGTCATGTGGTTAAGGATGTCCTTGGTCCTCCTGTGTCTACTTCCTAAGTGTTGAGACTACAGATGTGCACAGCTGGGCCTGGGTCACTGTTGTTGCCCACGAGGAAATGAGAAAAGTCTGCTATTGGCTGGTTGGTTTGCTTTTTCTTCCTAAGGATCTTGTGTCGTCAAGTCTAGCCTCAAACTCATTATGAAAGCTAAGTGTCTTGGTTAGGGATTCTATTGCTGTGGTAAAACACCGTGCATGACCCCTCAGAAGGAAAGGGCTGATTTCAGCTCACACTCTATCACTGAGGGAGGTCAGGGCAGGGCTTGAGGCAGGAAGCTCTCCTCCTCCTTTGGGTTAAAGGGAGAGGAGAGCTTGTCATGGAGGAACGCTGCTCACTGGGGTGCTCCCCATAGCTCACCCTACGTTTTATGCACCCCAAGACCACCCGCCCAGAGCTGGCAGCACCCATAGAGCTGAGCCCTCCCACATCAATCTAGACCTCCACAGATTTCCCTACAGAGACATTTTCTCAGTCAAGGAAGAGGTCCTGTATTTGAGTCAAGTTGATCAAAGCACCGGGACACTAAAGATGACTCTGAAACCCTCTTTGGGCTTCTTTTCTTCCGAGGGCTTGGAGTGCAGCTGTGTGCCGCCATGCCTGGTTATATGTGGTGGTGTTGGAGGTCAAACCTAGGAGTCTTACATGCTAAGGGAGCGCTCTACCAACTGAGCTTTCTCCTCAGACTTAAGCTTTCCTTTTTGGACTCTACAAGCTACACCCCTCCCTGCCCCCACACTCTGGGGCTCAAAGGGAGACACGATGGCTTGAGTTAGAAGTCAGACAGCTCCAGGTCCCTGTCAGACAGGCTCTTGTGTGGCTTAACCATGGGTACCCAAGTGCTTTACCTCCTTCAGGGCTGTCTGTCTTGATGTTTTTAGAAACTCTTAGGTGCATTCGGTTTTATATACGAAATTGTGTATCAGCATTAAGAGTGAAAAGAATGTTTATTTCATGGAAAGATGACAGGCCGCAGTTGCCCTCTTCCTGTGAGGTACAGTCACAGGGCAGAAACGGCTGGGGTTGCTTTCCCTCAAGGAAAGATCAATATGGACAGACGCCCATGGGCCTTTTTCCATTGAACAGTGCCAAATAAATAACCAATTCAGTAGTTTTCCTCCCTGGGCAACCTAGTGCCCAAAGACACCCTCAGTGATGTCTAGAGATCTTTTTTTTTCTTTCTTAAGAAAGTATTTACTTTGTTGTGTGGGAGTTTTGCATATCTATATCTATATCTATATCTATATCTATATCTATATCTATATCTATATCTATATCTATATCTATCTATCTATATATATATATATATATATATATATATATATATATATATATATATATGTGCTGCATGGTTGCACAGTTTCTGCAGCTCCAGAAGAGGGTGGATCCCCTGGAACTGGAGCTACAGATGGTTGTAAGCCACTATGTGGGTGCTGGGAACTGGACTCGTTCTGCAGTAGTTGCAAGTGTGCTCGAATGCTGACTGGTCTCTCTAGACCCCTGTTTTCTTAACCAGACATCAAGAGGCAGCTGCTACTGCCTATCCAACTACAACGCACAGAGCAGTACCCACAACAAAAGCTCTCAGCCTACTGTCAGTGCGGAAGGCTGAGAAACCTCACACTAAATCATAAGTCAGAGAACTTGATCATGAGCTTCCAGTGGTCCCGAGGTTTCTGCAGTGAGAGTCTCGATAAGAATCAGAATAACCTAATTATTCCAGGTGAATTAATCATCTGAATGGTTACTTTGCCAAGCGCCTTATATTCACAGCTACCCACTCTGTCCAGCATCTTCCCCCAAGGTCTGTGTCTGTAGCCGGTTTTCAGAGCCAAACGCCCTTTACCCTTTCCCATTACCTTCGTGGTGTCATGGTGTAAATACATTTTTTTTTCTTTCTGGCCATGATCTTATCTTCTCTGTCTCTCACATTTTAATGGCTCCAATTATATGCTTAGTGGATATTAGGCAATAGCACCCCCAGGAGAAACTGGTGAGACAAGAGACCAGTGTGTCGCTGAGGGAAGCTCCCAAACAGGCCTCAGACCCTTAGTGAGCCAAGCCCCCTGTTGTGGTTGTAGCACCGAGCCTGGCCGTTTTGTCCATCCAAAAGTCCTTCAGTGAATTTCAAAAGGGAGCAGATTTCCCGTCGATGGATTCTGTACTGGTTGGTTTTCTCTCAACTTGGCACAAGCTCTAGCCATCTGGGCTGCGAGATCCTCAGTTAGGGAATGGTCTCCATTGGATGAGCCCATTTGTAGAGCATTTTCTTGATTAAAGATTGACTCGGAGGCTGAACCCAGTGGGTGGTTGTCACCCCTGGGTCCTGAGATGTATAAAAGCAGGCCGAGCAAGCCCTGGGGAGCAAGCCGGTAAGCAGCATCCCTCTGCAGCCTTTGCATCAGTTCCTGCCTCCAGGGTCCTGCCCTGAGCTCCTGCCTTGATGTCCAGTCATGGTGGACTGTAAGCCTGAGATTCTTCTCCAAGTTGTTTTGCTTACAGTGGGTGCTTACAGCGGAAAACACACTGGAACAGATTCTGTTCTGTAACAGTTTTCTTACAGTGGGTGCTCCCCGCGGCAGTGGAAGGCACACTGGAACAGATTCTGTTATGTAACAGTTTTCTTAGGGGCAGCCTTCTCATCCTTGGGCACACTTTCCAGGATGCAAAGGATATCCCACCCTGGCTCTCTGTTCAGTTTCCCTCCTCACCCTCCTTCCCTGTCTCCTGTTTTTCCTTCTTCCACAGGAATGAGTCTGGCAGCAGTCAAGGACTTTCTTCTGCCCCCTCCTCCTCTTTCAGTACCCAGAACCTCATAGGCATCAATCCCCGAATCACGGTGCCATCAACAAGTCACAGGATGGGGCAGGGCATGTGCCTGACTCGTTAGAGGCGGCATGCCCGATGCAAGACTTACTCAGGAATATGATTGTACGCTTGGAAACAAGCTAAGGAAGGGAAGACAAACTTGTCTATGGAACAGTAGAGTAAATGAAAAGATTCTGGGGGTGGGAAGCTCTTTGTCTATGAGGAGTAGGGTAGTACCCTTATCCAAGGAAGGTATCTGCCACATCTGCTTGTGGGCGCCAGCCTCCTATCGTGACAGTCGGCTTATGTTGTCAGCTTTGACGATTAAGAACTGCACAGGACATTAATGAAACAGTCTGTGCCTGTGTTTGTCAGGGCTTTCTCCAGAGGAAGTGAAGGTAGACTGTGGGTGGCACCGTCTCGTGGTTCTCACTGAATAAAAGGGAAAGACCAAAGCAGGCAAAAGCCCCTTTTTCTATCTACCTCCTGATCTGCCCAGATGTGACCCAGCAACCCCGTTCCTGCCAGCATGCCTTCCCACCTGTAGTGTTATGAGCTAACATAAATACTTACGTCTTGTCAGGTCTTTGGTAATGGGAATGAGAAAACTAATTCATTTATCTATATGTAATACGCTTTCTCCTATATATGCTAACATACATACATATGCCTAACATAAGTTATACGATACACCTATTAAGACATTAATAATGTTAACTAAACCAGGACAGTTATACAATATATTGTTCTTTCTGGCTCACAATACCTTGTTTTGTTCATGGGTGGGGAATGCGTGCTACACAGCTGCACTGGACAGAGGACAGCAGTGAGATCCTAATACTCACACAAGGGTACTCATAAACTTGATGGAAACTTTATTTCCAGAATTTGTGATGTAATAGTTTGGGAATGCCGTTGAACAGGTAAACTTAACTGATAGAAAATGAAATTACGAATAAGAGGATGTGCGTGTGATTGGTCCGTCAGCCCCGATGCTAATGTGTCTGTGACTTTGGAATATCCTCTTCTCAGTCAGGTATGATTGGCCGTGTCTCTAACCCTGACTCTAGAGAGGCTATGGCAGTATCACCATGAGTTCAGGTTGGCCTCGGTTACATAGTGAGCACCAGGATACCCAGAGCTGCCTAGCAAGGACCCTGCCTAAAACAAGAATAAGCCCTCCATCAAACAACAGCAACGTCAGAGATCCCTTTGTGCACATCTACGCTGTGCCTCAGCACCTGTGACATCATGAGCCATCGCCCGCCCTTCACCTTTAAGCCCTCCACCTTTAACACACACAGATCCGTCGTCGTAGCCAGCACTTGTGGAGGAACCTCAAGAGCTCCCCACCCAGTGAACATCTGAGAGACTCAGTGTGAGCTCTGACATCTACGCTGAGATGTTCAGAATATGGAGATGGGGAGTTCAAATTCCTATGTACTGTGGTTCAAAAAAAAAAGTACCATGGAACTCGAACTTTAAAATGATCCTTCTAGAAGCAAAAGAAGTCATTTTAATCAAGGCTGCCTGATTTTTATAACTGTCATTAACGGTGACCTACAGACAGTAGTGACATCCTAGTGGAGGCTCTGTGGTTCCTCTCATGGTCAAGTCCATGGTTTCTCCTTCTGTTGTTGTCCTCCTCTTCTCTAGCAAGCTTGGGCCTTTTTCTTTGGCTGCTTGGTGTCCATTCAACAATGCACAAACCAATAAAGACTTAGAGTGTGTGTTCGGATGGGAGCCGAGTGAGTGTGTATGGATGGATTTGCATGCTAATGAAGTATCGAGTGTCCTTGGTATTTTGAAATTTTGGAGGAAAAAGAGACTCTTGCTGAGTTCCTGAGATGCAGATGTTGATATGTTACCTCTGTGTTATCCCCCTAAGTCTGAAAGAACTTAGGCCACAGCTCTGGTCCCACCCTAAGGCTGTAGTCATTTTCTATGTGGGTCCCCGGGGAACTCACTTTACCACCCCTGCCCGTATTCTATGAGTAGTCCTGTATCCATCCTGTTTGGTCCCAGGAGGCACTCAAATGGGCCATCGTTGTTGGTGACCTTCCCTGGCAATTAGCGAGTGAAAACTTGAGTCACGTTACAATGGTTGTTGACATTTAGTGTGAGTATATAGATCCCCGCAGAAGCACAGGTATGAATCACTGCTTTGCATGCCAGTTAAGGCAAATTATTTATTTTAGGCAGGGTGTTAGTAATCACCATGGCTGGACCGGTGTTCTCTCCGTGAGACTAGAACTTGCTGCGATCCTCCTGCCTCTGCCACTCTACACATGTACCACCATGAAGTCATCGTCATCATTATATCTTATTTCCCTTTGGCTCACATGAAGCATTGGACTCTGCAACTAAACATTCTTCGAAACATTATGGAGACAGCCTTGTTGGAGCTGCAGCCTTCCCTCTCAGCCCATAGTTTCTGAGCAATAGATTCAGATACATTTCACTAGAAGGACATTCACGCTCTACATTCAAGGTTCAGATTATTAGCAGTTGAATGGGTTAAGACAGAGGGTCCAAGGCGGTCGGCCTCAAGCTGGGCTTACTGCCTAGGCTGCCATGTGTCCGGCTACTTGGAGTCAACCCGAGGGATGCAGGTAAGGTTCTCCTGATGAGCTCAGAAGGTTCTTTTGCCTGCAGGCTGTGCCCTAGAGATCTGTAGCACTGGGTTAGAGGTCAGCCTTTGGGCTTCCCGTGCCCTTTGCTTCTCCAACTCTTCCTCACCCTCATTTCCTTTGCAATTGGGCTTTCTTTCCGTATGAACTGGTTCACGCGGTGGTTCCATCCTTCTCTTTCCTCTACACCTTGGTCCCCTACACCTTCCCCCAGAAGAAGTCACTTAACATTTTCCTGAAACCAGTCTTTCAACTGTGCTCATGACACATTCTTCCCAGAAGGGCCTTTTCGTGGGCCTAGGGCTACAAATCTGCTGCTTGTCTATTCCTCCCCTACCCCCACCCCCAGGATAGCCTTCTTAAAGAAAGGAGAAAAACCTCACTTCAAAATTTTGTGATCTTTCTTATTGGATGCCATCAGAGAGATGATATCCTCCTCCCTCCCTCCAAACTCACACCTCATTGCTTCCCGAAACTGTCCAAAATTGTCCACCTCACAGGGCTTCTGGAAGGCTAACTGAAACATCAGCAAACACATGCTATGTACAGTCTACTTTATATCTGTAACATACATTTACTGAATCCATATGCTTTGTTTCTTTCCTGTTGCTGTGACAAACATCATGAGCAGAAGTAGCATAGAGGAGGAGAGGATTTATTTCATCCTACAGGTGACAAACCACTGAGGGACATAAAGGGAGGAACTTGAGTAGGGACCTAAAGGCAGGGTTGGCTTGCGGTTCCTCTGCTGGAGGAGCTCACTTCACAGTCATAGAAGTACGGCAGTGACCATGGAGGATGCTGCTTGCTAGCTGGCCCACAGGCCATGCTTAGCTACCTATAACACAGATGAGACTAATTGCCTAGGGAATGGTACTGCCCACAGTGGGCTGAGCTCTTACACCAACAATCAAGATGCTCTCTCACAGACGTAAACATAAGCCATTCTGATTTGGACAGTCCCTCAGTTGAGACTCCTTTGTCAGATGCCTCTAGGCTGTGACAGTTGAGGCTAGCTAGAATGCTACACTTCTTTGCATGATTTGATGCTAGTCTGGTTCCTTTGCTTAGGATACTGAGGTCTAGGGATATTAGATGACCTGTCCAAGGTCATTAGGATAACCAGCTGAGCTGTCACGAGGCCCACACTTGTTTGTATTCTAGAGTTGGTGTTTGCAACTGGTCAGTTTCACTCCCTCCTAGGGGAACACAGTAGAGGTATTAGAATGTGTACACTAGCTCCCTCCATTTCTAGTCGTTCCCTCTTCTCCATAACTATACATACAGATGGAACCAGTGAAGCAGTTGGTCCCCGCTGACTGGAGGGCTGACAGCTCCTGAGCTGGCCCTCAGCCTTGCTGCTGTGAGGTAAGAGGCACCAATGGGTTTCCACCCTTGGCTTTGCTACTGAACTAGTTCTGTGACTTTAGGGAAGTTGTTCTACAGCCAGGTGGGGTTTCCTCACCAAGTGAAAGCTGTGGTACACATATTCTTCAATTCTTCCCAGGCCCACACTTTTGTGACTGTCCATTTATTCATGCTGTCTCTTCCTTTGTAGTAAAAATTCTGTCCCCCATTTATTCTTTCTTGCCAAGTGCCCCTGGAAGAGAGACCCTGCCAACTCCCTCTGGGCATCACTGCCTCTTGCCCGGTGCTTCTTTTTCCTGCTCACCAAGCCCTGCCCCTCCACCCTCTCTACACAAAGCTGGCGTCCTCTCTCTCCTGTCCGGACTTCTAATAAGTGAGGACCTCTTGCTCTGCTCTTTTCCCTGTACACGTTTTGGCTTTGTGTCTTATACACTTTAAATGGAGCCTGTGCTTGAGAAATAACTTCACCAATTACATTTGGGCCTCGTGTCTGAGGAACGGAGGTTACCAGATCATAAGAGGGCTGTCAAGGAATCTAAATGGAGCCCTGAGGGTGAAGCTTGTGAGCAGCAGAGTTTAGGGAGTTGGCACAAGCCAGACTTGACACCCCCCAACCCCCATGGCCTGATCAGAAGGGAGAAAAAGGAGCGCAGACAAACAGAAACCTTGATATGCCCCTAACCCTCCATGTAAGGGCTTGGGCAGCGCCACTGGCCTCTCCTCTCAGAAGAGCAGAAACGTCCTAGAGTAGGCTTCAAAAGGCAGTGAGTGTAACGTAGTCTAGGGCTGGGAAGGAGTGTTGCTTAGGGGAACCGCCTGATTTCAGAGGCGGGGCAGTCAGAAACACCGTCCCAACACTTAAAATTCTTTGCTTCTGCTTGAGCAGATAACGGCCTGGGGGTTGTGGCCATAGGATGTACGGTCCTAGGAACCCACTGAACGTTTAAAGCTCTAAGGAAGGTCTGTTTAGGCTATTCTGCTCCTCAGTGGAGCACATCGTAGCCCCTCCTATCCTGAACGCCCTACCTGATGGATGGAAGTACTAGGGACTGGGGAACGCTTTCACCTGGAAATTCCACCTTGAAGAAAAGTTGGTCCTAAACCGAACCTAGCCAGGAGTTCGGAGGCATATCCCAGCTAAGGATTCTAAGGATTCAGACAGAAATGGTGAGTGCGACAGGAATTCAAACGCGGCAGGGGACAAAAACAAGGGAGTCTGTCTCCCTCTTTAGTCTCAGGGAGACACGTCAGCCAGAGCCCCAGCAGTTTCTGAAGTCCCGGGAGGGGCGACGGGAAACTGGGGACGGGCTCTAGGGCCCCGCGGCCCGGGCCGGGGCGGGGTGGAGTGTAGGGTTACAGGGACCAGACCAGCGACCCTCCGGGATAGCGCGCCGGAGACTGGGAGCGCGGGGCGCCCAGGGACCCGGCAGCGGGGTGGGGTGGGTGGGACTGGAGGGGGAACCGGGCATCTCTCTGCTTCCTGAGCGCAGAGGCGCCCCTCGCCGTGCCTCTCAGCCGCCATCCCCCTGCCGCCATTCCCGGCCGCCGCGTTACCCAAGCCAGGATCGCCCCATGGTCGCCCCATGCGGAGGGCAAAGTCGCGCCGCGGACCTTGCGAGCCAGTGTTGAGAGGTAACCAGCTCAAGCTGGGGAGTCAGGGAGGGCTCCCTCCGACTGGGCCGAGAGGTTTCCGCGGCTGCTCCCGGGAGCCCAGGCTGACATCAGCTCTGCTCCAGATGTGGGGACTTGGGGAACCATACTGGCGCCGGGGCCTCTGAGTGTCCCGTGAGAGATCCAGAAGGTTCAACAAGACAAAAATCAGAATCCGATTCCGTGCCACCCTCCGAGTGCCCAGCACCCCCCGGGGCGGATTCCCCCGGGAGGCCGGGGACTTGGGAACGCGCGTGGGCCCCTGACGCCCGACTGGTCTTTCCCGTGTAGCTGGCGGATCCCGGTCGCTGTAGGGGCCGGAGGGTTGGCGGTGCCGCTGCTCCCGCGCAGACAAAGGCGCGCGGGGCGCCCAGCCCGGACCCCAGGACGCGCCCGGCCCGGAGGCTCGGGCCCCTTCCGCCCCTGTGCCTTCTTTGTTCTCCCCAAACAAGTTTCTTGCACAAATCAGGGCTTGGATCCGGCTTTCCCTGACCTGTTGGCAGTGCCGTGAAAAGAATCTGGTTTCCGGGAGGAAACATAAACTTTCCAAGGGGTAGCTGGTTGAACTTTCTTGGAACGTGACATTTGTGGCAGACAGGAGAGTGGAACCTCGGCTGGTGACGGCCCCTGACAGCCCAGGGAACTCGCTGGTACTAGCCTTAGGTAGCCAGGCTGGGGGGATGGAGTCTCACCCTCTCCAAGTCCCCTGCTTGGGGACCCCAGGAGACGAATCCCAGGCCGACCCCTTTATTACCTGCCCCATTTTCCTCTGGAAAATGTTTGCCTTTCTGCCTGTGTCGTGGGTGTATTGTCTAAATTGCAAATGCCTTTAAGCCGGGATAGTGTGTGGGTTATCTGGACCTTGGTTTCTGGAGACAAGTTTTGGCCCCAAGGGCCTTGATGCTTACTTGCATTTTGGATGGGATTTGGTCCTTTGGTCCCTCTGCTTCCTGCCCCTGGTTCTATTTTCCTACAAAGACTATTACAAGTTTGGCGGGGTTTGCTTATTAAAGTCCTTGGTGGTGGCGGAGGATGTGATACCTCAGAGGTCCACTGGGCTCAGAACAGTGTCAACTTGTTCACTGAAAGTGCACAACCAGAACCGGGTAATATTAAACAGCTACAGTTCCAGAAGACTCCCTTTCAGGGAGTGAAAAGTCAGGGCTTGAAGTATGGAATGCTCATGGTTTCCTGCTTCCAAACCTAGGCCGTGGCTTCTGCCAAACTGGCTAAGATTCTCCCTGGCTGCCTACCACACAGGGCCCAGGTGGTGTTAGTCAGTACTTAGGGCTCTCTGGGACTCGAGTTCTTAGAATAATGAGGGAACAGTTCTTAAGTCAAACTGTGTGGAAGGAAACCAAAGGACCAGAATGCATAGATTTGAACAGAAAGAAAAAGAGTGAGGCCTAGAATAGAAGGTTCTAAAGATCTTTTACGTGGTGGGGTTCCTGGTACGTGTGTGTGTGTGTGTGTGTGTGTGTGTGTGTGTGTGTGTGTGTGTTGGGGGGTCATGCATGGAGCAGGATATAGAATAGAAGGTTCTAGAGACCTGTTGTTTGGTGGGGTTCCTGGTGTGTGTGTGGGGGGGGTCGTGTGTGGAACAGGACATAGACTAGGTTATAGAGACCTCTTGTTTGGTGCTATTCCTGGTGTGTGTGCATAGTTCTTAGGTGAGCTGGTTTTGTTTCATCTTGCACGCCACATTTTTTCCCCATGAGGAAAACCTCTGTCCACCTAGAGGTGGCAAGCAAGGGAGATGCTGTCCCTGTGGCTCCCCTCCTCCTCCTCTTCAGAAGAAGGCACTGTTGTCTAGGTGGTTCAGATTCTGTTCAGCTGTGGGCTGGAGGGTTCCATCGGACTGAAGAACATGTGGAGACCGAAGGACTTAAAAGCACATCTTTCAGCTGCTGCAGCAGCAGCACACGAATGTAGAAACCTGAGTGGTTTTCTGGGAAAGTCTCTGTCGATGTGTGGAGAATGCAGCTTCCAGAGCTTCGCTGGATGGCTGTGTTCTCTCTGATGTCCAGACCCACACAGATGTGTGACCCCAGAGCCCAGGAGGGAGGCAGAATTAATGGATGTGAGGCAGTGTCCTCTGGATGTCTTCTGGGGTGATTGTGGAAGTGCTTTGAAGATGATAACTCTACAGTGCACAGGACTTCAACACCGAGTGACTCGGGGAGGACAGACAGTACAGAACCTTGATTTTCAGACCAATAGGTTGAGCTCTGTGAGAACTGCGAACACTTCTAACATTTACCAACGTTTTCTCAAACAGCATTCTTTCCTGTCTGTGTGCTGTGTGTGCCTGTGCATATGGAAGCTCAGGCCTGGACAGTTTATAGTGTTTGGCATGTTTCGTTAACACTGGAGGTTCTTATCACCCAGAACTCAGAAGATGACAGAATCCTTGGAAAGCAAGGGGTTAGGGAGGTCAGGCTAGAGGACGTATTAGATTACAAAGTTTGCTGGAAATTGTTGTCTGAGGTTATTGAGGTTTTTAATATTTGTTTGCCTAGAGACCTTTTTTCCTGTTGGCTTGCCTTTGCTTTGTCTCAGAGGAGTGGCTCTGTGTACACCTGGCAGTGGTAGGTGGGTCAGCACGCTATCTTTCTCTGGAAGGAAGCCATTGATGCTCTCGGGTCTTGCGCTGGGTTTAGGATGGACTCTCTGTCACTCTGAGACCCTAGGGACAGTCATCCCAAGCTCTGGGCAGAACTCCCAGCCACCCCAAGAGGCTCAACAATTCATCAGGATTTTAGGTTTCGGTCTTTCCCCTTTCTTTGTAGGAGGAAGGTAGAGGAATGGGAGTTAGGAGCACGGTCCCGCTAAGTCTCGGGTAGAGCTTTCTAAAGGCTGTGTTTTCTCACTGGCCATCACTGCAGCTTTAGGCACGCACTTCTGTTTGTCGTCTGTGGTTCGCCCAGTCTTCACTTTCCACTTGAAATAATCTTAGCTTCAGAGGATGTTGTAGGAACAGTAGTGAGGTCCAGGGTACTGGTTCTCTTCTCCTGGTGACCGTTTTGCTGTCTTGGCACCCTAGAAGAACCCACATAGCATGGGCGCAGTCCTCGGAGCCTGTACGGGAGTCTTGGGTTTGCACGCACGCATGTGGCTTGTTCATTTTTACTGCCCGAGTAGTATTCCAAGGTCTAGGTGTGCTGTGGTTTGGCCATTTGCCTGTTAAAGGTCACCTGTGTTACTTTCAGTGTTTTGTTTATTACCGATAAAGTTTCTGTGGATGCTCACAAACAGGGTTTCGTGCGGACGTGTTTTTTCACTATTTCAGATAAGCAGCCAGGGGGCTAGGTTATATGGTGGCCATGCTTCTGACAAAATGATTACTAAACTTTTCTCCTAGTAGCTTTTTCGTTTTAGATTCCTCCCAGCAGTGTAAATGCCTGGATTTTCTGCATCCTGACCACCTGATGTCATTGGTTTTTTTTTTTTTTTTTTTTTGGTTTTTTTTTTTTTTTTTTGGTTTTTTTTTTTTTTTTTTTTTTTTCCCGGAGCTGGGGACCGAACCCAGGGCCTTGCGCTTCCTAGGCAAGCGCTCTACCACTGAGCTAAATCCCCAACCCCCGATGTCATTGGTTTTTATTTTAGCTGTCCCAGCGGGTGTTCTAATAGGTGCCGTAAGCTTGCTGTGGCTTTAATTCATATTTCCCCAATGCCTACAGACTTGCACATCCTCTCTGCTCATGTGCTGTCTGGCCTCTATGAGGAAAAACCATTCCTGAGCTGTGTTCTGCCTCTGTCCTCACTGGGTCGTTTACTTTACCACTGGGCTGCAGTGGTTCTTTGTATGCAGTCTGTGGCATGCATCTTCTCCCACTCTGTGGGTTTCTCCTTTCGTTCTCCTTCTGGAACCATTTTGAAAAACTAAGTCTGTAATTTTGGTAAAGTCCAACTAACTGATTTGTCCCTCCTAAGTATCTCTTGCCTAGGCCTGTGTCCCTAAGACTATGCTTGCTTCTAAAATGCTTGTAAATTATGTCTCAAAATCTGCAAGTCTTAGTGTTGGCCCTTATTTATTTCTACCTACAAACAACTATTAGTTTATTGTGTGTGCATTTGTGCTTGCATGTGTGGGGTGTGCATGTGGAGGTCAGATGACAACTTACGGGAGTTAGTTCCCTTCTTCTATTGTGTGAGTTCAGGGGATAGAACTCAGTTTAACAACCTTGGCAGCAGGGGTGCTTGTCCACTGAGCCCCACTTTTTAAAAAAGTAAATTAGCATGAAAAATGTGATTTCCTTCTGGCTTTCAGACACTTTTTGTTGGCCCTCCTCTTCTGCACTCTTGCTTCCTCTCTATTCCTACCCTGGAATAACTCCCACACACTCCATCAGCCTTCCCCCCCTTACCTCTTCCTTAAGTCCTCTCCTGGTCCCGCTTCTGGTTTCATGGCCTGAACCTTCCACATAAAAGGCTGAAGTCTAGGATCTGGTCTCCAGCTCACAGCAGTCTCTGTGCGTTAGTCTCCCAAGGACTATGAATACTTGCTGACAAGGCCAGCTAGTTGAGGACTTATGAACAGCGCATGAAATGATGGCTCGAAACACAGGTGGGAAAGCACAGTGTTTATAACTCAGTAACACAAAGGTGAGGAAAATGAATAGATGAGT
This sequence comes from Rattus norvegicus, assembly GCF_021556685.1. Lineage (NCBI taxonomy): Eukaryota > Metazoa > Chordata > Mammalia > Rodentia > Muridae > Rattus > Rattus norvegicus. Next base: position 17,625,587 of record NC_141541.1, on the reverse strand, counting down.
TGGTATATATTTAATATATGTTTAATAACGGTCTTAACCTCTGCCACCCCCATACTATGTGTCCTCGGGGAATTTGCCTGCTGAAGCCTCAGAGGTAAAGTGAGGTTGAAGACAGCTCCCATACCTCAGAGTTGCATGAGGGGAAAAACTGAAATATAAGACGTAAGTCATAACTAGCTCAGTGCCAGGCACAACGGAGCCTGCAGTAAACACATGCTACCACTAGGACTAAAACAGCAGGAAGTGCTGATGGCTGGCTCACTGGGTAAAAGCACTGCCACCAAGCCCGATGGCCTGAGTTCAGTCCTGGGGACCCATATGGCAGGAGGAGGGAATGAGTTTCTGGAAGTTGTTCTCCAACCCCCGCAGGGATGGGACACGGCATTTGCTGCCCCCGCCGAATAAAATAAGTGAAACAAAATTTACCAAAACAGTGGGTAAGCAAACCGTTGTACAGTATTGTGTGTTCTTGTAGGTACTCTTACAGAAGCCTCTCTTTCTTCAGCTTGGGGCTTCAGGCGTTTCATATCATCAATGAAGTGGTTTGGAAGCTGGGATGCTGAATTCACGATCTGGTTCAGTCTGTAGAACGGGCCATTTTCTTTTTGAAAACAGTGAGGGAGTAGAGGAAGATGCCCTTTCTGTGCTGACCTCAGCAGGTGGCAGGATATGGGCCGCTGCCCCAAGGCTGGAATCAGTCAGGATGTGATCTGAACCTCCTGACCGGCAGCCCTGCTTCCTTTTCCTCAGTGACCTCAGGTTTTTGTTTCCAGAGGAAAAAAGAGTAGTTCTCATCCTGAGGAGGGCGCGGAGCAGTCTTTGGGAGGGCTTGTTACAACACTGGGTGCCAGGCCAGCCCTGGGAGCTGTTCTGTCTCAGGAGGTCGCAGGAGGGCCTAGGACTTTGTTTTTAACACACCTCTAGATCACACATGGAGAGGCATGGCCCTTTAAGTTGGGCCTGCCTTGAAGCAGCCCTCTGTGGAATGGAGTTTGAAAGGTGACATTTGGAACAGGCTGGTTTCTGAGATGAGCGGAGGGTGTCTGTGTACTTTCTCCTCGGGTCTCTCCGGTCAAACTCTCTCCCATACACCTGCTTCCTCTTCTCTACCTGTCTTTTGTCACTCAGAGGACATGTCAGGTCTGGGTCTGTGCCACTGTAGACAGGTTATACTGCCTGAGGAAAAATACTCCTCAGCCTCTGTCAAATAAACAGATTTGCTAAATATTTATATTCTGACATGAGCATGGAGTTGAGGTGGGACAATGAATATGAAAGTTCTTCAAAGGAGACAAAGGCAGGGTACTGGAAAATAAGGTTCGAAGACATTGTATTTAATTTCGTGTATGCATATGTGTGTGAGAGGCTATGTTCATGTGTGTGCCCGTGCCTGTGGAGGCCAGCAGCCTTGGATTTTCTGGGGCTACAGTTACAGGGGCTTGTGAGCTTCCTGATGTGCATACTGAGAGCTGAACTAGAGTTCTCTAGAAGAACAGTGAGTGCTCTTAACTGTTCAATTGTCTTTCCAGCCCCTTTAAAAAAATGGTCTTGTGCATCCTTGATGTGTCTTTTGAGCAGTGTCTGGACATGCTGTGGGCCATCTCTCCTAATGCTGAAAAGGCCACCAACCACCTCTGCTCGTGCTAAGGATTACTTGGTTATGGTTGTAGAGACATGTGAAGAAGATCCCTGCAGGGATCGAGTGGTTGACTTGGGTGTCTTGGGTTTTCTAAACCAAGATGTCGTAGAGGCACGTTGACAAATGGCAACAGCAACTAGAGAAGGGCTTGGTGTTGAACCTTCTGCAAGGAGGCTCAGGTAGTGGCATACTGTTTCCTTGCAGAAACAGGTTTCTATGTGTTTTTCCTCCCTGCCAGTTTAGGGCAGATGTGATCTGTATAATATCTGTAGTCCTCCCTTCCTTCCTTCCTTTTTTCCTTCCTTCCTTCCTTCCCTCCCTCCGTCCTTCTGATTTAGATCTCCAGTGTCTGTAGTCACCACCAGCCACCTTAAATCAACAAAAAGCTGAAAGTCCAGGTCTTCAGCTCTGCTGGCCACAATTCAGGCTGTAGCGATTACTTCCACTATTGCAGCAATTCCTATCCAGTGTGGATGAATGGTATCCCATTCATGAAGGAGAAAGGCCAAGCTGCTCCCCTGAAGTCAGCTGCAGCTAGATGGTGAGAACTCCCAGGGGAGTGCTCTATCCGAAGGAGCCTCCCTACCTCCCCATGCCACTTCTCTCTTCATTTGGTAGGCAGAGCAGCATGGTACCTGAAGTGTGCCAGGCTAGACCTCCTCCTAGGCTCTTATCAAAGCATCCTTTCAGTTTCTAAGGATGCTCAGCCGGTGGCATTCTCCTAGGGGATGCTTTAGAGAGGGATACACTGAGGGGCCCAGGCAGAATTGGCACTGAGAAGCCCTTCTGGACAAGGTCATTCAAGCCAGTTTGGCCACCCTAACTTGATCAGTATCTCTGTTGAACCAGAGTTGGGGGCTAGCCCAGTTTTTCTCTCAAGTGTTTGAACTTGCTCACCAACCCCCATCCCCAGGTCTTTACAGACCACCTCTGAAATGAGGTACCTTTTAACATGCTTTCTCTTCCTTTGCTGACAGCAGTCTCCTCAGCTTCTGCTTGCCACAGGTACCATACACATGGCAGCTTCTTCTTCAGGCCTCTGAGCTGTCTTGTCCTTTCTGTTTCTTCCCTCTCTACCGCCATCATCTCAGAACAGACCAAGCAAGACAAGAATGGTAGGTTGCCAGCTCCTCTCACAGGCTTGGTTTGCCAGGAGCCGGCGAGGAAGGGGCCAGTGAGGAAGGAGGCGTCTCCTGCTGCTGCTGCTGCTGTACACTTAGGGCAGCCTTGGGGACTATGCTCAGGGATGTAGGTTCGAAGGAAGCCTCTCCCTTTCCCTTCCTTAATGGTTTGGAACCACATTTCTTGTTAACCAGTCCCCTCCATCTGGGGGCCTCATGGAAGGAGTACTTCTCTGGTAAGGGTTGTTTCCCTGGGAATGCCCCCTTCCCCTGTCCCCCTTCTCCCGTCCCCCTTCCCCTGCCCCCTGTCCCCTGCCCTCCACCCCGTGCACACACATACCCTGAGTATCTCTGACATTATTTCCATTGCTCATTTTGGAGATTCAGGGAAAAGTTAAAAGATTTAAGGACAGACATACTAGAAATGTACTTTTTTAAAGAACAGTGTAGAATTATGGACACTGGATAATTAAGGGTAGGCAGTCCCAGGCTGTTGGTATTTTCAGGATTACATAAATAGATTTACATATGACCCTGGGAAGTATAGAGCAGGAAAGTAAGAATAAGTGTAAATGTCTACTCTGAGATACGGATTTTCTTAGTTCTGAGTTTAAAAAAAAATGAGATTTTTTTTTTTTCAAAACTGTGAAGTTTCTATATTTTCTCCAAAGTAAATTCCAGGAGTTTGGAGGGGGAAAAAAGAAAACACATATTTATATTCCAGTGACATTTACTCAGTGACTAAGATCATTTTATTAGTTTAGGAGCACAACTCAGAGATTTTAATAAAGGCTGCTCATGAAGTGAACAGGTTTGCAGTATTGGGACAGCATGTGTGTGTGAGTGAGTGAGTGTGTGTGTGTGAGTGTGTGTGAGTGAGTGTGTGAGTGTGTGTGTGAGTGTGTGAGTGTGTGTGTATGAGTGTGTGAGTGAGTGTGTGAGTGCGTGTGTGTGTGTCTGAGTGTGTGAGTGTGTGTGAGTGAGTGTGTGTGAGTGCATGTGTGTGTGAGTGTGTGTGAGTGTGTGTGAGTGTGTGTGAGTGAGTGTGTGAGTGTGTGTGTGAGTGTATGTGAGTGTGTGAGTGCGTGTGTGTGTCTGAGTGTGTGTGAGTGTGTGTGTGAGTGAGTGAGTGTGTGTGTGTGAGTGTGTGTGAGTGTGTGAGTGTGTGTGAGTGTGTGAGTGTGTGTGTGAGTGTGTGAGTACGTGTGTGTGTGAGTGTGTGAGTGTGTGTGTGAGTGCATGTGTGTGAGTGTGTGTGAGTGTGTGTGAGTGTGTGAGTGTGTGTGAGTGCGCGTGTGTGAGTGTGTGTGAGTGCGCGTGTGTGCGTGTGTGTGTGAGTGCGTGTGTGTGAGTGAGTGTGTGTGAGTGTGTGTGTGAGTGTGTGTGAGTGAGTGTGTGAGTATGTGTGTGTGTGTGAGTGAGTGTTTGTGCGTGCATGCGAGTGAGTGTGTGTGTGTGTGTATGTGTGTGTGTGTGTGTGTGTGGTACTGTATCTTCCTCCATCTTGCCTTCCACCCTGGTTTCAGTCTCTCACTGAGGGTGGGTTGGCTGGAAGAGCTGGCCAGTGAGCTCCAGAGAGCTGACTCTTCTAACTGGGAACACAGGCCAGCTCCCTGGGTCAGGTTTTTATGTGGATGGTGGGGGTGTGGACACTGGTTCTTGTACTCATGTGACAAGCACTTTACTTTCTGAGCCGTCTCTCCAGCCCAAGGTTAGTAGGTTTTGTTTTTGTTTTGTTTTTAATTTTAAGGCAATAATTACAAATATGTTCCTGAAGTTTGCTTGTAGATTTTTTCATTTTTCTCTCTTGGAGGAAGGTATCTGCTGAGCATTGCTGAGGTGATATTTCCTGCTTTTAGACTAGTTAAGCAAAAAAAAAAAAAGAATACAGAAATTGGAATGTGAAGTGTCCCCATAGGTATTTGAACACTTGGTGTCCCCAGCTGCTGTAGATGTTTGGAAAGGGTCAGAAACATTTGGGAGGTGGAGCCTCATTGGAGGAAGTGAGTCACTGGAGGCGGGCCTTTAAGCTTTGTAGCCCAGCTCTACTTCCTGTTCATCAGTGTTTCTGCCACCAACCGTTCCCCTCCATGATGGAATCTATGCACTGAATTGTAAGTTAGAATAAACCCTTCCTTTCTTAACTACTTCTTCCTCAGATATTTTGTCACAGCAATAAAAGAGTAATTGATTTAAGACGCATTCACTTCAGCACTTATCTGTCTAATGAGGGACTAGACTGTTTCCACACTGAATATGGAGAACTTGAGTGGACAACTGGATGAGGGCATTGAAGTGATTTCTGTGAACTTGACATAACCTAGAATCATAATGAGGAGTTATCTGGATCAGGTTGCCTGGGGGAGACTGACTTGCTAAGTGACCCAGCCCACTGTGGGTGGCCCCATCCCCTAGTCCAGGCCCTGCCCTGTGTAAGAGTAAAGAAAGCTAAGTGATCAGCCAGCAGGCAGCATTAGTACAGGGATCTGTATCCTGCCTGCCCTGAGCTCCTGACTGTAGATGTGGAGTGACCACTAACCCCAAGCATAGTTCTACCACTGTGATGAACCCGTAATGTAGACTTATAGTCCAATAAAGTCTTCCTCTGCCAAGATGCTCACTGTAGGAATATTTTTTACCATAGCAACTGTAATGGAGCAGGAGCAGGCATTATAAAAACACTTTATCTTTTCAATATTTAAAGTTTCCCTGTACCAGATATCAGATGAGTACCAACTGTATGCCCCCAGGAAACCTATATGTTTTTGTTAATGTATTTTTATGAGTGTGTTTGTATGTTGACATTCACACACACATATGTATGTGCATGTGGAAGTCAAAAGTCAGACGTCACCCTGAATCATTCTCTACCTTAGTCTCTATTTATATCTTTTTTTTTTCTGCTATCAGGGATAGAACCTAGGAGCTCATGCTGGCCAAGTGCTGTGCCGTATGCAAGCAGAAAAGTCATAGAGCAAAGTTTCACAAGAGGGTTTGGGTTGGTTTTTGTTTTTCTGCAATGCAGTAGGCAGATGTGTCCCACCCCATCTAGTACCCTGTTGTCACCAAACTGTGAGGGGCTGTGAACCTTAGATCCTGGCTTCAGAGTCTCGCACTGAACCTGAGGGCCATGAATTTGCTCTGGTGGCCTGTCCATCCAGAACTCCAGGACCTGCTTCTGTCTGTTCCCCAGTACTGGGGTTACAGATGTGACACCATATCTGGTTCTTCCCTTGGGAACTGATATCCTAACTAAGGGCTTCATACTTGTATGGCTGGTATTCCCCTACCTGAACCGTCTCCCCGGCTTCCTGTGATCATCTTGTGAACATGAATTTTACCATTAATTCTCTCTAGTTTTATTAAATGGTGTGAATTTTACTGAACACTTGCTCTGAGGGGAACCCTGCACTGCCCTTGTCTTATTTAGTGGTCGCAGCAGCCTAAGTAGTAGTTGTGAGGATTCTCGTTTCCTGTTAGGTAAAATATCTTAGGTCTGATGTTTCAGGAGTCATAGCCGATGACGTGTGTGGCCAGCGCTGTGACACCAAGAAGCAGATTTGTCAAAACAAAGCCCAAAGCATACACATCCCTGGCTGTCTTATCTTCTGTCTTCCTCTTTCTATGCTGGTGTTTTGTGATAGAGTCACTCCCTTTCCTCTTCAGTCACTCTGTCCTGGTGTCCGTCCCTTTGTCTGAGACTATCCTGGTTTCCTGTTGGGTGAGTCACCGCAGTGTCTTTCCTGCTTCCTAGGAGCAGTGTGTGTCACGGGGCCTCTCCTTCACCCTGAGAAGGAGCTTTTCTGCTTCATTCTTGCTCAGGGGCTTTCCTGCAGGGTCAGCTGGGTTACTGTCCATCCCGCAGCCACAGGGTTCCCCTCATCTGGTGACCTCAGTGATCACCAGGGGTGCTGGGCCTTCTCCTGTGCTTGGCCTGAGAGAGAACCCATTTTTAATTCAGCCTGTTTTTAGCATTTTCATCTTAAAATTCTTACACTTCCGTCTCACAGGCATAACCCTTGGAAGGCATGGGCATGCGTGATACAGAACGTGTTTCTCAGAGTGCTCTGTGGGGCCCGTGGAGATGCCCGGGACCTCAACACCCCTGTCCTAGCAATCCGATGCACTTGTACCCTTTCCTGCACATTGACATCTGTTCTGGGTGCAGAAGCGACACTGCAGTACCTCTGCGGGGACCCTAGCAGTGGCCAGAGTGCCGCACTTGTCTGTTCCAGAGCCAGAGCCAGTTTATTCTGCACACATCGTAGAAAATGGAACTTAAGCGCCTATTTCACTTAAGAACAGCCTAGTTCTAGCAGTATGTCATCAAATTTCAAACTTGAGTACTGCTCTGCATCCTGCATCCAGAGGAACAGGAACTGCCTCTTCCCGGAAGTGGAGGAAAGCCTGCACCTGAGATGAGGGGCATTTAATGAGCTGACTTCAAAGGGAAAGTTAAAAAAGAGAGAGAGAGGCATCTATGTGTATGAGGGGCTAGCTGTCTGTAAACCATACCATGTGTGCAGTACCCACAGAGGCCAGGAGAGGGCAGCATATTCCCGTGGCGCTGGAGTTGTAGACTCTTGGGAGCTGCCGTATGGGTGCTGGAAATCCATCCCAGGTCCTCTGTTGGAGCAACCAGTGCTCTTAACCACCAAGCCGTCTCTCTAGACCTGAAAGTTACACATTCATGGAAGAACAGCGGGCAGCCAGTGCCTTTTCTGATGTTGGTATTTGGTCAGTGTTTTCTCAAAAGTGAACAACAGGAACCTGTGATTTTAAATGGAACAAGGGGCATTTGTCCTACCTCCGTGTTTGCTACTGTGATAGAATCCCTTACAAAAAGCAACTTAGGGGAGGGCTGGTTTTTTAGCTCACAGTTGTAGGTCGCAGTGGTAGGCTCCCAGTTTCGTTGTATTGTAAAAATAACATGCAAGTACCGTGACAACTTCCTGGAGATGCTCAGGGTGGGGTTTGCTCCTGCAGTTTCCCTACCCTGACGCCCACATTGCCCTGCCCTGGCCCTGGATTATCTGTCGTTAGTATCAGAAGAAACACTGGCCTAACTCAGTCCTGTGTTCTGTGTTTCCTGCGCTAGACAGACCTCCCTTAAGCTTCCTCTGTGCCCTTTATCATTGTGACATCATGTGGCAGCCCTCTGCCTGTAGGTGTCCATCCCTCCTGGTCCTCCAAAGCTGTACGCTGTGTTATCAGCTCACTGGCTCTCCAGTGGGCTCTGGGCAACTGTGCCTGGTGTTCTCTAGAAGCAAATCCCACTATCTTAAGGGCAAGGACTTGCTTCTTATTTCTTTGTATTTACAGCTCCTATCTCGGACTCTTGAACATGTTCAACACGTTGCTTCTCACTGATAAAATATCAGAGACATTTCTAAGTAAGCACAGCTAAGTTAAACTTTAGACAGGTTTAAAGTTAGTTACCACACATTTCCCTTTGAGGGAGTCTAAGCTAAACAGGCATCATTGTATTGGTTCTGTGTGCTTTCTGGAGTAGAAGGCTCAGGCCGTGGAATAGGATTCAAGTCTGAAGACAGTTTGGAAGACCATGCCTTGTATGGGGCCAGGAATCATGGAAGCTTCATTCGCTCTCCCCACACTAAGCCCTGGGTTTTCAGGCATGTTTTCCAGGGACAAAGAAAATGAGAAGACAGGGTGCATTTCCTCTCAGAGATGTGTATGTTGTGCACAGGCGTGTGTCGTGAGCGGGTGTGCTGTGTGTAGGGGTGTGTTATATGTAGGCGTGTGTTGTGTGTAGGTGTGTGTCGTGTGTAGGTGTGTGTTGTGTGTATAGGTATGTGTTGTGTGTAGGTGTGTGTTGTGTGTAGGTGTGTGTCGTGTGTAGGTGTGTGTTGTGTGTATAGGTATGTGTTGTGTGTAGGCATGTGTTGTGTGTAGGCGTGTGTTGTGTGAATAGGTATGTGTTGTGTGAATAGGTATGTGTTGTGTGTATAGGTATGTGTTGTGTGTAGGCGTGTGTTGTATGTAGGTGTGTGTTGTGTGTAGGCATGTGTTGTGTATAGGTGTGTGTTGTATGTAGGTGTGTGTTGTGTGTATAGGTATGTGTTGTGTGTAGGTGTGTGCTGTGTGTAGGTATGTGTTGTGTGTATAGGTATGTATTGTATATAGGCGTGTGTTGTGTGAATAGGTATGTGTTGTGTGTAGGCGTGTGTTGTGTGTATAGGTGTGTGCTGTATGTAGGTGTGTGTTGTGTGTATTGGTATGTGTTGTGTGATAGGTGTGTGCTGTGTGTATAGGTATGTGTTGTGTGTAGGCGTGTGCTGTGTGTAGGTGTGTGTTGTGTGTATAGGTATGTGTTGTGTGTATAGGTATGTGTTGTGTGTATAGGTATGTGTTGTGTGTAGGCGTGTGTTGTGTGTAGGCGTGTTGTGTATAGGTGTGTGCTGTATGTAGGTGTGTGTTGTGTATTGGTATGTGTTGTGTGATAGGTGTGTGTTGTGTGTATAGGTATGTGTTGTGTGTAGGCGTGTTTTGTGTGTAGGCGTGTTTTGTGTGTAGGCGTGTGTTGTGTGTAGGTGTGTGTTGTGTGTATAGGTATGTGTTGTGTGTAGGCGTGTGCTGTGTGTAGGTGTGTGTTGTGTGTAGGCGTGTGTTGTGTGTATAGGTGTGTGTTGTAGGTTTACGTTGTGAATAGTCGTGTGTTGAGCACAGTTGTGTGTTAGGAGCAGAGATACCGTGTGCTTCTAGGTGTGTTGTGTCAGGTGTGTCAGGAGGCTGCCTTTGTAAGTCATACCTGGTCTCAGGTGCCTGTGATGTGACTTGGTTCCTCCCTTTCTTTCCAGCCGTGTTCATGGGTTTTCCACTTCCTTGAAGCCAATGTTTTCAAGTATGACTCTCCTTGAGTGGGGTATTCCACACCTCAGGAAAACCTCCCGTTCTTCCTGAGCCAGGCCAGTTCAGCTGTGAGGCCTTAGCATACTCAGCAAATCCCTCTACCCTTCGGAGGTGAGGCAGAAGCTGTGGACTTGGTTCTAGTGTTTGATATGGCGGTCTTACGATCTGGTGGTGAAGTCGTTTTGAGGCGCATGGGAAGCTTTAAATGATATGAAACTATCAGGAAGTTTTTGAAATTGGTGACACCTGGCTGTTGTCCTTCTGTCAGAGGTACCTTTGATGACAGGACCTCTGGCCTGTAGACCCCTCAAAGCACCAGCATTCGCTGCAAAGGGGCAGGAAACATCCCCACATTCTAGGAAGCCGAAGGGTGAAGGAGCTATCTGAAACACTCAGAGGCTTCTCAGAGAGGGAGTACTAATGTTTTCCTTGAGTTATGTGGTGCTGAGAGTGTCCCAGAGAACAAAACTTTATTCTCTGTGTAGTCAGAGAATACACCTAACTGTATGCCACTTGTAGACATCCACAAGGACACTCGGCACGTCTTCCAAGGCGCTATCTTCACGAGGGGCATAGCAGCATGACCTTCAACAAGGCCTGTCGCCAAGTCCTGAGCTGGTGACAGTACAGGATGCAGGGATGCTGAGGGACTCAGGAAGACTGCTGACAACCAGAGGGGGAGCCTGATGATTGACAGCCTTGGATATTAAACTCTGACCTGGAAGTGATAGACCAGAAGATTGTGTATGCAAGATGTGACTGTGGAAAGGAACCTAAGGACAGAGATGTTCCAGGCCCCACCCCTGCCTCCATGGTGTGTGTGTGTGTGTGTGTGTGTGTGTGTGTGTGTGTGTGTGTGTGGTAGTAGGGCACTGATGTCTAGAGTTTAAACCTCACGGGGGCTTTCTGAGCCTGCTCTGTTGGCATGGTGATAGATTCCGGCTCTGCCTCTGAGGGGGATCCACCAGTTAGCACAGGAATGGAGCTAACTTTACCGTCCCCTGCCCTGCCTCTTTCCCCCTAACTCATTTTTCTTCAACAGCGACACCCTTCATTTTCTGTGCATTTGCTTCAAGCTAGTGAGAGGAAAAGTCTTGGTCAGGCCACGTCCCCTGCGGGACCAGAGAACGGTCACAAAGAAAGAGGCAGTGCAGGATTGTAAAGGGAAGTTATGTTTCCAGCGCCTCCAAAGAGAGCCAGAAACACTGATCTCAGAATGGGGAGAGAAGTGGGTGGGGGCATGGATCCTGTGACTTGGGCGTTTTGTTAGGCAAACAAACCAACCAACCTAAAAGGTTCTTGGTAAAATGGGTGGCTGTCAGTCTGTGGAAACTCTAAGCTCTCTAGAATCCCAGAGCTCAGTCTTAGTCGAGCCCAGTAATGAAGACCCTTGCCTTCCCTCCTGGTAGGGACACCAGGAGCTCTGTGGGCCTCCCCAATGACCTGGTGCCCCCAGGCTCACCTTGGCCTACTTTTCAGTGCTTTGGCCCAGTGTTCAAAACCCTTAGCAGACGGTCTGGCCTCCGAGAGTTAACTGTAAGTCACGTAGACAAGGGGGCCGTGTGGAAGTAACCCTTATGAAGCCTCTCCACACAGCCAGCCGTGCTGTATGGATACAGTGCTGAGCCAGCAAGCCCTTGATCTCCCTACTCTGGCAGGGTTGTTGGTCTCTGGGTCTGAGCCAGGCCTTGCAGGGGCCTTCTGGGTGGAAGCCGTGTCTGGAAGGCTTTGTGGGTTTTTGAAGCCCCTGCTCCCCATAAGGAAGTGCCAGCAAAGAAAACAGCCTTCTGCTCAGGCTGTGGGTCCACTTCCAGGCTCTCATTTCACACAGCCTGGGTCCAGCACTTTGCTTAGGAAAAAGAAAGAAAGAGAGAGAGAGAGGGAGGGAGGGAGGGAGGGAGGGAGGGAGGGAGGAAGGAAGGAAGGAAGGAAGGAAGGAAGGAAGGAAGGAAGGAAGGAAGAGAGAGAGAGAGTTCTTGTTGGGGAAGGTCCCTGTTCAAGATGGTGGACTAAAATGGTCATTAAGAAGTGGGAGCACATGGGATGGAACCCCAAAATGGTGTAGACATTTGTTCTCTGACCCAGGATTCCCATCCAGACTTCAAGACGTGCATCATTGCCACGGTTCCTGGTGTGATGTTGACCCTGGTTCCTTAGGCAGGGCGGGTGCTGGGATAGCCCAGCCTTTTCTTGCTGAGCTGGAATAAATTACCTAGGCCATTCATCTGCAGGGCCTCTTCTCTGTGGCTCCCCTTTCCTTTCCTCAGCACCCCGGTAGCCCTGAGAATGTCTGTCACTAAATGTATGAGCCCCACGTGTGTGTGAAAGATGTCTTGAGTGGCCATATAACTGGCACAGTGACTGTCTGTCTATCAGTTCATGTGTGTGTGTGTGTGTGTGTGTGTGTGTGTGTGTGTTCACTAGTTTTTCTTCATTCACGACCACGTAGTAAATGGCAGTGCATCTCTGGTGTTCTCTGAACACAGGTTCCTTTAGGGACTACTATTCTGTGGCTTGGAACGCTTGAGCCCGTTTTTTCTTGGCCAACCACTGAAAAGATGGAGAGAAATGATTGCTGTGAATGCTGCTGGGACTGATGGCTAATGCAGGGTCCGTTGTGAGAGCTATGTTAAACGTGTGCACATTCTCTCGCTCCCCTTATGTACATCCATGTCTGTTGTATTCAAAGCTTGTTCTCCTAGTTGCTCTAATAGACAATAGCCTGGAAAGTCAGTTCATGCTGCCCCAGACCACTCCTGACCCAGCACAATTTTAAGAAAAAACGCCACACTTTGATTGGAGCTTGTGAGCTCTTGACTCCGCCCACCTCCACACCCCTGCCCCCGACTTGGTACAGGGCGGAGGTGAACAGAGGTGACTTGTTTATTTTGCCCATGGGCCCCACTTTCCCTCTATCTTTGGGGTCCCCAACATTCACTGCATATTGGAGTCATTTTGAGAGCTTTGGAAAAGACGCCTGTCTGGCTCAGCCTGATGGTACTTGCCTGCAATTTGAGCTACCCCAGAGGTAGAGGCAGGGGGTTTGCGTGTTGAGAATTTCCTGAACCACAGAGTTGAGTTGAGTTTAAACTAATCTGGCAACTTAGTAAGACCCCTATCAAATAAAAAATATATTAAGTAAGAAACAGATACAGCTCAGTCAGTGGTAGAATTCTTCCTAGTATGTACAAGACACTGAGTTCAGTTCTCAGCACTACACACATGTGAACACACACTCAAGCATACACAGACTCATACAGATACACACACATGCATGCACATACACATATGCAGACATTCATGCACACACATGCACACATACACACATATACACACAGACACACATGCACACAGACACACACAAACACATACAAACACACAAACTCATGAACACATACACACACAAACACACACACAATACAGTTACTTGGGCCCTACCCTATAGTGGGATTTGTAAAGTACCCCAAATCTCTAATATGCAGTCAGGCCCGTGCCTTGTTCCCCTCTAGTTTGATACTCATCAGCTAGAAACAATGTCAAAGCTGCCTAGAATACCCGATTTTAGCCATAGTTGTAAAAGATGAGGCCCAGAAGGGCCTTTCCTCTCTTTGGGGCAGTCAGTGCACACTGCTGGAAGGAGAAGCCTCTGGCTTAGGACGTAGTGTTAGACTGATCTCCGTACATGCCGTTCATGTCTGCTATGTAATCTTCTCTAAGGTGAGAGTCCCAACTAGGATTATTTTATTTTAAATTTACATGGTGAGCATTGCAGCATGAAAATCAGAATTTTATCTTTATGGGTCAGACGTGTCCACACTATGGTGAGCACACATTCAAATGGTATTTCACCTCTGGGGCACAGTGACTCAGGGAGAGGGGGCGACAGTCCTATCTTTGGCCCTTGCTGTCATGAGTCACTGGTAGCTCTGGTCTTGTCCAAACCTTAGGAAGACATTTCAGATGCCTGGTTTGAGGCAATTTCTGAAGATTGTTTTTATTTTCAAATGGAAATATCTTTCAGGCAAGGACCTTAATAAATAGTAACAAGATTCTCCAGAGTAAGTTGAAGAAAAAGCAGAGCTTTAGTCTTGGTGTCCACACAGAGGTATAGGAAAGGAAATTGGCCGATTGGCCAGAGTCCCCACAACTGGCTAATCCACTGTCAGTGTCCCTGAAGTGGGGTCTCATGGTTGGTGGCTGTGGGTCTAAGGGTAGCATCAAGTGTAACTTGAAAAAGAAGTGCGTGTGTGTGTGCGTGTGTGTGTGTGTGTGTGTGTGTGTGTGTGTGTGTGTGTGTGTGAATGGCCGTTGCTTGGCTGAGGCCCAGACCCAGGTTCCTGGTTCTACAGCAATGTGAGTCTCAGAAGCCTCCCAGGGAGCCAGAGCACACTGTGTCTCAGTCTGGGACATTCTCTTGCTGACACATGGCCTGGCAAAGTGGCCACCCCTTCTTCGATCACATATTTTTGGAGAGACAGCTGTTCTTCTTCTCGCTTTTCTTTTTCTGGCCTGCTCCACTCCCACCTTTCTGTCCTCCACCTTGGCCATTCCAACCCTCATGCCTCCTGCAGTTCCTCAGCAGCCTGTGGGTGCTGCTCCTAGGTGACAGCTTCCCGCCTTCGCTCAGCGGGTCTTTGAAAGCTCATGGGTCAGCATGGTGGGTGGCTGGATCTGTGACAGTTCTGGGAAGTAACTTTGGAATTTTATGAATGAAATAGGCAGAGTAACACTGCGAGTTGCCATGTGGGGTACATGAGTCACGCAGGAAGGAGGGGCACGTGATTGGCACTGACACACACATCATTTTCTCTCTTGCCAGCTCCTCCCCCCATCTGCTACAGCCCCGGCAGTCCTGCGCAGATTCTAGAAGACCACGCCTACTTCTACCCAGACTTGCAGCTCTATTCTGGGAGGCATGAAGCACCTACTTTGACAGTGGAGGCAAACGGAGGCCTGAGGGGGAAAAGCGGTAAGTCCTCTTGCTGTTGGAGTGCACGTTGGGAGCCCAGAGGGTCGGCGTTTCTCATTTTCACCTCTTCTACATTAAGAAACCCCTGTGCCCGTGACTTTAGTTTCCACCACTTTCACACAATGGTTTCGATGACAATCCGGAAACTCTAGTTGAAAAGTGCTGGAAGCAAATGGTTCGTAAGTCTTAAACACAGTCACGGCCCTGTGCTGTCAGATCGGGACTGTGTTACCATTGGCTGTTACTGACAATCTTGTATGTGTAATTTGTGTAATTTTTTACAGGTGTATACACACACACACACACACACACGCACCCATGCACACGTGCATGCATGCACACAACACGCACACATGTGCACACATACTGGCTTGGTACTGACTGTCCTTGGCCACAGATTCCACGGAGGGTCTTAGAATGTATCCTTGAGGGTAAAGGAGGGGCTGCTGTCATTTAGACATTTCTTTAATCTCTAGCCTTAAGTTGTCATACTGAGCTAAGAGTTGTCTCCAGCTGGGAACTTTATTTTAATTAATGTTGTACCACGATATTAATAAGAATTGGGGCTGGGAGAAATAGCTTGTCTCCCAAGCAACTTAGGCCTGAGTTGGATCCCAACAACATAACGGAGCTGGACGTCATATGCTTGTCACCCCAGCACTGGTGAGGTGGAGAGAGACAGGTCCCTGTGCCTCACTGGTCCAGTTACTGACCCCAGGTCCCAGTGAGAGACTTGCCTCAAAAGCACAAGGTGACCTTCTCCCCAACCCCAGGGCTCAGAGAACCTTGTGGAAGAGAGGGCAAAAGGAATGTAAGAGCTGGAGGAAGTACGAGTGCCGTGAGATGCTGGTTTCCTCACAGGGCTGCTGTACACTTACAGCAGCTGCGGGATGTGTGGCAACCAGATCTGCCAGCGTCCCTGCTGGGTTACAAAATGGGTTCAAAAATGAAAGGCAGGAAGGAAGGAAGGAGGGAGGGAGGAAAGAGGGAGGAGGGAGGGAGGAAAGAGGGAGGAGGGAGGGAGGGAGGAGGGAGGGAGGGAGAGGATGGTGGTAGGAGGGAATGATTGGGTGGTCCTGGGGGAGTCTAGGAATGGATAGTAAATACATCATTTGCATGTATGGAATTGTCAAAGAGCAAATAAAGAATATTGTATTAGGAAAAAGAAGGTAGGTGGTTCCTGAGGAACAGGACTTGAGGTTGTGACCTCCTTGCATACAGGAACACCCAAACAAATATGCATAACACCCTCCCCACTGTAAGGAGTGACTGCCTCTACAGGTCTTCGTCCTCGGAAGCTTGAGTTGCATCATCTGTAACCGGCTCTTCTGAATTATAAATCTCAAGTTCTAAATGCTTCCCCTGCCTTTTCTCGAGCCCTTTGCCTCTTTCCCCAGCTCTTGTTTTTGCAAACAAGTCAGAACTTCGGAAGAAATTCAAACCCTTCCTAAGGAACTTCCTCCTTTCAAACGAACAATTCTCTATCGTTGATGTCCTGGGGTGATGGAGAGAGGTGAAGCCATTTTCAAAGCGTCCCAGGGCTCCTGACAAATGGACACCCCCTTTTCCAATGAGAAAAGGGATGTAGTAGTTTTCCTGTCCGTTAAGACCCATTCATTTCAGGACCCATTCACTTAAATCACTTTTTCTGCTGTACTTTTATTTTAGTTTTAGCTAAGTTTTGATACTTGTTCCCTTAAGTCTTGCAGATCTGTGACTTTGAGGATAAATTGCTTCAGGCTCATAACTCCAGCACTTACATTAACAGTGTCTTGGACAATCAAAGGTTCTGTCTGTCTGTCTCTGGCGTGTTCACTGTTTAGTTTCTATGAGCATCTCCTAGGCTTTGGACTCACTAGTTTCTGGTACAGAGAGGTAAACAACTGTTTTGTGGATAGAGACAGAGGAGGGCAGAAGCAAGAGGCTTCTGTTTGGAATCTCAGTAACTGTTTAGTGGGGCCAGAACATGGGAATGGGGGCCTCTGGAAGAGAGTTGAACAGGACAGCAGTTTGGTACAGAGCGTAGGGCTTGCTTCTGGCTTCTTACTGTCACCCAGTGTGAAACACTTTAGTAATAATCAAGACACCAACAAGACACAGGGTATAGGAGTCAGGGAGGGAAGGAAGATGTGTTGGTACAAGATGGCTGCTAAGGGCCAGCGGCTGCCATTGCAGAGGTGGGGCCCTGACTCGTGAGTTGAAGACAAGGGTGGAAATTTTGCTCAGTGGGAGCAAAAGGGGATTCAGATGGAGCTTGGGGCAGTCCAGACTGGAAGAGGCAGGAAGTGGGTGTACCGAGGCAATGATTTAGATGCTAAATTGGAAGGTCATTCTAAACAGAGAGCAAACAAGGTTCAATATTGTAGAAAGGTTACATGTGTAACATGAGAGCTGGAAAACTCAGTGTGTGGTGTTTGAAACATGGGGACAGCCAATGTGGGCTGCCTCCTGAGGACAGCTCTGAGAGAGGGAAGGGTGCGTTGGAGAGCCATCATTAGAGACCTGACAGACGACCATGGGTGCTGTCTTTGTGACTAATATTTTTTGTTTTTACGATGGGAAGACAATGTCAGTCTGTGCCACAGTGGTCCTGTTAGGAAAAGGAGATATGTCATGGTAGATCAAGTCACAGAGGGGACAGAAAAGGGATGGGAGGGGAGAGCAGAGGCTCAGGAAGTCTGAGAAACACACCCTTGAGGCATTGCAGGATGGGTCAGCGATGACATCTTTGGAACCTGGTCTTTCAATGATGCTCTGATTAGCATATCAGTCAGTGTCTCCTGGGGACATCCTATTAGCTCAGTTCCTGTTTGTCTTTCAGTAGAGGACCCTCTCTCCAGCTTCCACTCCCCAAACTTCTTGAGGACGCCGGAGGTGGAAATGAGAGGTTCTGAGGATGTAGCTTCTGGAAGAGTGTTACAGCGGCTGATCCAGGAACAACTGCGCTATGGCACCCCAACCGAGAACATGAACCTGCTGGCCATTCAGCACCAGGCCACAGGGAGTGCAGGGCCAGCCCACAGCACCAACAACTTTTCTTCCACGGAAACCCTCACTCAAGAAGACCCACAAATGGTCTATCAGTCGGCCCGCCAAGAACCGCAGGGTCAAGAACATCAGGGAGACAATACGGTGATGGAGAAGCAGGTCCGGTCCACACAGCCTCAACAGAACAACGAGGAGCTGCCCACGTACGAGGAGGCCAAGGCCCAGTCCCAGTTCTTCAGGGGACAGCAGCAGCAGCAGCAACAGCAGCAGCAGCAACAACAACAGCAGGGACAGGGGCCCCTCGGCCACACTTACTACATGGCCGGAGGTACCAGTCAGAAGTCCCGCACCGAGGGGAGGCCCACCGTGAACCGGGCCAACAGCGGACAAGCACATAAGGATGAGGCCCTAAAAGAACTAAAGCAGGGCCATGTCCGGTCCCTCAGTGAGAGGATCATGCAGCTGTCGCTGGAGAGGAATGGAACTAAGCAACACCTCCCCAGCTCGGGAAATGGAAAGAGCTTCAAAGCTGGAGGAGAGCCATCTCCTGCCCAGCCCGTCTGTAAAGCACTGGACCCTCGTGGCCCTCCACCTGAATACCCCTTCAAGACCAAGCCAATGAAATCCCCAGTCAGCAAGAACCAAGATCACGGTCTTTACTACAGTGACCAGCACCCTGGGGTACTCCACGAGATGGTCAAACCTTACCCAGCACCTCAGCCTGCGAGAACAGAAGTGGCCGTCCTGAGGTACCAGCCACCCCCAGAGTATGGCGTCACCAGGTACCTCTGAACCCAGCTTTGCAAAGCTCAGCCGTATGTTTGGAGTTTTGTGAGGAATGTTAGCTTTTAGGAAAACTTTTGTCTTGTCCATAGTATTTAATAAGCCATTTGTGGGCTCAGGGAGAGGGAGACTTAGAATGTCTTCCAGTCTTAGCGGCTGGGGATGAATGGGACTGTTGATTACTGAGAAGTATTATTACTCTGTGTGTGTGTGTGTGTATGTGTGTGTGTGTGTGTGTGTGTGTGTGTGTGTGTGTGTGTGTGTGATGTGGTGTATGTGTGTGGTATGTGTGTATGTGGTGAGTGTGTGTGTGTGTGTAGTGTGTGGTATATGTGTATGTGGTGTGTGTGTGTGTGGTGTGGTGTGTCTGAGTGTGTGTGTGTAGTGTGGTGTGTGTGTATGTGTGTGTGTGTGCATGTGTGATGTGGTGTATGTATGTGTGTGTGTCTGTATGTGTGTGTGTGATGTGGTATGTGTGGTATGGTGTGTGTGTATGTGTGTGTAGTGTGTGGTATATGTGTATGTGGTATGTGTGTATGTGTGTGTGTGATGTGGTGTATGTGTGTGGTATGTGTGTATGTGGTGTGTGTGTGTATGTGTGTGTAGTGTGTGGTATGTGTGTATGTGGTGCATGTGTGTGTGCATGTGTGATGTGGTATATGTGTGTGGTATGTGTGTGTGGTGTGTGTGTGTGTGTAGTGTGTGGTATGTGTGTATGTGGTGTGTATGTGTGTATAGTGTGTGTGAGATGTGTTATATGTGTGTGGTATGTGTGTATGTGGTACGTGTGTGTGTGTGTGTGTGTGTAGTGTGTGGTATGTGTGGGTATGTTTAGATGTGACTACATATGTACAGGTACATGTCGAGACCACAGGAAAATGTCATCGTCTTGAGTGTTGTCCCTTTGGTACCATCCCCTTTTTGGGCTGCTTTGTTGGTAGAGTCTGTCCAGAACTCACCAATTAGTCTAGACTGGCTGGCAGGACCTGCGTGTGTCTGTCTCGCCAGCACAAGCATGTGCCTTCACAACCAGCTTTCTTAATGTGAGTTCTGAGTATTGAACTGGGGTCCCTGTGCTTGTAAGACGAAGCCGTCTCTCCAGCCACAAAGTTGTTCTGTAGTCTTTTCTGTTATATTAATAAAGCCGTTCTCTCCCTTCCCTGTTCCTCTTCCTACCCCTGTTCTTCCCTTCCTCTGTTTATTGAGACAGGGTCTTACTAGGTAGAGTAGCCTATGCTGGTTTTCAACTCATGAGTCTCTTGCCTCTGCCTCTCAAAGCTGGGACTATAGGTGTGCATCGTGATATTTGACTTCATTATATAATTTAAAGATGCCTTCTTCTTGCTTTCATGGGCACTCATACACATGACAGGCACACACACACACACACACACACACACACACACACTTTTTTTAGAAGGCAGAAGCAGAAGAGGAGGAGGGGGAGGAGGAGGGAGACTACTACTACTGCTGCTACTGCTACTCTGGATGCTAGAATGTAGGCACTGACAGACCTCGGAAGCCCTTTAGTCTCAGCTCATTCAGTAGACATGAATCTGACGTGTGGAGCTTCGCGCAGGTGTCCAGAGCTTGCAGCTGAGCACCAGGCCTGGCCTCCAGCCTCCAGCTTCTCCATCTTCCATTCCAACTCATCTCGCTGGCTTGTAGTGTAAGTGTGTTTTCTGATTGATGGGCAGGTTCAGCCTTTCTTCTTGTGCGTGACTTCTGTGCAGCCTTGATCCACAGATACAAGTATGGTGCCTGCCCTAAGATCCCTTGAAGCATTGCCTTTGGGGAAACCAGTATCAGAACACATCACTGCCATTCAGCATGATGTTTAGGGTAGAAACAGCCAAAAGTACCAGGCGATTGGATAAGTTAGAAAAGCTCAAAATCTGAAGATTTAGAAAGCTTCTCGGGCTGCTTCTGCTCTAACCTAGGCTATAGAGAGAGTCCCAGGACAGCCAGGGCTACATAGAAAAACCCTGTCTCAAAAAATGTCAAACCAAACAAACAAAAACAAACAAACAAGAAAGCTAAGAGAAGGTGACACTGACTGAGGTCTCAAAGGATTAATAAAAGTAGGTATTGGTAGAAAGACCATCTCCAGAGGCAGGAAAGCCATGAAAGTGGACTGAAGAGCAAGGGCGTACAGCCCAGGCGTTTAGGTGTAGTAGGAGACAGAGGATGTGTTTGAGCAGGGAAGTTGTGGACGGTGTTGTAGGTCTCTCACAGTTACTCTAAGGAGAGAGAAGCCTGGTGTTCTCAAGCAGAGACTACATGTTGGTATTTAGTAACTACATTCAGTGGTGGTGCGGGATGGTTAGACGGGGAGACTCGGCTTGCGAGGCCTTTCCGGGAAGGATTTGGTACTTCAGAGAACTGGGTGTCCAGGTGGAGACAGCAGCAGGGGAGAGGCGTCTGTTACGAGAGGCAGGGAAGTAGAACTGAGGGGAGTCTGTGATTGGCTAGACCACTGAGGAGCGGAGGCATGTGTTTGAGGCAGTTGGACATGCAGCCTCTGGGGAGAATGCGGGAGTGGCCAGCGTGGAGGGTACTCTGCTTGTGCAGGAAGAGCACGGCCCTGAGAAGACAGGTGTCTCCTGCTATTATTGGATGCGTCGTCATCATAGAGGTTTGTCTGTGTCTAAACTGAGCGGGAGCTCCTGATGGAACCCTAGTGGCTGGGTGGAGGCTTCACTGTGCTGGGAAGGTGCTGGGAGGTGGCCAGCTACTCCTCAGCTCTGACACATTTGACACGAGGTGGGCTTCGTAGCCATCTTTCTGTTGCTGTAACCAAATTTCCGGCAAAAAGAAACATGTAAGAGGAATGATTTATCTTGGCTCATGCTTTGAGAACATGGTATCTCTCATGGCCTGGAAGGCAAAATGGAGTTCAGGGCCTGGGGGAGTGGCTGGACCCTGTCACTCCTACATCTCTGTGTACCCGGACGAAGAGGTCCCGAGTGAATGCCAGCGCCCAGCTGATTTTCTACTCCCATCCCTTTCTTATTCACTCAGAGATGTGTCGCCACTCACATCCCGGGGGGGGGGGGGGCTTCCCTCTTCAGTCAAACTTCTGGAAACACCCTCAGGGACACGTCCCGAGGTGTGTCTTCTAGGGGAGTGCAGATGTGGTCTACGTAAAGTTGAGCCATCTCGGTGATGAATGCCGGTTCTGATGCATCCTGGCCAGCCCAAGCCCTCGTGAGCAGCAGAGTGCGTTGTGGTCTTAGCATGGGTTTAACCTGACTCTGCGGTGGCCCCCGGGATCTCCTCTCTTTACCAAAGGGGAACTTTCACCTCGAACGATGCCACACCTCTGGTGTTTGTGTCACATCGTCATTTCATAGTTCATCCCGAACATTTCTCTGTCTCTGGAAGACCCTGAGAAGGATGGGAAATCTTTCCAGTGAAGTTGCCTTCTTCTTCCTTGCTGGCTCACAGCTTTTTATGGTTTTTGTTTTTTATCTGTATGTTTTGCCTGCATGTATGTCTGTGCACTGCTTCAGTGCTTGGTGCCCCTGGAGGGGCAGAAGAGGGTTCTAGATTCTAGAATGGGGGTTATAAACAGTCGTGGGCTACCACCGCATGGGTGCTGGGAATTGAACCCTGGTCCTCTATCAGCATAGCGGTGACCACTCTTTTTGCCAGAGATCGCAGAGCCATCTCTAACAGCTGGACCCATTGGCGTCTTGTCAATAAACCATGATGTGAGTTGGGCCAGTGGGAGTGAGGCAGTTCTTAGAGGTCTCCCTGGTGACTTGTGGAGAAACCATTCGCCTCCAAGTTCTGAGGTCAGAGAAAGACATTTCCGTGGGGTTTGAGTGCCCTGAGAAGCTTGGCACTGGAATTTACATGCCCATCAAAGTGTCTTAGAAGATGTAACAGACAGGCCACTGTGACTGGCCCCAGGGCTGTAAGGCCACTTGGTGAGCACAGCCATGGTGAGCCAACCTGGCTCCAACAGTACAGCCTTTGGTTGGCTTAGATAAACAAGCTTGTCGTCACAGGGCCTGCTCCAGACATGGTTAGCAGAGCCTGGAATCTAGGGTTTGAGCCTGAGACTCAGTGGTGTGTGGCATTATATACCACCCAAGAGGCAAGCAGTGTCCCTTAGAATCTCACCGGGCTGATTCCTTTTCTGTGGTCGTATGTTTGCCACTAATGGTGACAATTTAGGAAGCTTTTGGGTGCACACTATGCACGTGGCAACATAGACTCCTGGGTTAGGATGGACCCTCACTGAGATCCCTTGGGTCTTTCTGCCTGATGCTACAAGAGGCCCTACTTAGGATCTAACGGAAACCCGGCAACTTGACCCAACCCATTACGTGTTGAGACAAGTCTGAGGAACAGGTGAAAGCTTTGGGAGGAAAGCGAGGGTCTGACTCCAGTCGCTCAGAGCTCTTTGCCTGCTCTGGTGGTTCATGTTCTCCCCTTCAACTCCTGTGTAAACTGATGAGAGCAGCCACTGGCCCAAGCAGAGTTGACCGGCAGTGAACAGCGTCATGGCTCCTTCTGTGAATGAGCTCAGGAAGCCATGAGGAAGGGGAGGTGCTAAGAACATGAGAGCTGGCCTCGGGGCAGCTCAGAGGTTGCGTTTCTGGTCTTCTCTGCTTTGGTTTGCTTCATCTTCATCTGGAATTGAAAGTGGGTCACCGTGAGGACAAGATGAGACTTGGGCTGTTCTTGTTGAGGACGGTGACTCCCTCCAGCCCCAAAGCAAACGTTTGTTATTAATTCTGACTCACTCTGTGGTGACTTGGCTTGTGTAGTGCGTGTCGCTAGTGGGAATGAAGGCACCAATGAATTCCAGGGGTGGTTGGATTTCTCTGCTAAAGTAGTTTAGAGTATATTAGTCAAGATGCAGTCCTTTTTCCCCCAAAGAGCTCTATGTCAAAAATGAAAATGAAAAACTAGAGCTGATAAAATATTTCATATTGATCTCCCATTTCCCAGTAAACCACTAACACGGTAAAACATGGGATTTACTAGCTAGATGTTTTCAATCTTGAAAATGATTTTGCTCCTATAATTTATATACTTTAATCAGGATCGTGTATAAAGTAAGACTAAAACCTGTTTTCTCTAATACCTGTTTGAGTTTTCCATTACAGACGCTTGGCACTTTGCAGCTCAGGGTGTGATCGTGGAGCACTGTAACAGGGCTGCAAGGGTTTTCCCAAGGCCTTACTGTATGCAGGGATTTTAGTGGGGGTCATGTTCCTTAACATTTACAGCATTTCTAAGAAATGGGAACTAGGAAATAGAGAGATTGTCCCGTGGCGAAGGGCAGCACTGTTCTTACAAAATAGGACCCCAGTTCAGTTCCTGGCACCTGCATGGTGGCTCACAACTGTCTGTCTGTAACTCCAGTGCCAGGGGATCTAGCACCTTCTTTTGGCCTCATGAGTACTGTAGGCATGAGGTCCACAGTCAAATGTGCAGACAAACCACCCATACACATAAAATAAAAATAAATGAATCTTTAAAAAAAGAAAAAGAAGAGGTGCTATTAAAAAGCTCATTCTTACGTAGGCAAAACCTGACCGAAGAGAGAGGGTCAGTAACAAGTCATGACCAACAGCTCGGTGGTGTAGGAAGCCCAGAGCCCCTTACTGCACGTGGCCCTTCCCTGGTTAAGCACTCAATGGCTGTGCATGTGCTGGAAACACACTTAAGTTTTTACTTGACCAGGTAATGGTGAATTTGTTATTAGTTTATAAAATCTCACCAGACTCCTCCGTCCTCCTCCTTGCTCCCAGAAGACAATGGGAGCAAACTTAACTTTGCAGGAGCTGCAGGCTGTGAGCTACAGGAGTGTCTAGCCTCTTTATGGCAGTCTGTCAGCCACAGAATGCACATTCAGGTACTACATAGTCAATATGGCATGGGCCGGAGGGGAGAAAGCAAAAGTCCCGTTGTTTTAAGTACACTCACAATTTTGTGTTGGTCTGCCCAGTGGACCCAGGTTGGGCACACCTGCAGCAGTGTCTGTGGCTTGCTGTCTTTTGAGGTAAGGTTCTTTAGATTCTTTAACAGTCTTAGAATGTGGTCAGCACTTACTTTAGACCAGTGTTTGTTTTAGTAAGACCCCCCTCCCTTAGGAAAAGACAGTAGCAACCATTAGTGAAGGACTCTGACAGCCTCTCTCTGCCTGCTGAGCCTGGGTTGGCCTCTCCGCCCTTCATCATGGACCCGTTATGCCTGTTCAGCAGAGAGGCTTTCTTCCCAGCTTCCTAGAAACAAAGGAGAGAGTGACTGGCGAGTATTTGCTGACATTTCTGCCCGTCTGTGGCTGGACTAACTTGACTTTGGTAGGTAGGTACCTGTAAAGCAGAGAATGGTTGGGTTTGGCCAGGCTTCTGTCTCGGGCTGCCGAGAAGTCTCGGGCCCTGAGAAGCCAGGGTCTGTGGCTTTCCTTGCACAGAGCCGGCTTCTTGCTTCTTGTAAAAGTGTGACATCACCACCACCCGTGCTGTGACTGGAGAAAACTGTAGTGGTTCAAATTGTACAGTAACTATATTCTCTGTCAAGATACATTTTCAATTAAGACAATGCCTCCATAAGATCTGACTGAGGCAAGCCCGTAGGACATTTTCAGAATCGTGGCTGATAGGGGAGGGCCCAGCCTGTTGTGGGTGGGGCCATCCCTGTGCTGGTGGTCCTGGGTTCTATAAGAAAGCAGGCTAAGCAGGCATGGAGACCAAGGCTGTAAGCAGCATCTTCCATGGAATCTGCATCAGCTCCTGTCTTCAGGTTTCTGCCCTACGTGAGTTCCTGTCCTAAGATCTTTTGGCAAAAAAAAAAAAAACTGTTATACCGAATTGTAGGCAAAATAAATCCTTTCCTGCCCAAGTTGCTTTTGGTCATGGTATTTTATCATGACCCCCTCACCAAGATGGTCACTCTCTGGGAACATGACAAATGACATTCCATGGAGGAGGGAGAGCCAGGGGGGAGGAGAGCTCGGGACCACATGTGACCAATGAGCAATTACAACAGTGTAACCCGAACAAGGACAGTTTATCAGGAGCATGTGCAGAGGCATGTGGAAATGGCCCATCTGACTATGGGCCAGGGCTGGAAAAAGTGGAAATTTGGTGAGTGTGTGCTTCTGAAATGGTGAATTAGGATTTGTAGTTTATACGGTCATGAAAATGAAGCAATACTTGGAATTAGTGGGTAAACTAAACCCTTGGCTTCTTCGTTTACACATCTCCCTTAGTGAAAATGAGGCCGTGTAGCCACATTCATTTACGTTCAACTGTATGCGCTGAACTTTCTGTCAGGACTCAGGAGTGCCAGCCAGACTTGGTGGTGCACACCTGTAACTGTAGCACTCGGGGATGGAGCAGCAGGGGCAGTAATTCAGCAGAGGTCATCCTTGGCCAGCTAGCAAGTTCGAGCTTAGCCAAGGTTATATTAGACCCTTCTTGGAAAGGGAGAGAGAGGAGAGAGGAGAAGAGATGAGGGGAGAGAGGAGGAGGAGGAGGGAGGGAGGGAGGGAAGGAGGGAGAGAGAGAGAGAGAGAGACAGACAGACAGAGAGAGACAGAGAGAGAGAGAGAGACAGAGAGAGAGAGAGAGAGAGAGAGAGAGAGAGAGAGAGAGAGAGCGCCACAGCCCGCAGTATTTAGGCAATACGACATTAAGTGTAGTGCCTGTGTGTCCTGAGAAATGACTCTGCGGTGTGGGAATTTTAAAGAGCTAAGGGTCAAGTTCAGGTCACTTTCCCAGGAAACCTGACACAGCCCCAGCTGCAACGCATAGCAGGGCAACTTCTTTAAACAGATGAGACCCACCCACATAGCAGGGATTCTGAATTCAGTTAACTCAAGAGTCGAGTTTTAATTTGAGCATTTGAGACCCATGATTGTTTGCAGGACCGATTGTTTGGGGACTTCTGCTCCTTCAGTTTGCAGAACCTCAGTTTCTTTTCTTGTCTGTTTACTAGTGTAGTTCTGAGTGAGTTCTTGTTCTGTGCCCAGCTTGGCCTTGACGCTTCTAGGCTCAAGCAGTCCGGCCTCAATCAGCCAGTTAAGTGGCTGGGGCTAGGGTTGTATGTCATGTCTGCCCCCTTTCTTCGTCTCTGTTTTTCCTACAGCCAACAGCTTTACTTCCTTAACGATCATATGTTTACTGTGGCAATTACATATGTGTGTATGCATGTTTATCCTGGTACTTTATTTCTAAAGAAAAAAAATACTGGCTTTCTCCAGTTTCCTTTTCAAATATAGCCTGTATTAAACACTCTCTTAAAACACTATGTTGCTTTAAGGATCGGAAAGCTTTAAGAAAATACTATGTTGCAAGGCACTTTAACAGAATGACTTCTTTCTTTTCTGTGGCCTTTTATTATTTCATCTCATTGTTTCTTTTTCTTAATTACTAAAATAACAGTGGTGATTATTTTGTTTTTTTTTTAATTTTTATAGAGTACACATGTATTACTTAGGTGATAATTATTATATTAGTTGTTTTCTCCTCATTCTGACCAGATAACTGAGAAGAAACTTAGGAAAGGAAGGTTTATTTTGGCTCCTGGTTTAGGAAGAGGACATCATGGTGGGGGAAGTGTGGCTTCCAGCTTGTGGGTAGTCACATGTGGGTGGTCACCTGTGCTGTCGGGAAGCAGAGAGAGATGAACACAGGTGTTTAATTGTACCTTTTATCCCTTTTATTCAGTCTGGTCTCAAGTGTAGACAGTGCTGCCCACATTCAGGATGGGTCTCTCCTTAGATAAACCACTTGGGAAAAATCCTCACAGGCACACACAAAGGTCTGTCTCCTAGGTGACTCCAAATCCAGTCAAGGTGACAGTTGACAATGAGGAGGAACCATAATAGGAATTAAAATAAAAAGCTACATATATCCTATAAAAATAGCAAAAAAAAGGGGGGGGGAAGGGGAGAAAAGGAAAAAAGAAAAGAGAAAAAAGAAAGAAAGAAGAAACAAAGAGCTATAACTCCCTTAACTGGAGACAGTCACCTTTAGCATCTACGTAGCTCAAGGCCAGCTTGGGCTATATGGTATGACTCTTTCCTGCTAAACTAACCCAGCTAGCGTGCCAAGAGTGCTCATGGGAAATGAAACACACACTGCATAAAAGTCTGTTGTACTGAGCATTCATGGATACACTCAGAACTTCCTGCAGTTTCTTATTTCTATTCATGTTTATGTTGGAAAATATATTTTTGGTGTTTTAACTTTCTCTTTGTAAATTATTTAATCACATTCTCCATCTGTTTATGCCTTTGGTCTTATTTCCTGTTGTATTTCCCAAGTGTTTGTCAATGAGGTAAGCTGTGTTTTGTAATGACCGACCTGTAGATACACACAGAGTCTCGTGCACAGAATGTAGCCTGCAGTTCCCGCTCTGCCTGCTCATGGTCATGGAAGGACAGCTGGACATTTACCTGAGTTCCCTGATACCACTGAATTCTGGAACTGTCCACCAAGCCTACTGACCTGAATTGTACCCTCTTGTAGGATGTCATACAGGTGAAGTCAGGTACAAGATAGAACAAGGCCTGTCATTGGATGAGAAGGAAGGATAGGTGGGAGAAAAGTTTTACCATGATGGACATGCATGTATATACATGCATATGCACACATACATACACACACATGTATACATAATCAATAAAAATGGAAATGAAGCTGGGCAGTGGTGGTGCATGGTTTAATCCCAGCATTTGGGAGGCAGAGACAGGTGGATGTCTCTGAGTTCAAGGCTAAGATGGTCTACCAAGGGAGTTCCATGACAGCCAGGGCTACACAGTGAAACCCTGTCTCAAGAAACAAAACACAGAATAAACAACAACAACAAAATGTAAGTACTGTATGGGCCTGTATGTAATATAAAACTTTCTAGCAGTTCCTTTCATAATGGTTTGTTTTATTTTAAACTATTAAGTTCAACTTATATTAGTTTGTGATATAACATACTGGAATATCTAAACCTTTAGCGTGTTCATCAGCTTTCTTTTCATGGTTAAGAACTAGTTTATTGAACTAATTTTGAGAAACTGGAGTTTGTAATTTAGAGATTGGTCATCCCTTCATACGTTATGCTTTGGACAGTTATTTTTGTTTTATTTTTGTGTTTTGAAAATTATATTAACAGCTTTCTATTTTTAAAATTGTGCAGTGTATGTGTGTGTCTGTGTGTATGTGTGTGTATGTGTGGTATGTGTCTGTGTATGTATGTCTGCGTGTAGTGTGTGTGCATATTGGTGTGGTGTGTGTGTGTGTGAGTGTGTGTCTATGTGGTATGTGTCTGGGTATGTATGTCTATGTGTAGTGTGTGTGTGAGTGTGTGTCTATGTGTGTACGTGTATATCTTTGTGGTATGTTCTGTGTATGTATGTCTGTGTGCAGTGTGTGCATGTGTTGTTTGTGGTATGTGGTGTGTGTGTGTGTGTGTGTGTGTGGTATGTGTATGTGTGTACGTGTATGTCTGTGTGGTGCGTTCTGTGTGTATATGTCTATGTGTAGTGTGTGCATGTGTTGTTTGTGGGGTGTGTGTGTGTGTGTGTGTGTGTGTGTGTGTCTGTGTCTGTGTGTCTGTGTTTGCCTCACAGAGACTAGAGGAGAGCATCAGATCCCCTGGACCTGGAGTTTTGGGCAGATCTGAGACACCAGGGTGGGTGCTGAGAACCAGACTCTGGTCCTCTCCTAGAGCAGAATGTGCTCCAAATCACTGGGCCACCTTTCCAGCGCTTTCTTAAATACTAAAAGATACATATGAATTTATGTAGAAGTCTATTTGCTGATTCACTTAAAACATGTAAAAGGCACCTTTGTGCTAAGGGGATGACCCAGGAATGTGCCTTGCTGCACAACTTGATTCCTGGAACCTGGTGTGACGGGGGCCTACCTGCAACCCAGTGAGGCAGGAGGATTCTCGAAGCAGCCAGCTAGCCGAGCTGAATCTGTATTTCAGGCTCATTGAGAGATTGTCTCCAAAAATGAAGGCAAAGAGTGATTCAGGAAGGACACCTGACGTGTGTGTGGCCTCCACACACATGCACACATCCTCACTAACGATACATACGCAGCTCTTAGACATACACCCAAGGTCCAAACAGCAGCATCCCCACATTCTTTAGTCAGTCCAGGTATGGAAAACGTTATCTTTCTGCAAATACTTACGATAAAAACCAGATGTTTTCCTTCTCATTTCAAGTCTTTAAACCCTGATGTCTTTACCCACAGCACACGTAGGTGCTTGGCTGCCTCTGTTTCTGTTTTGGATGGACACGCAGGAGTGAGATCCGAGGGTGACCTGTCCTTGCAGCACCTGAGCTGCTCAGGTCCTTTGCCTGCATTTCGCGGTGGGCCCTGGTGTGGTGCGGCGTATGCTTTGGGAAGTGTTTTTAACTCTGTACGGATGTCAGATCTCTGGTTCGTCCTGTAAATCCTGGGAGCTTGATTTGCATACTTGTGAAATAGAATAATACTCAGCTGGTGTGGGAGCCGAGGATGCCCAGGCTGGTGAGAAGCAAGATTAAATCAGGGCTATGCATGACACACCTATTTGCAGGTAGAGTGTAGAAGGCGTATTTAAATATGCTTATGAAGACTGGTGTATGTTGAGAGGAACAAATGTTACTAAAAGCCTGTTTTCCCAAACCACTTAATGCTGTTAGTCTAATTTTGTGACCTCCTCACGAAGGAGGAGAAGGGCTGAGTTGTTATTGTGGTTACTATGCTACTGTGTTACAATGATTCCATAGTCTAAGTAAGTCTGGTCGGCAGGGGGTGTCTCCTGCACACACTGCCAAAGGATTGTCTCTTCTTACAAAAGCTATCAAGCAGTTAGAGCCAACTTGGTCCCAGAGTTGGGGATTAAGTCAGTTAACAGAGCTGCTGAGTCTCAGCTCACTCTGAGTCATAAGCATCTATCCTTGAACAGCTTGCCCACTAATAATTAGGTAGAAGAGAAGGCATTAAGTAATGTTAAAGTGTAAGTTGGAGAATAGGGACAGCATAAGGCTGCAGGGTGGGTCGTCAGGGAGTGATTAAGACGACGTTGGAAGTTCAGAGGGGAGAATTAGGTACAGTCCTGGGAGAATGGCCCAGGCCAGCACTGACAGAGTCAGCCTCTGCTCCAGCATCTCTCAGGACACCACTCTCCGACCATGCAGGCCCTGTTCTTTACCTGACTGTGGCCTCCTGGATGAGAGGCCCCTTAATCCTAATTCTTATTCAGATGTGTTAAGAAAAAACAGTCTGTTAGCTGGAAACAGTTCACACCTTTGGTATGTTAAGGTTCTGTTGGTCATTTAAGGAGCTGGACCACTAGGCCAGCGGCGCCTGCTTTTACCCTTGCAGGTTCTTGGTAAGGTGAGGGAGTGCCTACCCGGCAGACAGTGTAACTCCTTGGCGAATGTGGGGTGGGTGCTCTCCACAGACACGACACATCCGACTGTCTTGTTTGTCCATCTCTTGTATTTTGGAGGTTGCCTTCTGTGCTGTTTTTATTCTAAATAGACAAATAGTGACATGTTGTGTATGTGTGTATGGGGGGGATGTGCCGCACGCATGTGCATAGGGGCACACGTGCCGTGGTGTGTATGTGTGGGGTAGAAGACAGTTTGTGGAAGTTGATTCTCTGTTTCCGCCATGTAGGACCTGGGAACAAACTCAGGTTGTCCGCCATGGTGGTGGGGCCCCTGTACAGACTGAGCCATCTCACCGGCTCGATACCTATCTTATAAAGGTCAGAACGGGATAATGCGTGTGACACAGGCTAACCCTAGTATCTGGATATAGGCTGTGCTTAAGAGATAATAGTCATACGTAAAGCTTTGAGAGCTTCTCACGAATGTTTTGTGCCTGGCTCTGTGAGGTTACAGAAATAGAGAGAATGCAGCTGGCACTGTCCAGGGGTGTGTGCCAGGCTGGATGCTCTACCATGATCCAACAGGGGAAGGGGGCTCACAGGTTGTCAGTTACAGTCTAGAACCATAATGTTGTTTATTAATGTTGACTCCCATGGCCTCTTTCCCTCTTTGGTCTCCATAACTAGGAAGTGTTTATGGTGGTGATGGCCCACCGTTATGTTGTCTCAGCTGAGGGCAGGCCGTGCCTTGGCACTGAAATGTTTGCCCATGTGCCTATACGTTCTCCCTGGTGCTCCTTACTCTAAGCCCAGTTCCACTTGGCCCTGCCCTAGGAGGCCCAAGCCCTGGCTGCCTGAGTAGTGGACCTCAGGAACAGAGATTTTCTGTCCTGTCTGACCATCACCCATCCGAGTACAGGCGTTGTTCTCTGGAAAGTTCTCCTGGGTGGACAGCAAGGGCAGAGCTGCTTTGCCGATTGGCAGAAGCTTCTTTAAAGCTTGACAAACGTGTTTTCCCCGTGTCCTTCCTGCCTTTCGAAGGCATTAGGTAGGCATCAGGATGTCATTGTCTGTTTTTCCTCTTGAGTTTCCTGTTATCAGGAAGAGAGGACCACGGAGGTGGTGTTCACTAAGTGGACTCAACCCAGATTTAAGTACATCTCAGACGGAAACCCCACCCTTGCCTGCAGTCCATTCGAGAGCAAAGCTGTCCCCCACCCTGGCTCTAAGGTTAGCCGTTTCATTACCTTCATGCCTTGTGAGGAGAAGCATCAGAGGTATGAAGGAGCATTAGCCTTTGAAGCCA
The DNA here is from genome assembly GCF_021556685.1 of Rattus norvegicus. NCBI lineage: Eukaryota > Metazoa > Chordata > Mammalia > Rodentia > Muridae > Rattus > Rattus norvegicus. The sequence continues at coordinate 17,593,560 of NC_141541.1, read as the reverse complement.
GTGCTGCAACTGTGGCATTGGGCTCTTTCTAAAATACTCCATTTCTATGTAAAATACAGTGCAGGATCCACTGGCCTGCAGGCAGCCATGAGCATTAATAAGTCAGTTGTTTGGGGTCCGTGCATGACAGGTGTTTTCACGGTATGAACAGAACTCACAACCTGTCTGCTCCTGTGATGGGGTCCCACCCTCTTGTACAGGACAGCACTCAGAATGGGCACAGATGCGTCAAATGTCGTAGTCTAAAGAGAGGCTAAGTGGTTCTCTAGAGTTCATAGAGAGGGAAAAAGATGCTTCGGGCTCCTGGTGATGGCTTTTTGTTTGGTTTTGTTCTTGACTTTTCTGAGTGGAGGAAGGAAAAAGGGGGGCGATGTCACTTACAGAATAAAGAACTATATGGTGCTCCAATATTTTTACCTCAACCAGGAAAGGAAGCTGAGACCCCGAGAGATTAGAATGACTCGGAGAAGGAACTCGAAGGAGATTCACCTTGGAGCATCTCCTGAGGCTGGGTGGGAAAGGCTGATGTCAGGAAACAAGGCCTGAGGTCAGCCGCAGATTTATGAATGCCGTGTTCCTGCACCTGTGCAGGCTCCCGTGTGGCGCCCCTGCCTTAGCGTGAAGGAAACCATGGTGATTCTCATGGGCTGCCAGGATGGTGAGGAGTTTGAGGGGAGAGGGAGTGAAGACCAGAGGCGGAAGTTCATGATTCTGAGTTGAAGTCCAGAACCAGGTACTGAGCTGTTGAAGGGCACTGTTGGGTGTTTTATCGCCGGGCCAGATTGGAAGTCTGGATGTTTAGACCTCAGCACTGACAGATCAAAGCACAGGCCAGCCCTTTGCTCATGCCTTCCCATCTGATTAAGTGCTACCCCTGCCCATTTCTTGCTAAGCCCCACATCTAGAAATATTTTATCTTCCTCCAGTTTTGCTTTTTCTTCATTCTTCATATGCACCATACCCAGACTTGTACACTGAGTCCTGTCTCGGCAACTTCTTCTTCTTCTTCCTAGCAAGGCAGCCCCCACTGGCCTGTGTGTCTCTTAAGGAATTGTGGCTGCAGCTTGCGTGGACTCTACCCCCCGTCGAGCACTGCCACCCGATGGGTGTGCTTTCCTCTGGTTGGTGATGCTGGCTGGTGCCACTTCCTGCCACGGGTCTCGTGCACTGGCCAATCCTCCTGTCCGAAGTACATCTTTCCCTGACTTCACCCTTTCATCCAAATCCCTGGGTCTTTCTTGACTGCCTTCAGACTTTGGGAGACTCTTCCTCTCACAGAAATAGCTCTCTCTCTCTCTCTCTCTCTCTCTCTCTCTCTCTCTCTCTCTCTCTCTTGAAGATTTATTTATTTTATTGTATGTGAGTACATTGTAGCTGTCTTCAGACACACCAGAAGAGGCCATCAGATCCCATTACAGATGGTTGTGAGCCACCATGTGGTTGCTGGGAATTGAACCCAGGACCTCTGGAGGAGCAGTCAGAGCTCTTAACCGCTGAGCCCCCAGAAATAGCTTCTCTAAAATTCTCTTCTCTGGAGAACAAGACTCCACTTTCAGCACGGCTTGCTTGTCTCTTGTGGAGAGCATAGACCTGCTCTGCCTTGTGCACTGTCTTTCCAGTGAGAGGAATGTGATAAATACCTCTGAGCCTGAGCCTGCTGTTTAGCAGGGTATGAGGAAGGGCATGGCTGACCCCTGCCGAACGAAGCCACTGACTATGCCTTTGGCCGCATGGCCTTCCTTCTCCCATACTTCCTCTGGAGTCTGACGACTGGTCCTCTCTTCCCTCGCAGTCGCCCCTGCCAGCTGCCTTTTCCCTCCACGGTGCAGCAGCATAGCCCCATGTCCTCTCAGACTTCCTCCATCAGTGGTCCTCTGCACTCGGTCTCCCTGCCTCTTCCACTTCCCATGAGCCTGGCGGCTCCACAGCCCCCACCGGCCTCCCCCAGCCAGCAGCTCGGACCAGATGCCTTCGCGATTGTGGAGAGAGCCCAACAAATGGTAGAGATCCTCACAGAGGAGAACCGTGTGCTTCACCAGGAGCTTCAGGGCTGCTATGACAACGCCGACAAGCTCCACAAGGTACGTGACATGCTGGGGTAATTTGATGGATCCTGGGAAAGAGAGATAGGTAAATAGTGGGCTGTCATTGGCAGGACACCATGAGATGCTTGGGTTTCATTTCGGAGCCACAAGGGTGTTTCACAGAGATCTTATGAGTCTGATGGCCTGTCTGGGCACTTCCTGTTTTGAATGTAATTCAAAGGAAGGAGGATCTTGGCAGCCATTCTGTGAACACAATTCAGGACACATCAGCCACTCATGGTAGCTCTGGAAGAAACAGAAAGGCCTTGTTAACGAGTGGGGCAAAGGGAGAAGCAGCTCCTGTATGAGGAGGCCTAAGGGAGAATCACAGGGCACCAAAGGAACCTGCTCCCTCCACGCCGCTCCGCTCGGATGACCTGCGTACTCCAGGGAAGGACTGAAAGCCAGGCTCTAGCCCTCTGGTGGCCAGGGTGAAGGCACATGTGCTTCTTGGCCACGGCTTAAGGTCCTGCTGTAAGCAGTCACCGGCTGAGAGCTTCCACGTGTGCTCTTTGAGTCCGCTTCATCCTAACATATTCATATGTTATGTCATGACATATGACTTCATTTATGGCCTCTGATTGTTCCCTGCCCAGTGCCAGCAATGGCCGCCTCACCCAGCTCCCTTTAGCCCCATGGAAGGGAAACACTGGAGACTTTATACTTTAAAACTGACCAGACAACTCAAAGGCTGGGTGAGGAATATCCTTCCCCATCCTCCATGGCCTTAGCCGTTGCCTGCAGAAGCCACAAACTATCAGTGCCCCAAGAAACCTACATGTGTGTAGCTCTTATCCGCTCCCCAGTCTGTTCCGACTCCCATCCTCTCCCTCCTCTCTTCCAGACCTGTCCAGAAATCCCACCTTCTCTTTCTCCCAGCAATCCTTTTAAAGTTTCTGCCATCTTTATTTAGCCAATTAACAATTAGGGAAACTCTACATACATACATACATACATACATACATACATACATACATACATACACACACAATATATACATAGATTCATACATACAAGTACACATGCATAATACATACATACATTTATACATACAACACACATATATACATTCATACACAGACAGACAGACACAAACACACACGCATACATATTATTAAATCACTTTTTTTTTTACCCATCTGTCCATTAGATGGGCATCTAGATCTAGGCTGGTCCCATATCTTGTGTGTCACCTCACCCAGTCTGCCCTGCACTGCATAACACTGTGCTAGAAGCCGTAGATATTCACTTGGAAACAGTATTATGCCTGACTGTTAGTAAGGCAGTTACAGCACTTGTTGGTCTGGCTTTGCAGTAGGCTAAAGGCTCCACCATTAGTAGCCTTGATTTGATAAACTCACAGCTGCTGCTTCATTCGAGTCGCTGCAATTCCTTTGTATACGATACCTGTGTATCTGTTTACAGTTGGTTGGGGGTGCGTTAGTTCTCTGTACAGCTTTTGACAGACAGCACTCAGTAATGAAGCCCAGTCTGGCATGGAGACAGGAGCAGGATCTCTGGAAAGAGTGCTGTGCTTAAGGATTGGAAGTCTGAGTTTTGGTTGGAATACTTGAGTTCATCCGCACCTTAATGTCTTCCTACGTGAAATTGAAACTTCATTAATGATTATAAATGGGGTTACAGAAATAAGATATTTAGGGAACTGGCGAGCTAGTTTAATGGCTAAAAGTGTTTGCTGCTCTTACAGAGGACCTGAGTTCCCAGGACCCATATTGGGGGGTTTGCATCTGCCTGGAACTCTGGGGCATTCAACACCCTCTACTGAACTCTTTGGGTACTGACCCACACATGTGTGTGTGTGCATGTGTGTGAGCACACAGAGACATGCAAACAATAGCAAATAAGTAAGTAAAGCCTAGAGTTCTCCCTCCCTCCTGTCAGAGAGAGACTTTACTGGGTGTGTTGGACAGCATGACCAGAGACTGTTCTGACAGGGTCACTGAAGCTGTTACGAGACAGGAGGAGGAAGGCGGAGTAGATATGAAGGCTGTGGCACAGAAAGACATCCATGAAGATGCAGCTTCATACTCGGGGTATTGGACAGCCAGCAGCACAGAGGCCCTGTCACAAATGCCACTTCAATGCTAGGTCTTTCTTACAGTTTGAAAAAGAGCTGCAGAGTATCTCAGAGGCCTATGAGAGCCTGGTCAAGTCCACCACCAAGCGTGAGTCCCTGGACAAGGCAATGAGAAACAAGCTCGAAGGCGAGATAAGGAGGCTTCATGACTTCAACAGAGATCTCCGAGGTATGCCTTGTGCTTTCACGCCGTTAACATAGGCGTCTTCCTTGACCATTCTCTGCCTGATTGTGTGTGTGTGTGTGTGTGTGTGTGTGTGTGTGTGTGTGCTGACTTTTGAGAGTTGTTTTTCTCTACTGCTTAAGTCAGGGTCTTGTTATTTCTGTCACACTTAATGCTCCAGGCCAGCTGGCTTATGAAGTTCTAAGTGTCACTCTACAAGAGGTCTGGGCTTACAGATGCAAACCACTGCATATGGCTTTTTTGTGGGTCTGGGAATTGAACCCAGGTAGTCTGGCCTTCACGGTTAGCCTTTTCTATCTAGCCAGCCTCACCTTATTTTTGTGAGACTGGGGATTCTCTTGATGAACCTGGAGCTGGCCAGTACAACTAGCGGAAGCCCTGGGGATCTTCCCGTCTCCATTTCCCAGAGCTGGGATTACAGATGCACACCACCGTGTACAGCTCTCTTGTGCGTGCTAGGATCAAACTCAAGTCATTATGCTTGTTCAGAATGAACTTTAGGGGCTGAGACATCTTCCCAGCCCCCCAATGTTTCTCCTATGATAGCTTGGACAGTGCAGTATTGTTCCTGCCCCCCGAACTGCTCATTCTGGAGCCCTACCTGATCACCCCTCTCATCATACACAGCTCTTGGCACTGTCTGTCTTTCTCTGTTGTGTGATGGCTTGGGTTCATTTCTCCTGTGTTTGCAGATCGACTGGAGACAGCCAACAGGCAGCTGTCCAGCAGGGAATATGAAGGGCACGAAGACAAAGCTGCAGAGAGCCATCACATGTCCCAGAGTGAGTATGTGTGTCTGTCCCAAAGCTGTTACCTTCAAAGTATGGGAGCGTGAAGCAAGGCTCATACCAGCTTCTAGTAGGTTTCGTGCTGTTTCCTGTTTGTGAGTTAATCTAACCTGGGACCGATGGTTCTCAGATGAGTCTCTTCAGTCAGTCAGGGGCAAAGCTGAGCTGTCAAACCTCATCTCAGGGATGTTAAGTCTGTGTATGCATTAGCTACTCTTGTGGCTGTAACAAAACTCTTGAGAAAAAGCATCCTATGGGAGGAAAGGCTTGAGAATAAGGGCCATTATGGTGGGGAAGGGTGTGACAGCATCATACAGGACTGCCTGTTCACATAAGGGTAGGTCAGGAAGCAGAGAAGAGTCTTCCCACTCAGCTTGCTTTCTCCTGTTTCCTTTTTTCATTTAGTTTGGGGCCCTGGCCCACTTCAGGGAGGTTTTTCTTCCTCCGTTATTTCTGTGTGAAAATGCCTGAGACATTTATTAATCTAATGAAGCTGTCCTACAGCTCCTTGCTATCCATGATCCCCTGCAGGAAACACGTGTGGGCCACTGTTTCAAATAAATCACAACCCTTCCTTCCAGGAAAGGACAGGATACTCGGTGGGGGAATTTGGCGCTCTGGGCAGGTCGGAGTGCCAGCCTGGTGTGATTCCCACACACATTCCTTGGGAATCATCAAACTGCACTCGCGTCTCCACGCACGGTGTCCCAGGAACCACTGAACCCATTTCATCCAGGAACAGGGGCAGGGTCTCTGTAGGCCTCCATCCAGATTTCAGGGAGAGGCAAACAATAGCATCAGATGGGTTTTGAAGAGCTATCAGCCAAGTGTGAATTTCTGCAAACTCATTGCATGAAATGAGCCCGAAGTGTAAAACTCCAACTGTCATCTTTTTAAAAAGCTGTTTACAAAACTGTATTCTGGCGTATGTCATAATTCCTGACAACATCACGAGTCAGTGCTCACCGCTTAAAGACAATCCAAAGCAGCGAAAAGTTCGCATGTTTGAGAAGTGGCCATCCATCTTCTCATAACGGCATTCTGACATGTGGGTGTATCAAAGCCCTTCAAGTTTTAACACTGAGAAATAATTGACTAAATATTGTGATTTTTCAGCAGTTTGGCCTAACATCCTTTCTGTCTCCCAAACTGCCTCACGATTCCACCTTTTCACGCCCTGTCTCTATTTAAGTTCTGTCTTTGGCAAGGGGTCGCTGGTGCTAGCCAGGCTTTTGCTCCTCGGGTGATTGCTGTGGGCTCCAGGATGTGTCTGTTGATATTGATGCCATGTATTTGCCATCTCACCTGAGCTTGCATAGGAAAGTTGTGCTGACTGGTTTTATGTCAACTTGACACAAGCTAGAGTCATTGGAAAGGAGGGAGCCCCCACAGAGGAAATGGCTCCTTACAATCAATCTGTAGGCAAACCTGTGAGGCATATTCTTAATTACTGACTGGTGGGGGAGGGCCCAGCCCATTGGGGTCAGTGCCACCCCTGGTCTGGGGTCCTGGGTGCTATGAGAAAGCAGGCTGAACAAGCCAGAGGGGAACAAGCCAGTACCCAGGCTTACCATGGCCTCTGCATCAGCTCCTGCTCCAGGTTCCTGCTCTGTTTGAGTTCCTGTCCTGACTCCCTTCAGTGATGGGTTACAATGTGAAAGTATAAGCCAAATAAACCATTTCTTAACTTGCTTTTGATCATGGTGTCTGATCTCAGCATAAGAGACCGTAAGACATAAGGCCAGGTCTGTGTGTTATTTGCGTGGATGTGCTTTTGGATGACCGTGCGTGGGCAGAGGGAGACGTGCTGGCTGTGTTCTGTCAGGGTATAAGTCCATATTGTATGTCATTCATGCCGTGGGATGAGCACTCATTTGGTCTCCCAGACAATGGCTGAGCTTGGAACAACGGTGTTTGGTGAGCTCACATTCCTGAAGACTTTCATCTCTAGCTCAAAGCAGTCAGGCATCGAGAGCCCCCCTGGACTTATAGGGCATGGTTTGTTCTCTGCAAACGTGCTTTGCTACCTTTCAAAGGCATAGACAAAGGCCACAGGCATTTCACAACTGCTTAGAGTATCCCGAGGTTGATGTGTTAGGTAATTGAGTCTAGGCAGGGCTTTTCAGACAGACCTGATAATGGTGCTTCCTGACCAGTCTTCCCACATGAAATCTTCCTAGCACACCTTCCTCCTTCCTTCAGCGTTATCAGGATTCAAAATGTTTCCCTCTTCAACCAGAATGGATAGATTTCCATGTTTACATAGACCTTTTTCCTTAGTGAAACCTGACAACCTTTTGAATATTGAGAAAATTAGCGTGGCCCCCAGTTAAAGTGCAGATATCCCCCAGTGTTTGTTCTTGCTAGTGTCCACGGTGCTGGAAGGTATCATTCATGTGTGTGGACTTGAATGAATCATCCCCCAGTCTCAGGAATTTGAATACTTAGGTGGTTCTCAGCTAATGGCAGTGTGTGGTAGACTTAGAAGGTATGTGGCATGTGGCCTTGTTGGAGGAAATATGTCGCTAGAAGCAGCCTTTGAGAGTTGAAAGACTTTTGCCATTTTGAATTGGCTTTCTCGATTTCCTGCTTATAACTTGAGATGTGAACTGTCAGCTCTTCCTGCTCACACAGCCCTCATCAGAGAAGCTTTTACAGTATTTGGTGATTGATTATGGGTTTTGTTCACTTTTTATTTATTTTTTTTTGTTTTGTTTTATTTTTTGTTTTTCAAGACAAGATTTCTCTGTGTATCTCTTGCTGTTCTGGAACTCACTCTATAGACCTGGCTGGCCTTGAACTCAGAGATCCACCTGCCTCTGCCTCCCAAGTGCTGGGGTTAAAGGGGTGTGCCACCACTGCCCAGCTGATTATGGAAACAGGAAGAGGACGTGGATACAAACCTCAAGGACCACCCTTGAGTGACCAGCTTTCTCCACCTAGGTCCTATCTCCTGAAGGTTCTATTGTGTCCCCTAGAAGCACAACCAAGTGTGCAATTCCTGTTCAAACCATGACATGGTCACCCTTATTAATAAAATGCAGGAAGTATAAGTTGGGGGTCAGACAATGAGTGAAAGTTGCACTGTGCAATCTTCCCTTTCATCTTGCCTCTGTAGCCTCGCTCGTGAACAGCTGTAATAAAAAGATGCAGAGATGGGAGAAGGCTGGGTGGGAGAAGGCTGGACGGGAGAAGGCTGGAAAGTGAGGTGCACTCCACCAAGCTTTCACTCATGGTGTGGATACAGAGTGACAGGCATGGATTACTACATCTCTGCCTATGTATTAACACGCTCTGTTATTCCATATTCTCCCAGAAACTCTAGTATTAGAACAAAAGAGAACACAGGTCATCAAACCCTTCTCGTCAAAACCTCAATATCACCCATTCAAGGAGCAGCATCCTATTCAAATGAGTCCTTTGAGACTCTAGCAGTTGGTTCAGAGAAAGGCAAGACAGCCAAACATTAGTCATGACACGTGGATACATGTGCTGAGAATAGGGACTGGGGTGTAAGGCTGACAACTACCTTGGCTCATGCAAAAAAACGAGGGTAAGACAAGGTACAGAGTAAGAAGCTTCATGGTTTTTTGCTTGGTGTCATCCCTGATGTAAGATGTGTAAGTCCGAAGGGAACACAGACATGGACGGATGGACGGACACACACACACACACACAGACACACACACACACACAGACACAGACACACACACACACACACACACACACACACACACACACACACACACCCCAATACTAGAAACTGAACTCTGTTCCGCACAGTTGCCACTGAGTTCCGAAGGCCAAGGGGGGAACTACACAGGTCTGCTGGCCTCTGTGTAGTCATGAAACTTGGTGTTTCTCTGGAGGTTCAGTGCACAGGGGTTTGAGGATCTTAAGGAGATCCCTTTCCTATCCCCTAATGATTGTCACCAGAGGAATTCAAAACTTTGTTTTATGACTTTGTCTCTGTGTTTTTCAAATTTGTACAGACTGCAAGAGGACAATGTCAAGGCCAAATTGTTACTGAAGAACAAGATTGTAGGCCACTGGCTGTGTGAAACTGAGCCTTCTTTATCCTTTAGCTTAATTGAGGTCCCCTCTCTCCACTCATCCACCCATCCACCCACCCACCCACATCCACCCACCCATCCATATCTATCAATCATCTCCATCATCTCAATCCCCACCTACATCCCCATCCCCACCTCACCTCTCACCTGCTAAAGTCAGCTTTACCACAAAAACACATCCACCACCTGAGAATATCTATCAATCTTAGTTACAACTTCTCAGCCATTCGACCTCTTTTTAAAAAGATTTATTTTATTTATATGAGTACACTGTCTTCAGACACACCAAGAAGAGGGCATCGGACTTCATTACAGATGGTTGTGAGCCACCTCGTGTAGCTGGGAATTGAACTCAGGACCTCTGGAGTAGCAGTCAGGGCTCTTAACTGCTGAGCCATCTCTCTAGCCCTAGAATTTTCATATTTTAGTCATTCCTTTATGAAAATCAATGACTACAAATTTGTCTGTTTCAGCCAAGGGAAGTAAAAATAAACTACTAGATATGGGGGAAGCTGCATTGAGAGGTATGAAGTTTCATCTTGTTGAGTTTTTAAATGACCACGTCAAGCTTTGTGACATTTTTGGATAAGGCACACCTGGCTAGCCGGGCATGTGTGCTATTCCAGGGTGTGTAGTAAGTCACATGTGAGGCCTGCACAGGGTCTCCACACCTTGCCAGCGTTCAGGGGAGCGAATTCCCCAAGCATGCCTTCAAAGCTTGCCTGTCCGTGTTGTATTTTAACAGTAGAAGGTTCAAGGGTTTCATCCACTTGGTTTGGCCCTGCAGGCACCCCTGAGACAGCCAGGCCTTTACAGAAACAGAGTGTCTGAAGGGTAGCTGTTTATATGCAAAGGAATCTTCTCCAAGTGTGAAAATAAACGGGAGTTAATTCAAGCTCTGATTGTCCCCACCTCGTGAACCGAGCTGACTAAGGAAGACTGCTAGACACATTTTGATGTCTAGCTGCCTCCACACATTAAGATTCTCACACCGATGGTTTTACAGGTGTCGTTTTGCTTGGCATTCACGTGATAGAGTTGAAAATTGAGCTGCTTTGTGTGGGCCACATTCCTTCCGCTGTATAGAGGGCTAGATGGACGGAGGAAGCAGATCACCATCTCAGCTTCACGTGGCGTCGGGGACCCTCCTCACGGATACTGGAGGCCTGCCAGCCTCAACTCAAACGGCGGTTTCTTGGGGAAGCCTCAGCTGAGATGGCAGTTTCTTAGGGACGCCTCCTAAGGGAGTTGGCTCTTCCTGGTGTACACTCCGTGCACGTGCTCCGTCCTTCCCTCTGCCCACACTCATCGCAAGTGTACATTAGTAATGGCTTACAGAGCCATCTCAGTGTTCCCCGCTGCCCAGCCAGTCTGTAAACTCAGATCTGACCTGCCACCCACACCATTACACCCCTGCTCGGCTGTGTTTCCAGAACCTGACACTTAGAGGCATTTAGTAAACATTCCAGTGAAACGGTGGCCATGATTTTCATTTGCTGTGATCTCCTGTGTCCTAGGCTTGGCGAGCACCCTTTCAGTTGAAGGATGGGTGATGTGGGGCTCAGCTTTGGAGCAACCAGTGCTCAGCTCGGCAGCCAGAGCCTCAAGGCACCCACAGATGATCCCTAAGGATGGAGCCATGCTCCAGTACAATGTGTTTACAAAGCAAACAAACAAGCAAGCAAGCAAACAAAAACAAGATAAAACAAAAGACCCAAAAACCAAACAAAAAGCAGGCCATGGGCGGGACTTAACCTGCAGATCATAGTTTACTAACCTTACTTCCCACCATGGTGGAGAGGAGAAGAGGAGAGGGGAGGAGGCAGAAGGGGCAGGAGCACCAGCAAGGGCTGCGGGCCTGGGTATAGGTAAAGCTAACACAGCAGGTGCTTGCCTAGCGCACTCAAAGTCCTGGCTCCTCTTTCCTGGAGCAAGGGTGTGTGTGGCACCTCCAGAGACCTCGAACCAAATCCCATATTGAAACCACTTGCTCCATTTTCCTCACTTATCAGCTGGCTGACAGGAGGAGGACGGAGCCTCTGTTGTGAAGCTCTTGTCCCGGTGTCTGGAGCATGGTAAGTCTCCGGGGATATTTATTAACTTTAGTTAATCAAAAGTCTGTTAAGCACCGGATGCCAAAACGAACATCTTTAATGGTTGTTTAAACTATAAGAATGGTCCTGCAAAACCCATCCTGTTTGTTTCTTGGATGGGATGGACTGTCTGAGAGGTGACATCACAGTCAAGCCTCACTGTACCTACCCTTAAAGGTGCTCAGTCAGGAGACACAGCCAGAATACAGCAAATACAGAGGCGAATGCCAGCAGCAAACCACTGAACTGAGAATAGGACCCCCCGTTGAAGGAATCAGAGAAAGAACTGGAAGAGCTTGAAGGGGCTTGAGACTCCATATGAACAACAATGCCAAGTAACCAGAGCTTCCAGGGACTAAGCCACTACCCAAAGACTATACATGGACTGACCCTGGACTCTGACCTCATAGGAAGCAATGAATATCCTAGTAAGAGCACCAGTGGAAGGGGAAGCCCTGGGTCCTGCCAAGACTGAACCCCCAGTGAACAGGATTGTTAGGGGGAGGGTGGTAATGGGAGGAGGATGGGGAGGGGAACACCCATAAAGAAGGGGAGGGGGAGGGATTAGGGGGAAGTTGGCCTGGAAACTGGGAAAGGGAATAACAATTGTAATGTAAATAAGAAATACCCAATTTAATAAAGATGGAGAAAAAACAAAACAAAACAAAACAAAACAAAAAAAAACAACCGAAGAAAAAAAGGTGCTCAGTCAGACCAGGCTGGCCCCACTGACATAACTCGCTGTTGCAAGGGTAGCTCAGTTAAGTGAGAAGGACATCCCAGTGGATGGTAGCCAGGCACCCTGGGAGCCCATTCTGCCTCAGCTGCCGGTGGGCCTCACGCACAGGCCTTCAGTCCTGCGCTCTGCTCTCCGTTCCCACAGTGCCAAGTGCACTTGGTTCCTTGCTCGGTTCCTGTGTGGACTGCCGGCCTCTCCCTAGTGACTGACCTGCAGCCTCAAGCTTCGGGTCACCAGGCCCCACATTCAAACCCATGTTGTTTGCTCCTTTTGTGAGACGCTGTTCCAGTTGCTTCTCTGCTCAAGGTGCCGGTCCTCAGCCCGAGGTCTATTTTTGTTACATGCACGAATGATTGCCCATGGGAGGAAACGTCCACTGAATGAATGCCCCCATAGCAACGTGCTGGTGCAGCTTCCAGACTTGGCTCTCGGTTTCCGCCTGTGTGGCTGGGGGGATTGATGACAGTGCTCTGGTGACATGATATTAGAGAGATTCTCCTGAAGCTGCCATTGGAGCTGCTTGTCTCCTCTCTATAGATATAAATTCTGTTGGTTTTGTCAGTTACCTTTTATCAGTTGTTCTCACTTGCTTTCTGTTGCTGGGATAAGCACCATGACCACAGCACCCTGAGGAGAGAAAAGGTTTATTTTGCTTCTAGGGGAACAAGGGAAATCAGGGCAGGAACCGGGAGGCAGGAACTGAAGCAAGAGGCCGAGGAGAGTGCTCCCCCTGGCTTGCTCCCTCTGCTTTCTTATAACACAGGACCACCTGCCCAGGGTTCAATTAACAATTATCAGTTATCAATTAATTAGGAAAATAGTCTATAAACGTGCGTACAGGCTGATGCAATGGAGACATTTTCTCAGCCGAAGCCCCCTCCTCCCAGATGGCCCTGGCTGTGTAAAGTTGATGATGAAGTAACCTGAATGTCAGTCATGATGGTCTTCTCTAGTTCTCCGGTAGGATTAATAGTTTAGCCCGTTCCTTCCCTACTTTTGGTTATAACGAGGATTGAATCTAGGCATGCAGATTCTAGGCTGAGCCAAACCTCCAGGCAGCCCTTGACCTTTTCTCTTGAGGGCAGGACTTTACCACGTTGTCCAGACTGGCTTTGAAGTCAGCATAGCCTGGTCAGGCCTTCAGCTTCCCAAATGTCTGTCTGGGTTTATAGGCTCATCACCCAGCCTGGCTCCTTTTATTCTCATGGGACAAGTTCTTCCAGGCATTTTCATACTGTGGGAAGCATGTCTATACGATGTATGTGCAAAGTGAAGATACAGCTTTTGAAGCAGGAAACCCATTTTCTTAAGCAATACTCGTTCCGTGACCTGTGGACTTCCCTGTTCACTGGAAGGCTGCTCAGGAAGGGGATGAGAGGCGGCTGGGTCACAGTCCCAGCCACAAAGGCGTGTGATCATCTTTTGTTGAGTGGGAGAACAGCTCTCCTAAAGCTGGAGTCCCTAGCCCATCTAGACAGGACTAGAGGAAAACCTCAGCTCATCATAGGGGAAGCCAGTGGTCAGGCTGGAGCCGAGAGATCCCTTGTCCTGTTGCAGTGAAAGAGCCCCTCTCTGCTTTGCTGTTCTGGAATGGGAAATATAATACTATTGCAAGGGGCGCCTACCCTTTCATCTCAGGCTTGGATGATGCAAGCAGGGGAGGTTGGAAGCATAAATAGAAACATACGAGATTTAATTGTGAGTATTAAAGTCATTGTGGGAGAATTTGGGAGCCGTTGTCTCCTGTGTGTATGTCCTTCTTGCTGCGCTGGGATCAATCCTTGTGTATGCTTAGCCCATGCTCTCCCACCGAGACATGACTGGGGAAGCATGTCCTGAGAGTTAAGGGCGGGCTTGAGACATCACCCACCCTCCCCTGCTGGCTAGCAGCAGCCGTGGCGTCCCTCTGCCATCTGCACAGTTTTAACGTCATCCTTGCCAGATGTAGCCTGGCAGCGAGCCGCAGGCCCAGCACTTCCTGATGGAGCTCGCCCTGTTTTATTCTCTCCCTTCCAGATAAAGAATTCTTGAAGGAGAAGGAGAAGTTGGAAATGGAGCTGGCAGCAGTGCGGACGGCGAGCGAGGACCACCGGAGGCATATTGAGATCCTGGACCAAGCTTTGAGCAATGCCCAGGCCAGAGTGATCAAGCTGGAGGAAGAGGTGAGACCAGCACGGGGAGGAGTAGAGCCCAGAAGACGTCCCCTGCTGCCCCCGACCCAGCTACTTTACCCAGAACAACCCAAATGCAAACGAATACACAGTTTACCCATCGAGGAACCGGGCAGGATCTGAGAGACAGATATTAACAACATAGCCCGAGAGCCCACAGCCTGTTGGTAGGCAACTGTCCAGTGCTGCAAATAATTGGCACAAACAGAAGCCGCTGGCTTCTGTAAAGAAAAGTCACTGTGGCCTGTCTTTGGGCTCCCAATTCTGAGGCAAAGGGTGGGTGCCGTGGTACTCAGTTGACCCACTTTCGCTTCCTGGTTGGCTGTGCGGTAACCCACATCCCCCATTCTGGAGATGCTGATTTAGCGGTCTGTGATGAAGCTGGCTTTCTAGCTTACCTTTGTAGTTGCACTCACTGTCCCTTTAACCCCAAGAGAGGGACCACAGGAACCATGTACAGGGCTCAAGCCGGGGACTCCGAGCTGTAGTCTAAGAGGAGGAGGACAGGTGTTAACCCCAGGGCTGGCCCTCACCTTCTCTCCCTACAGAGGTGCCTGTCACGTCTATGATGGGGCAACCTAAGCAGGCATCATCTTGGTAAGTAGAAGCTAGGAAATCTGGAGGACGGCAAACGAACACATCAATACTGAACCTGGCCCTTGGCACCAAAGGCATCAAGGGCCATGCCCCTTGGGTGCATTTTAACCCCGCAAGTCTTGTGTAAAAGCTCAAATGCGAGTACTAGCAGGAGAATCCTGAGTGGCAGCCAAGAGCACCTACCTTGTCATCATAGAGAGAATGCCCTTTGACCTTGCAGACAGGAGGTCTGCTCTGAGCAAGGGAGACCTGGAGGCCCCTGTATCGTTGTTCTCAATGAAATCATGTCTTGAGGCCTCCTCTCTGTGCATGGAGCTAAGGGAAGTTCTATGGTGTAAACTTTTATTGTTACCTTTTAAAATGCATGGGAGCAGAACATATGTGTCACAGCATGCGTGTGGGGCTCAAGGGACAACTTTGATGTGGGTTCCAGGACTGAACTCAGGTTGGCAGGCTTGCACTGCAGGCTTGCACAGTGGGCACCTCCATCTTCTGAGCCATTGTGCCAGCCCTTTTGTTTATTTTATTTATGAGTTCTGTAGTCGCCTTCAGACACACCAGAAGACGGCATCTGATCCCAGTACAGATGGTTGTGAGCCACCATGTGGGTGCTGAGAATTGAACTCAGGACCTCTGGAAGAGCAGTGATCTTAACCACTGAGCCGTCTCTCCAGCCTTTGTTTGGTTTTAATATTCTTTATAGAAGTGAAAGTCATTTATGGGCACTTGAAGGGCCATCATGGTTCCTGTCACTAATTCCTAAACCGCATCATGGTCTTTTCTTGGCCTCCCTTGTATCTGGATGTGTTTGGCTGCATGACTCAGGGTATTTGGCTTTATTCACACTCCCTGTTCATTTTTTATTATTATTTTAAATTTATTTTATGCATATCATTTTGTCTGCATTTGGGATTCTAGCCACAGACAGCTGTGAGCCACCATGTGGGTGCTGGAATTGAACTCATGTCCTCTGGAAGAGCAGTCAGTGCCCTTGACCACTGAGCCATCTCTCCAGCTCTGCACTCCCTGTTCTAATGCGGGTTTCTTTGGAAGGGTTTTGATTTAGTCCCTACAACAGGGTCGTAGAGCCAGGCTGCTGGCAGCGTGACACACAAGCTTCCCGGCATGACACCAGCTGCATGACTGTGACCAAGTCATGTGGCCTCCTGGCCTTCAACTTTCTCGTCCCCCGTGTGGAAGTAGAATAGGACACTGCTCCTTATTGTCCTCAGGAGGATTAGATGAGATGCACTTACAGAGCAAATACCTGGTGGGGCAGTGCTCCGAAAACGACAGCTAGTAGAATGGCTGCCATGAGTCATCCTCATTGGGAAATGCCCCTTGCCAGCCTTACGGTTGAAACATCTGGGGATGGATCCACACATCAAAGGATCTTGCAGATGCTCAGGGATACTACTCTTCACGTAACATTATACACTGAGTGCCTGCTGGCCGCTGGTACTGGCCCATGCATTGGAGACACACTGCTCGCTCTGTCCAGCAGAGACATAGACACACACACTTCATGGTGGCTGTATACTCAGAACGCTGCCTGCATACAGTGGTAAGAGTGTCTGGTGGTTGACATGAATCATTTGCTCCAGTGAGAACGCCAAGCTCAGGAACCTGCCTGGTAGTCAGGTTGTACTCAAGAGTCTGCTAATGTAAACAGTCAAAAGCACCCTGAGAGAAAATCATCCAACTGTCAGGTAACGGCTGTCGCTTCCCTTACTGTGGTGGCTCTGGTAGGGCGAGCAGATGTAGGCAAGGCTCTTGGCAGAGCTGCCGCACAGCCAGAGGCCTCCCTCAGCCGGGCGAGTCACAGCCTGCTGGGTGACAGGGCTTCGGCGCACTGCTGAGTCACTAGTAAGGCATCCGTCTGTTCAACCAGGTGTGGAGAGACAGGAAAACAGCATCCGGTGTCATCTCGCAGAGCACCAGATCCAGGAAATGTTTTGGCCTGATGTCTTGGCCCCAGTTGATTCCCAGGAAGCAGGAAAAACACATGGATTTATGCACGTGAACCAGACTCCCAGAGCAGACAGGGCCCTGAGTGCTAAGGGTTAGGGTTTGGCACTGTGAGTCATGACCCTAAATTCATCCTGATGGTGTGTTTGTGCAATTGTTTAGCAGTCGTTTCCACTTCCTTAGTCATTCCCCCAGGTGCTCCCTGTGTCCTTCCTCTTCCTTCAGGAAGCTACTCAGCCGCAGAGTAGCTTCCTTCTGGAGCTACTCACTCCAGACACTGCTGAGGTGACACTGTTTCTCTTTGTACCAGCAAGTGTGTGCACATGTGCACTTGCATACATCCAAACCATGCATGTAGACCTAATCCCTCTGGTGTAGAAATAATTGTAGCGCATTTGTTACATAGTGCATTTTTATTAATTATATTTTTCATATATTGCTCTTTATGGAAATGATTTTCATTTAGTAGAGAAAATTCAGAAAATAATAAATCCCTTACTCTTGCAGAAATGGCTATTCTACCATAAACATGACAAATACGTGTAAAGATTATCCTTTCTCTTTTTTTCACGGCTCTTTATATACATAATAGACGGGTATGGTTGTGATAACATAACTTCTGGTTTAGGATTTTTCGCTAGGCTTTAGAGATTAGGTGTTCTATACACCAAAAGCTTTCTATTAATCTCCTTTCCAATGGCTGCAAGTGCTATGATTATAAACCAGTAATGAGTCAGAGAGTACCTAGGTGTTCACATAACTCTGTGCAGGCACACCAGAGGGCCCTCCATCCCCAGCCTCCTGGACACCTGGCCATACCTGCCACAGGCTTCTGCAGGATCGAGAGAGGTGGTGCTCACTCCTGCAGTTCAGCTGGGGGGTCTCCAGCCTGTCCCCCAGCCCAGCTGCAGGGTCACTGGTGTCCACTCTGCACTGTTTCACTCAGTTTCTGTCTCCCTCAGTTACGAGAGAAGCAAGCCTATGTGGAGAAGGTGGAGAAGCTGCAGCAGGCCCTGACCCAGCTGCAGTCTGCGTGTGAGAAGCGAGGGCAGATGGAGCGCAGGTTGCGGACCTGGCTGGAGAGGGAGCTGGATGCTCTGAGGACACAGCAGGTGAGTGACAGGACTGGTGAATCAGGTAGAACGGCCTGCAGATTCACCTAGCAGCCCCCTCAGGACCCTCCGATGGACTCTGTGCACCTACATGGCCTCTGTAGAGACTGGGAGTCTCTGAATTGAGGCTAAAAAGAAGGGAATTTTAGGTGACCTTACATAGGGGACATTGACTTATTAGGCCTGCAGGACAAAAACACAGAGGCAGAAGAGGAGGACATGTAAAAGACAGAACCTGGAAAGTGTTGCAGAGCCAGGGCAGCCAGATCAGCTATGGAGGGAGTTGTCCGTGGAAGGCAGTTGGCCATATGTAGAGTGTGGCCTTATCCTATGTCGATGGAGAGCAAGCACCTGGGAAGAGGATCAAGTTAGGGGAACCTGCAGTGAGTCAGAGAAGAACCCCTAAGGATGCTGGTGGTAAACCAGGGACTTCCATGAAGTCTAAGTCTGACCCTGGAGAGCCAAGGAGGAGCTGCAAGTAAAGGAAAATAGGGGTCACACTGATCGATGAATTCATTTGAGGAAGAAACTCAGCAACCTGTAGTAAGACTGGCTGTGAACGACAGTTCCTCCAGCATCTGCTGGTGACAGCCACTTGTGAAGCTTAGCAGTGAGGAACCACAGAGAGGAATATGCCTGTCCAGGTACTGTACATGTCTCCATGTCTCAGCAAAGAGAATTCGTGCAGGAAATACCAGTTCAGGCAAGCTCCTGCC
The DNA here is from genome assembly GCF_021556685.1 of Rattus norvegicus. Taxonomy (NCBI): domain Eukaryota; kingdom Metazoa; phylum Chordata; class Mammalia; order Rodentia; family Muridae; genus Rattus; species Rattus norvegicus. Next base: position 17,574,937 of record NC_141541.1, on the reverse strand, counting down.
TCTGAGGCTCTGAGGCTCGCCTGGCTTTCTAGGGAAGTGAGTGAGCTCCGTCTGTAGCCGCCCGGGGACATGCACTGCAGGCTCCAATCATCCACTCACTGTATAGGGCAGAGTGGCTGTGACTGCCCTTGAAAGCTGCCCTTGGGGCAGCTCAGCCCTAGTGCATGGTAGGTCCACGCAGGACAGAGACGGTTCTCCCACAGCCAGTCCTTGTCGCTCAGCTACTGAGACCTCTGTCCCCACCGCGGGCCATGCTGACACCCGGATGGTAGACCTTAAGATCTCTGGCTGGCAATGCGAGCTTGGCTGGAGCCAGGAAGAATGTGCTTTTCCAGTCACCATGCTCCGCCCTGTGGTTAGGTGACCTGTCTGTGGACCTCTTACTCCGGGAGCTGTGAGAACAGACTCAACTATAAATAAAGAAGGACCGTGAGTCTGGAATCATGCTTACACGCTCACCCCACACACATTCATCCCTGCACACACTCCTTCTATCCATCCTACACGTACATGCTTACCCCTGTACAGGCTCACCCCTAACACTTCCACCCCATACATAGTCGCTCCCTAAGCACGTTCACCCTGCCCACATACATGGTCACCATGTGCACTTTTATGCCCCAACGTATATGGTCACTCCCTGCACATGCTCACCTCCACTCAAACTCATTCCCTGCACATTACATACTAATACTAATACACACACACACACACACACACACACACACACACACACACGCTCACCACCCCACTGCCCCTCCCCTGGGCAAGCTCGCTCCCATGATGCTTGCTTCTATGCACTCTTGCCCTGTGCCTCCTCATGCCCGGGTGAACAGCGTGATTCAGTTGTCTCCTCTGTAAAATGAGGGAAGCACACGAGGCCCGTCTTGTATTTGCAACTGCAGCTAAGAAAAACTGCACAAGCTTCAAACTGTAGGTCAATGGTTGAACGCTTTTGCCTAGGGTGCATGACACCACAGGACACTTCTACCTTCTGTCCCCTCACACTTATTTACTCCAAAACAGATGACAGAATGTGTCAGAGTGAAGAGAGGAGGGGGGAAAGATGGGTTAGCTATACATTCCCAAGTTAAGGGAGAAGTCTGACTCTGACTCTTCCCAGACCCAGAGACATCCAAATAGCATGCACCCTATTTCCTCTAACTGAGAGTGGAATGGCTGTGCCCTGCCCTAAAGATATCCACCTTCCTGTGTATCACCTCACTGCTTCTCTGTCTCTGCCTCCAACAGGGCAGGACCCGGTACCAGTACCTTCTTCCCAGGTGACAGTCCGCCACCTAGAACCTGCATGTTTGGGCTTCTCACTCTACTTCTGTGCCTTTGTTTTTAACCTTCCAGTATGAGAGACGGCAGTCTGAAATGGCTCCCTGCAATTCCAGAGAAAGCGCCCCAAGGCCAGGACTTGGTCCTGTTCTCACGATTGTGGCATTAACTGCATGGTTTACAATGAGATGGGGAGGCAGGCCTGAGCCTGAAGCGCAGCTCTGTTATGCGTTATCTAGAGGCATCAAGTCATGAACTCAGTCTCTCAGGGACCTAATCTGTGTGTAAAACTGGAATAGCGTGTGTTCCACAGGACCAGGTGGGCATTAGATGAAACAGAGGCGCATGGAGGTGGCACGGGGCAAGCTAGGACCTGCTCAGTCAGGTGCTCGTGTTAGAGGGAGTCTGGGCTGGCACATGCTGAGGTGAGGTCAGTGCAGAATGCAGGAGCTGAGCGTCGCTCATCCGGTAGCGGCAGACCGGGCTGCGACCCATCTTGTGGCCCATTTAGAACATTCCGATACTGTGTCTACTTCTGCAGAAACATGGGAATGGCCAGCCCGTCAATCTCCCGGAATATAATGCTCCTGCCCTCATGGAGCTTGTGCGGGAGAAGGAGGAGCGGATTCTAGCCCTGGAGGCCGACATGACCAAATGGGAGCAGAAGTACCTGGAAGAGAGCACCATCCGACACTTTGCCATGAGCGCCGCCGCCGCTGCCACGGCCGAGAGGTAAGAGGTGGCCCCACCTCTCAGGGCTTCAGACGGATGGGGCTGGGCACAGTGGCCGAGGAACTCACAAACAGTCTGGGCTGGGTTAAAAGTTTGTCTCAATAGCAAATGAAAATATCAGGGGGCCTAAGGAAGTCTAGAGAAGACTCTCCCAGGGAGCAATATCTACTTTTTTAAAAAATAAACTTCATTATTCAAAAACAAAGAAAATTTGCAAGTAAAAACATCACACAGAAAAGCTAACCAGGTCCAAAGTCCATACAACTAAGTGAACTTCATGCAATAGCATTGGATGCAGGAGGAAAGCCGGGGAGCTTGTGTTAGATTTATACTTTTAGTATCAAATGTATTCTGTATACATGTCTACACCCAAACCAAAAAATCCATGACAGAGTTAAAACTCGGAAAGCTATTAGTGTACATCCGCTTTCCTAATGCACGTCCCCTTTCTTAAACACTTGTTTTGTGTCTGTACGTAAGTATAGTCACATGCACGTCCTGGAATACGTAGGAGGGGATATCAGAACAATGTTGGGTGTTCACCTTAGCTGAGACGGGGCCTCTTCATAGTCTTCCCATGGGATACACCAGGCTAGCCAGCCCCAGAGCTTTCAGGGACTCCCTCATCTCTGCCTCTCCTGTCACTGTAGGGGCATGTTGGGATTACAGACGTGTGCTGAGTCTGAGAGTTTACACGGGATCTGGATGTTCAAACTCAGGTCGTCCTGCTTGCTTGGCAATTGCTGGGCATCAGCCCAACCCAAGAAATCCTTAAAGCCATAGTGCTATTACACACACACACACACACACACACACACATTCACACACACTCACACACTCACACTTACACATACACACACTCACACACACTCTCACACACATTCACACTTACACATACACACACTCACATTCACACACATACACACACTCACACACACTCACATATACACACTCACTCACACTTACACATACACACACTCACACTCACACTCACACACATACACACACTCACACACACTCACATATACACACTCACACACATACACACACACTCACACATACACACTCACACTCACATACACTCACACACACATACACACACACTTACACATACACACACTCACACTCACACACATACACACACTCACACACACTCACATATACACACTCACACACACACTCACACACACACATACACACACACTCACACATACACACACTCACACTCACATACACTCACACACACATACACACACACTCACACATACACTCACACACTCACACATACACACACTTACACACTCAAACATACACACACTCACACACTCACACACATATACACACAATAAGTAGGTACATAGATAGATAGATAGATAGATAGATAGATAGATAGATAGATAGATAGATAGATAGATAGATAATCTTATAAAAACAAGACAAAAAATTGGTCATTCTAACCATGGCTTTTCTGATGATACAGTGGGGGGAAGGACCACACAAACTATTCTGAGAAAGAATGAAATTCTAAGCTCTTGTCTCCATGCTGATTGGCTTTGGAGAAATGGACAAAAGAGACTGATTACAGCCATTACGTTTTGAGTTTTCAGTCAGGTGCATGTGTCACATTTAAAAGCACCAACCTTTAAACAAGCAGCATGGTCTTTGCCCACCAACTCCTTTTGCTAAAATTCTTTCCCTGAGGGAGATGTGAACAGTGCCCACCACCTCCTCCAGGTTCCAAAGGCAAACCACAGCTCTCCACCAAGGTCGCCCTGGAGAAGCAATGGATTTATTGGACTCCTTTCCAGAGAGAGTGCGGAGGGGTTACTGGAAAGTCTGACTCTGATGATGGCTTCCCAGAGGGTGTACTAGATGCAGCTCATGTCCCCCTGGCTTCCCTCTGCCCTCTAACCCTTCCCAAGCCCCTGAGACCATGTGCAGTTAGGACACACTGCACACAACTCTGGGAAGAGTGGTATCTGGTGTGGATTTCGTGACCCTGCTTTCTCCTTCTATGGGGGCTGTCTGTAAGCCCCACTGAGATGGGGGATCTTATAAAATGGGGGTCGTTTTACTCAGAGGCTGCTATTCACTTCTTTATCAATCTTGACAGCATTGGCTAGGATGTTGAAGTGGGTTTTTACTTTTTTTTTTTTGTTTGTTTGTTTTTTAATGTGTGGGCAAGGTTTTGAAACTTCACAGACCTCAAAGCAGAGCAGTGTCCCTCAGAGTTTCTGGACCCTTGCTATCTGTTGCTTTTTTACCTAAGTGCCTGCTGGCTCACTCAGCAGCCCACACATGAATTTTTAAATATGCTTCTGGCGCCACAAGAATTTTTTCAAAGTAACTCGATGGGCAATGTTTCTAGCTACTGGTCCCTGTGTGGATGTTTCTGTGAACCCCGGGGTGTTTATGATTCTGCATAGTGGTTCAAAGCATTCTGCTTGCTTTCTCTGAGATTCATTTTCCTGACATTTTCACGGCCATACTGTTTACTTTTCTGGGTCACGTTCTCACCCCTGCACTTTCATGTGTTTGTTTTTACCATGATGCATCTTTGCTGAGACCTCCTTCATAAAGACAAGTGAAATTCAGAACCAGGCTGGGCGTAGTGAAGGGCTAGGGCCTCTTTTTGTCATTACACTGACAGTGTCCTAGAAGTCACCGTCTGTGAACACGCTGTAAGAATGGATGCCAAGTGTACTATTTCCGGTGTTCCCTGAGTGAAATAAGGGTTCACTCCTCACTAGCTGCCCTGCAGCAGGGTAAAGACCTACATATTGAGTAGCCACCAGTCCTAAAATACACAGACAGCAGCTACATGGGTGATACACAGAGGCAGACATTCCACTGCTGGTGGGAGAGCGAGCTAGGGCGAGAGTAAGTACAAGGCCAGCAGCAAATGCAGAAGCCCTAGTCTCCATGTGTCAGCGGACCCAGTATGGGCACCTTCCACACACTCATAAGATAGCATAGGTTGGCAGGTTGGGGATTTAGCTCAGTGGTAGAGCGCTTGCCTATCAGGCGCAAGGCCCTGGGTTCGGTCCCCAGCTCTGAAAAATAGAAAAAAAAAAAAAAAAAAAAAACCACACACACACAAGATAGCATAGGTTGGTGAGCAGCCTTGATGATACAAGAAGTAGGGATTTTTGTGAATAAATATTGTTTTCCCGAGATACTGTCTCTCTTGTTTGTTTAGCATTTCTTTATTTAAGAGTTCACATGGCTATAATGAATTTTTATCTTAGCCATCCCTCCTTCTAAGTCCCTCCCCTTGCCATAATCCTCTCTTGAATTCATGTCCTCTCTCTGTGTTATGTGTGTTTCTTTGTCTCTCCCTCTCTCCCCCTCTCTCTGTGTACCTCTATCTCTCCCTGTCTCTCTGTCTCTGTCTCTCTCTGTGTATCTCTCTGTGTATTTCTGTCTCTCCCTGTTCTCTCTCTCTCTCTCTCTCTCTCTCTCTCTCTCTCTCTCTCTCTCTCCACTAACTAGCCCTACTTCCTCAGCTAAGCACAGTATCTTGTGAAGGCTCCCCCTCCCCGTCCATGCTAGAATGGTGACTGGCTTGCACGGGTCTTGTGCAGACAGCCGTAGCTTTGGAGGGTTCCTGGGTGTCACTTTGCTGAAGACACGAGCTCGCAGCTGTCCTCCCGTCCTCCATCCAGCTCTTTCCATCTCTGCCCCATTTTCCACGATGCTCCCTGAGATCGCTCTCTGCATCCACTCATTCCCTGTACTCCGTGTAACAATCTGCCTGCTGCAGAAAGCAGTGTGTCTGGTGCAGGTTAAAGCTGCAGTAAGCAGGAGTGTTGGTGAGTGCAGCCCTTAGAGTCTTGATTCTTTTAAGTTTGGAGAGAAAATTGAGCCAAGATTTGGGGTGAGCTGCCAGATGGGGGCTTTTCTGGGACACTTTGCAGCTGCTGCCCCTGATTCACATTTCCTGAGGTGTTTGCAGGAGTTCCCATCCTGGGGACACTGACCCTGAGGTAGGGTCCTGGAGGTGGAGGAGGGCCTTTGATGCCCTCTAGAAGGTAAAGTGCATCTGTTACCAAGCAAATGCTGCTCTCTCCGTTCTACTTGTGTTTGCATTGAAGACCAAGGAAAGGGGGCTCTAGAGTCAAAGTGTGTCTCGTGTTCCTAGGGACACTACCATCAGCAACCACTCAAGGAATGGCAGCTATGGTGAGAGCTCCCTGGAGGCCCACATCTGGCCAGAGGAAGAGGAGGTGGTGCAGGCCAACAGGCGGTGTCAGGACATGGAGTACACGTAAGATACCCACATAAGATGCCAGCTCTGAGTGGATACCAGCAGGTGCTGGACTCCCATGCCAGGCCCTCCTCACTCTCCTACTTTCCTTGGTTCTAACTGGCATGAGCTTAAGGGCTTCAAAGCCTCCTGCTCTGGAGAGGGGAAAGGTGAAGACGGAGGCTGTCTAATAACTGGAGTCTCCATCAGTCCCTGAAAGTTCTGGGCGGTTTTGCCCTACCTCCACAATCCTATGAGCTGAGAATGAAACAGAAATACCATCCCCAAGGTCTAGAGATTGGGGGCCAGAGTTACCTATTCCCACCAAAGATAAAGAGCTCTAACCAGCCAGCATGTGCTCCCCTGACGGATGGACAGTGTCCAGCAGGAGTTGTGATGTCACTGGAATGCCTGAGGCTCCCATGGGCTGATATGAAGAAAGGGCTTCCCAACGGAACCAGAAATAGGTTCAGCAAGTATCTGTGAGTTGTGGAAAGACCCCCGGCTTTCTGCTTCTCATCTTTGGCCATCGGTGGGGAAGCCATCTTCTCTCCTAGAACCCAGCCATTTCTTCACTTTTCCTTCCCCATAGACATTTCCCTGCAGTCACAGTTTACCTCGTGTGGGACCAGAGCTTCTGCTTCCCTGGTGTTCACACCTCCACTCTTTACCCCCAAATGTGAGCCACAGGTGTCCTTAGTTTAGTCCTCAGAGTTCCTAGCAGATGGCTCCTGTCCTTCTCACAGGCCCCTGGGTCTCCCCCATCTGCTGAGGTGCCAGGGAAGGTGCACTGTTTGATCTACTTTGGGAAGCACAGCTTGGGAAAGTTGCAGACTGCCTCTGCCACTCTCAACCCCATATCCCAGAATTACTGTGAAAGTCCCTGAGACAAGTGTTGCAGAGTTTTCTATCTAACTGGCATTTTAATCACATCTTTGTTCTTCCATGGTTTGGTTTTACAGTATTAAAAACCTCCATGCCAAAATCATAGAGAAGGATGCCATGATAAAAGTCCTGCAGCAGCGATCCCGTAAGGATGCTGGGAAGACTGACTCTTCCAGTCTGCGGCCTGCCCGCTCTGTCCCATCCATTGCTGCGGCCACCGGGACACATTCCCGTCAGACTTCACTGACCAGCGGCCAGCTGGCAGAAGACAAGAAGGAAGAGAAGACCTGGAAGGGGAGTATAGGTGAGAAGAGGACCCCGTAGAAGAGAGCATATAGAGCGGCACCTACAGAAGCCCTGAATTGGCCGCCTTATCACTGCTGGATCTTGGGGTGTCATCTTTTGTCAATTTATGCATTCTTCAAAGGGAGAGGAAAGCCAGCCATGTGGGGTTGTGAGGGTTAAATGAGATACACAGGAGAGCTTTGGATTCCAAAGGCTATGTGAGCTCTTGGGCATGGATTGATTCTTGTCAATATAATTAACAAGAACAACATAAAGTGTCTCAGCAGGATAAGCCTAGAGTCCCTCAGAATCCTGGACCATCTCTGTAACTTCCCATGATGTGTTCTATACCTGTGGAACATGAAAGGGGTCAGGGTCAAGGATGAGGGTCAGCCTGTGTTGTGTATGTGGGATGTTGAGAATTCTCCAGCAGGGGTCTTAGCACAGACATGCTTGTTCACAGGCTGGGCCAGTGAGCTTGGAAAGGAAGCTTCCAAGACCACCTCTCCCCTCGCCCTGCCTGCCAGCGTCTGTCCCTTCTTACACCTGTCCCCTGCTCAGCACACATTTTCATTTCTCTCTATACCCGGAGTCAATGTTCTCCAGCACAGGGCCTCCGTGGTGTCTGGCTGATTTATTCCACAGGGTATAAGGGCTTCCGTATGAACCCACAGAGTAGGGGGATCAAAGACTCTCAACCAGAATCTCATCTGTTTGATGTCCCTCTATTGGTGACCCCAATAACCTTAGCTCATCAGAGAGGATCTACAGGGATGGGAACTGTGATTATTAAAGCCCATCACACGGACAGTGAGGCAGGTTTGGTTGAGGAGTCTAAATTTGTTCAGTTCTGCCAGAAACTGCTCTAGGAGAAATCTGTGTGATGATTCAGGTACACATCACGGTGCCTGGGCTTCTCTCTCAACATTTAGCAGGTCAGTACAAGGCCAGAGAGTTGAGGCCTAAGGAAGACTGGCCATATTGTCTGCACCAGACTACCTCCTTGTCAATGTGACTGGGGCCCTCACGTCAGTCATAGAGACAAGAGGGGCTCTGGGGTTCGGGTGGAAACCACCCTCACAGGCTTCTGCATAGGACCTTAGGGTTTCCCATTTCACCCATGATGGGCCTGAAGAGCTGATGAGGACCATGGTGTCTACCTTCCTAATTGCTGAGCAGCTCCCAGGAGCACTTGTCCATCCCTTCTCTTCCCCTACTACTAGATGACTGCGTCTCACTCCGGAGTTTCGCCGGGCATCAATAAGATGGGATTCAGGGCAGCAAAAGGCCCTTTTTCCTTCCGAGCTACCCCACCGGTCAAATATGGTTTTCCATTGTTTGAATTTAGAATGCAAATACCAACTCCATACAGAATTTAGTTATATGGACTTGATACATAATACTTCACTTCATCAAGAATGCACACAAGTACTTAAGGGTTTAATGGATATATCATTGAGTAAATAAAGTTATCCCTGATCTAGGAAGAAAAGGGTAAGTGTTCTTACAAAAGGACTTGAGAGAAAACATTATCCTTGAAAAGCTGCTTCTTCTGCCTTCAGGATTCCTGCTGGGGAAGGAGCACCAGGGACAGGCTTCTGCCCCTCTGCTGCCAGCCACACCTGCCTCTGCACTGTCCCCGCCGACCTCCACCACATCAGCCAGCAGCACCCACGCCAAGACAGGCAGCAAGGACAGCAGCACGCAGACCGACAAGATCACTGAGCTCTTCTGGCCCAGCATGGCTTCCCTCCCGAGCCGCGGCAGGCTCAGCACCGCCCCTTCCAACAGCCCCGTCCTGAAACATCCAGCTGCCAAAGGAACCGTGGAGAAACAGGGTATGTGGCCCCTATCTCTCCCGTGCCTAGAGAGATCAGGAAGTCCAGTCAACCCCCGTGTTCAGTGGTGGTCATCACCTCAGGTCGTGTGTTCTTTGTTGCATGGGACTAAGGTGTATCCCCAGGGGATAGGTAGAACAGACATAAGAAGTAATTTGAGGGAGGAAGGATTTGCTCATGGTTTGAGGGACAATCCATCCGTCAAAGTAGCAGTGACTGAAGTAGGAGGCACTTGCTCACATCTGGGCAGACAGGAAATGGGGGGAGTCAGGTCTGCAGCTGGCTTTCTCCTTAGTTTTTACTCAGTCCAGAACCCTAAGACACCGTCTTCTCTGGGCGCTGCCTCCAGTCATTGTGCACTTCGCACCAAGAGATTCGCATAGCCTCCACCGGGGTGTATGAGATTCTTGGGCAAGGTGTGACGTTAGAAATGGTTCCACCATAAAAATTCCCCGTAAACCAAGGTACCCACTGAGTAACAGGTTTCTGATATCTGTCCTCTGTCTGGCAGAGAACTCTCCTGGGCACGGGAAGTCATCAGAACACAGAGGCCGAGTCAGCAGCTTGTTGCAGAAGCCTGAGTTCCCGGATGGAGAGATAATGGAAGTGCTCATCTAACCGTCGTCCTGTGGAGTGTGGTGCCAGCATGCTGACAGACGCACTAGAGGCTGCAAGAAGAGAGAAGATCCAGATGGTCAGTTGCAGTAGCAACTGCAAAACCAGGACAGCTGTGGACACCGTGTCACAGTGTTACCAACGCAGCTGGCTCGTGTCACAGTGTTACCAACGCAGCTGGCTCACTTGTCTGCAGAGGGAGTGAAAGAGAACGCATGCAGGCTGAGAAGCAGAGTTGAGGAGGAGTGGAATTTTCCATTGTAGAGAAAGTGTATGTTTTGGGGAGGTTCCATGCTTCCCCGTTCTTGGCTGATAAACAGATGAAGAAAAGCCAGCCTTTCCTTGGAATGACCTTCTTCCCTTTGTCTCTTAGCAGGTTTGGTTTAAGAAGAATCTTGGCATAATGTTGTGTGTGTGTGTGTGTGTGTGTGTGTGTGTGTGTGTGTGTGTGTGTGTCCTTAGCAGATACATCCAGGATAATGGGGGATTCCACAGGCAAGTTTTGTCACCTTCTTGGCTGTTTTCATTTGTGGTTTGTGGTTTCAGAGAGTGTGAGGCTTTGCTTGTCTGGACTGAATGGTATTTTCTGAGCAGGATGGGAGAGAGATGCCCTTGGCCCTCATCCGCCCTGACTTCTTTGAACTTATCTGTCTTGTCTCTACTTATTATTTTGTTGTAATTTTTTTCTGTTTAATTAGACATAGCAGAGTTCCTTACGTATGGGACTTAGGAGACTACCATCCATGCTGTGGTGTCCAATTGGACAGAGCCTCCTGTTGACACCCCGGCTGCTCCCCCACACCTCTGCTTAGCCAGACTGCAGCTGTCAATCTTACTGTGAGCTAGGGAAACTTGGATGAGGAGTCCATGAGTCGATAGATAGGGTAACATCGTGCCCTGATGTGCCTCTCATTCACATCCGCTCTCTTGCAAGGAACTTGACAGTCACACCCCAATGCCCTGTAGGAAGGCTTCCTTGTGAGCAGGCACCACAGGAACCCCATGATGGCTTATGCAGAGCTCTCTGGGTGGCTGCGAGATCTCACAGGCATCCCCCAGCCACTTTCTGTATCGGAAGCTCTCAGTTCTGTTCATTGCTCCCTCTGGCCTCCTTCTGCCCTGGCTCCTGTTGATGAGCACAGTGCCGTCCCTGATCAGTTCTTTCTTCCTGTGAATTTGCTTCGTAGCCCATCAGGCTGGTAGACTGGCAGCACGGTCAGTGTCACCCGAGGGACAGGACTTCCCTGAAGTGAAGCAGCAATGTCATGGAAGTGAACCCCTGTGAGCGAGAGACAGGCCCCGAGGCTGCTGCCACAAGGTCTCATGTTCATTGCTGGGGACACTAGCTTCCTACAAACCCCAGGAGACGCTGCCCATAGCACGGGTGGCCCTTCAGGCTCCTGAACTATCTATCCCCAGATCAGTAGGATTTGTTTTCCAAGTCCCCTTCCTCATTCCTTCTTTGCTCAAGAGAAAAAAGAAAAGTGGTAACTCTGTGACTCTAAGTCCCTCTTAAATGCAGCGCTGAATCTAGCTTGGCTCGGAGATCTCTGACTTGTCCCTAGGGTGAGACTGTGGCCTCCCCAGGTTGAGGTGGCACGTGTATTGTGAGAGATTAGCCTGGAGAGCAGAGAAGAGGGGGAGGGGGGATAGGGAGGAGAGAGCAATCGTGTCTCCCTACAGGACCCTGGGCCATCTGACAAGACAGAGGAGGTGGGACTGGCTTCCCCATGCTGCACATGGCAGTGGGAACCAGGCTTGGAGTCCCCCACCCCCTCCTTACCTCTTCTCTCAGACCTTGTAGCCCTAGCTTGCCCTGTGCTCTGCAGGGAAGGGGATGAGAGGACAGCATAAGAAGTCTTGCCAGTTGAGGTGGGGCTGGAAGATGAAGCAGGTGGGTGTAGGAATCATTTTGGATAGGGCATGTTGTTTGGTTGACGGCAACTAATTCTCTTAAGAGCATATTGTCTCCAGTTAATGTTGGAGACAACCCAGAAAGGGAAGGGTATAGAGATGGGTAATTAATGAGATATTCCAGCCCTGGAGCAATGTCTGAGCCACCCCAAACTTAGGCTGTCTCCCAGCATAGGAGTGGGGCACTGCCCCTTACTCAAATTCTAGTCTAAGTGTTCCAGACACATTGTACACTTGGACAGGAAATCTCCTGTTCCAGCATACCCTCTCCCCCATACCCTCTCCCCCATACCCCCTCCCCCATACCTTCTCCCCCATACTGTTAGTACGTTTCAGTTGTTCAAAAGCAAAGGGGGCGCAGACTAGGCTTTAACTGCATGTGGAGTGTAGATTTTGCCTAAGAATCCATGTTGAAGAAGAGAGAGGCTATGTCTTTAAGGTCGAGGCCCTTCAGTCTTCTGTCCTTGTAATTCTCTTGAAGCGTGAGCCCCAGGCACTCAGAAGCCATGTTGTACTCCGGGAAGTTCATGGGACCTGAACTCCTTCAACACCGGGAACAACAGTACTGCATAGGTACTTTGGTACTGACTGTGCAAGCACTAGAAAAAGTACCCGTTGAATGGCCCTCACAGCATCAGGGAAACGAGGCCGAGTTCACTCTCCTGATTGCTCAGATGCAGAAGCTGGACCCGTGAGGTGTACCAGCCCACCTCCAAGCTTGACACAGAGGCTAGCACTTAAAGCAAAGACTCAGAAGAGGAGTCTCAGTCACAGGCTGCACAGCCTTGAACATGATATCTAGAACTATGCCTGGGTGATCGGTGGCCCAACTTGTGACACTTGTGTGCACATAGGGAAGCTGACGCTCCTCTCGGGGCCTGAAAACAGGACTAAACCCAAACCCCATATAACTAACCATACCACTGCCATCCACAGGCGTGGATGGAAGTCTTCACGGTCTGTTACAAGCACAAGTACAAAGCCGATAAAAATAAGTCAAAGCCCTTCCTCGTGGTGCAGAGGGCTCCTCCTCAGATCTCTTGGAGCCTTTGATCATAGAGCTTGACGGTCTCCTCTCGGGATAAAGGACAGGTAAAGGCTGTGGCCTTCAGCGGTGACTGCCCCACACCCTGCTTTCCTTAGGGGTGGAGACAAGGAATGGTGGGGCCAGTGTTGTTCAGAGAGAAGTCTCTCTTTGGAGCCCATGTATGGGGCTTGACCTTTTGCTGTGAGTGCATTTAGAGGCAAGTGAATTCTGGCCTCAGTACAGAGAACCCAGCGGTTTCAGCACTCAAGAAAGAAGCCGCAGTGTCCCCTACAGAGAGGCTCTGTCCTGCTTGGCCCCAGCCACCTGCGCCACACATTTAATAAAGTGGCTGAAACTCCTCCTTTCCAAGAGCTAGTGTGCTGGGTCCTGTCCTCCCCACAGCCTTCTGAGTCCCAGAGACTTGTGTGAGCAGTCGGATAAGGCCAATCTGGGAGACAGGGGATGACCATGACACAAGGTGTTTCCAGGCAGGTCCCTTGTGCGTAGGCTGCAGAGAGCTGTCCTGACTGGGAGCTTGGGTTGTACGAACACATGGTGCCTTCTTTGTCTGTGCTGAACGAGTAGGGTGTGTTTCTCTGTGTTCTCTGAGTAAGATCACACCCTCTTTAAGCAAAGGGGTGTTGTGGATATTAGAAGCAAGATTGATAAATGTTCTTAAATGGTGGTGCTAGAGAAAAGTCAGTCCCCGTAACTTCCTAAAAGCTGAGTCAGCCAGTCTCTAAGTATGTACATGTTGGCTTTCTTCTATTTTTTTTCTAGTTAATCAGTGTGTTTTAAATGTTTTTAGTTGATGTGAGGATTTTTTTAAAGGCATTTGTGTGTGGTGTGGCTCCATGGGAGATAGGCTGTGTAATAAGAACCCTCAGAAGCCAGCCAGTCATCCAAGGGGCGCCCAAGTTCAGTGGATTTCTTCAGGAATTGGAGAGCAGTATTTTTCCCTCTTTTCAGTAGTATGCCTGTTCTCATTTAGTAATTTAATGGTATATTGCATTATATGTGAATGCATACATAAACGGTGGAATTTCTCTTAATATCCAAAAAAGTCCTTCTGTTGCCCTCTGAGCTCTCTCCTTGGGGAGGACTGCAGGGCTCACTGTGTAAAATGGTTGTGGACTCCTCTAGCAGAATGGCTTCCAAGGCCTGGCCCATTCCTCAGATTCCCTTTGAAGTGAGAGGTCATTGTCTTTTGAGAATGGATTTAAGTTTTGGAAATACCCCACGCTGTTCACAGTGCAAGCGACTGAACACAGAACAATTAGTCAGAATCAGAATCCCAGGGCCATCAAGATGACTCCACGGAAAAGGGACTGCCACCAACCAGAGCCAAGACCTGAGTTTGGTCCCCAGGAACCCCATGGCAGCAGGAGAGAGTCAGCCGATGCAAGTGTCACACACACACATAAACACACACATACACATGCAACACATACACACAAACACATACATACACACACACAAACACATACACACATGCACACACACACACACACACACACACACAGAGTTTTTGGAAGAATATCTATGATGTAGGAAAAGGTTTGTTAGTACCTGCAACCTCTAGGGCCTCATTTCCAAGCCTGCTGCTTCTCTTGCCAGGACTTATACGTGTGCAACCCCTGCGTACACTACAGACCTAAGTACATACTCGCTAACATGAACACCCAGTAGGTATTCTGTAAAACGGATATACTTAAGTGCATGTTATTGTCGTGTGTGCCGCGACTGAGCTGTGTCTTTGTCATGAAACTTTGCTTCTTTGCCAAATTAAGACTCTGCCCTCCCTCCGAGGAAGGAAATATACAGCAGTTTCTGGAATCAGCTTCTCAAGTTTTCCCGCCTGTGTTGTGTTTACTTGTGGCTTTGCCTGAGAGTCTGTCCTCACGTACACACCTGTGAGTATTTATTACAAGGCAGAACGGGGACAGGCGTAGCCATAGTACTTGTGTTTGAATGTTTCCAGGGAGGGACAATGGAGCCCCCTCCTCAGTGAGGTGCTCACAGAATCTGTGTCAAATTCTGTGAACGGGGTCCAACACTAGTACCAGCTTCACCCCAACCCTGAGTGCCCTGGAGCCACTGCCCTCTCTACTGCCTTGTGTGTGCATGGGTGTGGTTGTGTGTGTGTCTCTGTTGGGGCATGTGCCGCATTTCGCAGTGGACTTTGGTATCCACATGTAACCTTTGGCATCTGTGTTCCTGGACCGCATTGACAGATCTGTGGTGTGCAGATCTGTGTAGATGGGTCTGTGTGCAAAGTGGGGAGTCCCCTGAAAGTGACTATGGATATTGTTGGTCAGCCAAAGACTTTCCTATTCTTTGCTGCTTAAACTTTGTGCCTTAATATTGTAAATATAAACGGTTAAAACAAGCAAGGTGGCTCCTCTTTTTCCTTCCTCGTTTCTTTTTCCTCCAAAGGACATAGACGAAGAACGGATATCACTTTGACATCTTGCACATGGAATGTACCTCCTGATGTTAGCCCCAGAGACTTGTGCCCTCCCCAGTCACCCTCAGCTCACGTGGACACAGTCCTAGCTGCTGGGGTTGGCAACCCGCCATCCATTCCCAGAAGATGGTTGAGGAGGGAAGAAGTGTGGGAGGCCGGGCTGGGGTGGGGGCAAGGCAGGTGGAAAGGAGGAAGAGGGGGTGTTCTCTCAGTATATGCAGGCATCCCGGGAGGCTGGGGCTCCTGGATGCTGGCCTGTGACTGTGGGAAACAGTTCTCTGCTTTGGGGATTCGTCCAAGCAGCTTGGATGCCAGGGAGCAAACCACAGGCAGACATGTTCTGTGCTGCAAGATGGGCAGGAATGGTAGCTGCTTTGTCACAAGAGAATAGCAATGAGTCTCATGAGAAACTAGAATTCAGGCAAGGAGCCTTAGCGAGACACAGTGACCAGAGTAAACGCCGTGGCATCACTGGCTGGGAACTGGCTGTTTATCTCCGGCCGTTTCTTCTGGAGGGGAAACCTCTCTGTCTCCTTGCCGCAGGACCCAGCATGGGAGGGGAGTCCTAAACATGAGTTCAGAGAGAGCATGAAGGAGGCGGCTTTAAACCACCACAAACATGGTTGGTTCCCTTCCTTCCTCACCGTTGTCCAGTCACCGTCCCTCTGCAAAGACCAGGAGACTGAGGCTCAAGTAGTAGCAAAAGGTAGTGGGACAGGGACTCCAACCCTGGTCCTCCTGACAGATGGTGGCCTGCAAACATGTGGGTCTTTAGAGGTGAGGAGTTCAAGCCCACATGTGCCTGGCTTCTAATCTATCCTTCCTTCTGCCCAGATAAATCTTCTGGGGGAACGGTTTCTTGGGCGGGGGGTAATCTACACAGAATTATTAGGATTCTCTCACATAAAATAGGATTAATGATGATTAAGATAGCTGCTACCATTGGGCCCGGTGTTGTTAGACTGTATAACTTGTTGAATGAAAGCAATTATTCTAAAACTATAATTTCTGACAGAGTGCTATCTATGTATGCACGCCTGTGTCTCTGTGCAGATGGGATGAGGAAAGGTTTCTGAGATTAACCAGTCTGGATTAGCCAATCAGGATGCTGGGTGCTTCTGTGCTGGCACTCTGACACCCGTGTGGTGCATCGAGGCACTGGGCTGGGTTCAGTCTCTCTGGGACTCTGCAGAGTGAACCCCAGGGCTGGGGCAGAGGGACCCATGTGCACATGGTCCAGAGCGATAGCCCAGTCTGGAAGCCACTGAACTGTGTAAATAGAATCTATGCAGACGTTGCAGGTGTGGCTAGGTGGGTGTAGAGAACACTGTGAAAAGGTCAGCCCCAGGACAACATTCTTAATTCCAGCACATTGTCTCACTCTGTTATTGTGAACCTAAGCCCCTCCTCAGAAATTGCCCCTCACAGACCCGTCTACACTGAGAAATGTGCTTTTTTATGTGTAAAGAAAACATGAAGACTAGAGAGACTGCTCAGTGTTTAAAAAATTGTATGCTGCTCTTCCAGAGGACTTGAGTTCAGTTCCCGGCATCTATGTTGAGGGGCCTCACAAATGTCCTTTAACTCTGGCTCCGGGTTTGGAACATCCCATGTCTATTTCAAGGAATGCTGTCTGGAGCTGATGAAGCCATCAGGACTTAGGTAGGAAGGAGCAGAAACCAAAGGAACTATCACGGCCTATGAGCGGACAGTAGCTCTCTAGCTGGCACTATGTGCGTCTTAATACCATTCATTTTACAAAGCCAAGCTAAGGAGAGAAGAAATGAGCTTCCCGGTGTGGGCCAGAGTGGCCGGTGTGGGAGGCAGGGATCCTAAATAGTGAGAAGGGCTGATCCACCCATAGTTTGGGATGGAATCCGCAAGTCAGATTTGGAGCAATTACTCTTGGCTAGGTGTTTGGGAAAGGCTATTTCATTGGGAAATTCTTCTCCTCTTGTTCTGATTACCATGAAAAAATTTAAATTCCATTTCAATGTCCCAGTTGGTAGTCATTAAGTGCCACAGAGGAAAACAGTAAACACTGGAAATCTTAGTGCAAATGCCACTGGAACTCCACGGAACCGTTCCCAGACCACAGCGGACATCCTTAACATTCTGTAGTTAAAGATTGTAATGTGCACTTTCCTCATCTGCCCTACCTCTCCACCCCTGCATTAAAATGCCTGAGAAATAACTGAGGGTTACCGTTATGGAGGCTTCGCTTTTAATTGCTTGGCAATTAATTGTTGGGTCCATCCTGATGGACCTGTGGCAAAGCAGGACATTGCGGCAGGATGAACATGGCAGAGCAAGCGGCACCTCGAGGCTGACAGGCAAAAGAGAGGACAGAAAGAACGGGCGAGAACAAAGCTCGCTCCCTGTTGTCCCAAGACAGAGTTCCTGGCTTCTTTTGAATGATGCTAATCTCTTCAGCAACACCTTCCTCGGCCCAGTTTTTGTGCAGTGTTCTGTCTGAACTGGAAAGTCTTTCAAATCTGGCCTCTGCTTGTTGCTCTCCATTTTCATTACAAACCTGGCCGGAATTCCAGTGGCCAGGAGTGCCCACAGCACATAATGCAAGGTTGGCCCTGTGTTAAAATTTGCTCCACTAGATCCGTTAGTCCATCACCTGTATCACCAGATCCATTAGTCCACCACCTGTATATTCACCAGATCCATTAGTCCATCACCTGCATATTCACCAGATCCGTTAGTCCATCACCTGCATATTCACCAGATCCATTAGTCCATCACCTGCATATTCACCAGATCCGTTAGTCCATCTCCTGTATTCACCAGATCCATTAGTCCATTACCTGTATTCACCAGATCCGTTAGTCCATCACCTGCATATTCACTAGATCCGTTAGTCCATCACCTGTATCACCAGATCCATTAGTCCACCACCTGTATATTCACCAGATCCGTTAGTCCACCACCTGTATCACCAGATCCGTTAGTCCATCTCCTGTATTCACCAGATCCATTAGTCCATCTCCTGTATTCACCAGATCCATTAGTCCATCACCTGCATATCCACCAGATCCGTTAGTCCATCACCTGCATATCTACCAGATCCATTAGTCCATCACCTGCATATTCACCAGATCCATTAGTCCACCACCTGTATTCACCAGATCCATTAGTCCATCACCTGCATATCCACCAGATCCATTAGTCCATCACCTGCATATCCACCAGATCCATTAGTCTATCACCTGCATATTCACCAGATCCATTAGTCCACCACCTGTATTCACCAGATCCATTAGTCCACCACCTGTATATTCACCAGATCCATTAGTCCATCACCTGCATATTCACCAGATCCATTAGTCCATCACCTGCATATTCACCAGATCCATTAGTCCATCACCTGCATATTTACCAGATCCGTTAGTCCATCTCCTGTATTCACCAGATCCATTAGTCCATTACCTGTATTCACCAGATCCGTTAGTCCATCTCCTGTATTCACCAGATCCGTTAGTCCATCTCCTGTATTCACCAGATCCGTTAGTCCACCACCTGTATATTCACCAGATCCGTTAGTCCATTACCTGTATCACCAGATCCATTAGTCCATCTCCTGTATGTTCAGCCCATCACAAAGGCTTGGGCTTGAACAAAGCACACTCAAGTTCTCATCACAATGTAATGTCAATGATCTCTAGAACAATCCCCACTGGAGCTCTCAACTGCATATGGAATCTGATAGCCACTTCTTTTTAAATCAGTTATTGATTAGCCTTCCATTGCTATAATAAAATGATCTGAGGCAAGCAATTGAAAGGAGGAAAGATTTATTTTGCTCACAGCTTCAGAGACCCCACACTTAGTCATTAGACCGAACAGCAGGGCAGGGGGGACGTGTGGCAGAAGAACATAATCTTTTCACAGCATCCAGGAAGCAGATAAAGGAAATTGGAAACTCCATTTCCGCATGTGCCTGTGACTGCGCAATGGATGGCTCTTGGCAGAGCCTGGGTCTCTCAGGATAGTCCCGGAGGACAGCTGCTGGAATGTTTGCATCTCAGACTCGGATGAACACTTTCTGAGCTGTCTGTCATGCCCGCATCCTCCTGACTCCTCCTGACACAGCGCTTGCAGCTCGTGTGACGCATCCCTGGGACACTCACCTTTCTCTTTATCCTTGGCACTCTGTGGGGGAAAAGCCCTCATTTCAGAAGTTCTATTCCTAGCAGTATGCACTCCACCATGAAGGAAACACAGACTTGGCCAAGATCCCTGGAAGACACTTTGGAGGACAGCAATGCCTTTTCAACTGTGCTCGGAAGTTAGATTGCAACATAAAGCATGACAGCGCTTTCTGCCATCAAAAGATGTTATTATATGTTTGTCCAAGTGCATGTGGGTGGGTGGGTGCGTGCGTGTGTGCGTGTGTGCGCGTGCATGCGTGTGTGTGTGTGCATGCGTGTGTGTGCGCGCGCGTGTGTGTGTGTGTGTGTGTGTGTGTGATGCATTTTCTATATCCCAGCAGGCCATTGTATCCAGGCGAGCAAAGCTGCATTTATTCCTGACAGGTCTGCCCCTCTTCTGACATGAATGACTTTTAAAGCTGAACTGGAGGCTGGAGAGATGGCCCAGCAGTAGTTAAGAGCTCTGGCTGCTCTTTCAGAGGACCTGGGTTCAAGTCCCAGCACTCACATGGCTCCCTCATGGTGACTGACAACGGTCTATAACTCTAGTCTCAGAAGATCCAGTGCCCTCTTCTGACTTCTCTGGACAATTCACACACACGGTGCACAGACATGCATGCAGTCAAAACACCCACACACATAAAACTGAAGGGAAAAAAGCTTAACCCGAAGCTTCCAGGAGACACACACACATACACACACACACACACACACACACACACACACACACACACACACACACACCGTCTGTGAGGTCTATCACAAGGCAGCTCTGGCCACGTTCCTAACAACTCTTAATGTGCCTGTCATGTATAAGACTGGGGGCTACATCACTGAGTCATTTGGAGCATAACATGAACGCCCGATCCACAGCCTTTACCATATAGCTAGCTATTCAGGCTCTGCGAGGTGACTCAGGCTAGCTTCTCTTCAGCACTGAAGATGAGGCCCGGTGCTTAAGACACGTAAGTATTAAGAATTCAGGTTGCCAGGGTCAAGGTCACCACTGCTCTTGCATCATGAGCTGCGCGGCCTTGAGAAAGTCATTGCACTTCTGAGTTTCTCTTCTGTAAGATTACTAGAGCAGACACCGTGTCTATTTTTCCCAGGAATGTGGCCCAGGTACCTGGCCTAGTTCTCACGCATGCAGGCGCTCTGCTGACGGAGCCAACCCTCGGGGTCTAATGTGGGCAGAGTTGTAGGGAGCAGGAACACCACAGCTCCATCACAGACGCCAGGCAGCTGTCCCAGCTCTGGTCCCGGTCTGCCTCTTGTGCGCTTCCTACACAAGCATCTGCCAGCTGATTTGTCAGATGGTGGAGAGTCTGGATTGGACCCAGAGAAGACGCTCATTAAAAGCTGAGCTAGCTGCGAAATGCCCCAAGCTTCTCGCCACATATGTTCCGTGTCTGTGTCATGGAGACTGGAGGAAGCCATTCTGAAGGAATTTTATTTAGAATGTTTGTGTGAGTGATTCATATCTGTTATGAAGACAACAAGACAGTGTAGATGTGTACAAAACAGTGTAGATGTGTACAAAACAGAAGCACGCCCTCCTGTAAACAGCTGTTCTCAACAGCTTAGAGGACTTTCTTCCAGTAGGCAAACAAGTAGTAAAGTGTAGGGTCTGTATAAACACACAGTGATCGGGAGAGCAGATCACTCTAGTCAAACATGTGGTTTGCATTGAACACCAGGTCATCGCTTTCCCAACAGCGCGTGTGGCCCTACCTTGTGTGAGGGGTTGGTTGGACAGCATGGTGTCAAGGGTGACAGGTGCATCTTCATGCAAGGAAGAACCTCCAGGAGGTTTTGTTCTTTTGTTTTACAAATCAGTAGCTTTGGGAATCACTTGTACAAAGGCCAATTCAAGACTCATTCAGGAGGATCCTGGAAGTTGATTTCATGTTCAGCACCGTTTAGATCCTGGGTAAAAGCTGGTAATTTGGACCACGTTGTCGGCGATCCTGGAGGAAACAGAGGGGCCCTGGGTAAACTTCTCTGTGTGGAGCGTATTAATCGTCACACAGCACAGTGAGAGTCTGAGAGGCTCGACAGATTACCCAGACACATGTCCGAGTAAGTGGCAGGGTATCATCTAAGAGTAGGCCTGGGTGAGTCTCCGAGCCAACACTTCTGTGGTCGCCTCCGAGTCTGAGGTCATGAGACAAGTAGAGAAGACCGTTTCTTGTTCGCTGGAGCATTTGGTGGCCTCTGATACAGCGTGTGACCTTGGGCCAGTCACTCCCCCTTCATGGAGTCAGATCCTAGTGAGAATGTCAGACCCTTTCTCACGGAAGCTGGCAGCAGAAAGGTGTGAGACGCCCGCCTGTACCCTGTGTAGACCTGAAAAGGAGCACTAACTCTAACCCCCCAGCTCTCCTACCCAAGACCATGCTCACCCCTGGATCCGTGTGACAGCAGAAACTCCCCTTCTTCCCAGTGCATTTCTGGAAACTGCTTCACTGCATTTGAGCAGACATAGTCTCCCAGGGACTCTGTCGCTTCTGTATTGTGAAAGTCTTTTCTTCCTCCAATGGCCCCTGCTGGCCTCCGCCATTGGAGTTGAACACGAACTTCTCACCTTTCCAGCCGTGTTTGTTTGCTTGCTTTTAAGACCTGAAGGTCATTTCTGGAAAGGCTTGGAGGTGACTCCCAACTCACTCAGAAACCAAAAGACCCTTGGCATTTGGGGTCTTGAGCCCACTCCCGTCAAGTTTTAACAAGGCTGAAGAGCACTGACACGAAAGAACTGAACCCAAACTGAAATCCCCTGAAGTCAGAGCCACAGATAGTCCAGGCTATCTCAGCTATCCATGTTGTTCTTCCCCTCCCTCTCCCCAGCTGCACCCTGCAGGGTAAAGCTGGCAATACCTGGTCCCCTGCCTGTGCTCACAAAGCCCAGCCCAGGCTGCTTTGGTACCCAGAGGAGCTTTGAGTGCACTGGTGGAGCCAAGAGATTTCAGACCAGATTGGGCACAGACAGCTGATCCTTAATGGATTCGCTTTTCTTACCTTGCTCGCTCCTAAGGCGTTAATAGACACATCTTCAAAATAAAGATCCTTCGAAGGGCAAATCACCATAGGTTCTTCTCTTAACCAAAGGGTCCCCAGAGTGCTGAGTCTGCATTTTAAATGGACTTGTAAGGAGGTAGGTCAGCCAGTCTGTTTCTGCTGTGTGGATACTAGGGTTCGGGGGATGCAGTATTGCTGGGACCAAGAGTGTCTTCCCTCCCTACAAGTTGGCTAGGTAGACACAGGGGCTTTGTGTCCCAGGCGAGGTGCCCCAAACCCAGAGTCACTGCCTCTATGCTAAGCAGTGACCAGCTTTTGTTCCAAGGGAGACATTACCTCATCTCTCAAGGTTGCTAGCCTTGAGGGAACACAGCCTTGAGAAAGGGCCCAGGAAAGAGTAGTAGGGGACTTGCATTCCTGAAGTGCCTAGTGGGAGCCTTGAGAGATGCTCGACAACCAGGGAGAGGTCATGTCCCTCAGCAACCATCCTGGGAAGGGTGCAGGAGCCCTGCCTGCACTGGCCGTGGTGAGGACATGCCTTACTGGTCCTGGGTTGCCATGGGCAACCAGGACAGCTAAGCATTCAGCTGGTGATGGTGGAGCCCAGACTTGGCTCCTTTTCCTCCTTGGCTCTTCCTGGTCAGTATAGCCTGCGTGGTATAGTTTGGTTTTAGTAACATTTTCATTGCCATGATGAATGAATTCTTATTTCTTGTCCTCTGGCCTCTGCCCCTACCTGGTTCAGAGTCAGAGGTTCTTAGGGGGGTTTGAACTAACCTGTCCAAGTGTGTTAAGCATGCTGTCCATAAACACAGTGCACTTCCGGAATAATCCAAAGCTGAAGACAGCTACTGTAAATTAGGAAAACATACTCTTTACTCATGATACTTGGTTACCATTTGCTGGCAAACTGCCCATATACAACCCTAGGGAAATGTTATACCCGCGTCCAATCTTGTAATTTGGTTGTATGGAACCCGCTCTACCATGCATGGTCAGGCTGGACCCCACACACTGGCCTGTATATCTGCTACTGCTACTTGCTAGCTGAGTGATCTTGAGCAAGTCACTGGGCTCTCTGAGGCTTGCTACCATTAGAATGGAGATAACACACCCTTTCCTTTCATGCCTTCCCCTTTCCTGCTGCCTCATGCAGCTTCCACTTCCTACCCCAGATCCCGTTACTCACAAGGTTTGGACCAAAAACTAGGAAAGAAATGGTACTCACATTCAAGAAGAGTTCTTCCTGCTGAGAGACAACGGAAGTGTTAAAATCCAAGACAGTGGTCCAGGAAGATGGACAGCCTTCCCAGTGCTGCTGACTTAAAGAGGGACAAGTGGGAGATTTCTGTATACACCTCTTCTATATCCATCTGGCATAGACATTGCTCTTCTGTTTCCTCCCGCATCGGAGACCTAATCCTCCCCAAAGCCTCAGTTCTCTTCCCTACTCGTCCTTTTTTTTTTTTTTTTTTTTTTCCCGGAGCTGAGGACTGAACCCAGGGCCTTGTACTTGCTAGGCAAGTGCTCTACCACTGAGCTAAATCCCCAACCCCTCACCCTTCCTTTTTGACATGCCTGCTTTCAGTCATGACTGACCACCCTCCCAGTTCTTTGGAAATTTGCGTCTGAATAGTTTTAGGGTGAGACTCTGAATCTAATTGGTGATTGCTGGTCTTGAAAATGCATCTCAGTGTCAAGCTTGCAGATGACAGAGAACTCAAATCAGGAAGCCTGCTGTCGAGAACACGCCTTCTGGGAGCTTCTGAGGTAAATAACAGTTCCCCCCACTGAGAACCGTGACCTTCTGCAGCAGCCAAGATGGCCAACCTGGGCTTTGCTTCTTGCCCCTGCTCTCCCTCCACCTGGACCCAGGTGCTCTAGTCAAGGAATTGAGGTTTGTAACAGTAGGGTTTGGGTATGGGACCTGAAGTCACACTGGAATCTTTTCTAATGACTCGTTAAGGGACCCTCGTGGTTACAGGAATTTGGCCAACCCACCCATCTGACAAAGAGTCAACAGTATCAGCCTGAGAGGTGCGTGAGGAAGAGATACGGGTGAGCCTTGAAGTATGAGCAAAGTGCCAACACCGAGTGGGCTCTGAGGGCCTCGAGGACAGGCCTGTGGCCTGTTTCCCCCAAGGCTTCACCATCTGACCCCAGGCTGGCCTGCAAGCCACCTCGGTGAGTACAGTCTTCCCCCTGGAGGTTGGTTGCTCTGCCTTTAAGGAGCAGCCCTCATTTTGGAGAACTTGAGAGGCTGATTTTGAAATCCAAGGAATCCCAGAAGCACTTTCACCTGGTAAGGACTTTCTTGACACCTTGTCAGTTTGTTGAAGATTCCTAGCCAGGATCTTTTCAGGGCTTAAAGTTTACAATGCTATATTGTGAGGGTTTTGTTTTACTCTGTTTTGTTTTTTCACAATCCTACTTCCTTTCCTGGCCCAGACCGTGACTAAGTTGAGAAACTTGTCGGGAACATTCCAATGGCTCCCCCATGGAAGCCACAAGTGGAAAGAAAAGGCAAGGTGAGTGGCGTCCCGGCCAGAGACATGTCAGTGGCAGAAGAGGCAGAAGAGCTCAGCTCAATGGCAGGACACAGAGACTCACCATGTGTTCTGCCGGGGAGCATGATGGAGACGCACGCGTGTCAGAGCCTGAGCCTGAGCAGTGCCCTCGTACTTCAGGCTGCACAGAAGAATCTGCACAGCTGTTTGAAACCCTGGTCTAAATGCATTTAGATTCTTCAAAGTTCCAGATTAAGGTCAGTATCCAGCAGAAAGAGCAGAGTGCTCCTTGGAATCTTGACAACGCAAGGTTTAATAGCCTCTTTGTGACCATTCACACTCCTTTTGAAAAACCAGAGTAAGGGCTAGAGAGATGGCTCAGGGCTTATGGGCACTGGCTGCTCTTCCAGAGGATGCACTTGGCATTCTAGCCCCCACATAGTGACTTACGACTGTAACTCCAGCTCCACGGGCCTGACTTTGAGCCTCTGTGGACACTGCGCCCATGTGGTACACACACGTGCATTCAGGACAGACACCCAAGTGCATAAAATTACAAGCAAAGCAAAACGGTTGGGGGCTGGAGAGTTAAAGAGCAATTGTTGCTCTTCCAGAGGACTTAGGTTGGATTCCCAGCATGCACCTGGCAGCTGACAATTGTCTGTACCACCGGATCCAGGTGACCCAATGTCCTCTTCAGTTACCTCAAGCAGTACAGGGATGTAGTAAGCACGAGTGCAGGAAAAATCACATACATGTAAAAATTCAATAAAATAAATTTAAAAAAATCAAAATAGATCCTCTGGTAGCTTGAGTAAGTATGGCCCCCATAGACTCATGTGCTTGGCCCATGAAGAGTAGCACTACTAGGAGGTGTGGCCTAGCCTGAGTAAGTGAGTCACTCTGTCTCTGTCTCTCTGTCTCTTTCTCTCTCTGTGTCTCTCTGTCTCTCTGTCTCTCTCTCTCTCTCGTGTGTGTGTGTGTGTGTGTGTGTGTGTGTGTGTGTGTGTAGTTTTGAGGTCTAGGAAGCTCAAGTTAGTTCTCTGCCTGCTGCCTATGGGATCAAGATGTAGAAGTCTCAGTTCCTTCTCCAGCACCACTTGTGTCTGCACGCTGCCATGTTTCCTTCCTTTACGAGTTGCCATGGTTGTAGTGTCTGTTCACAGCAATAGAAACCCTAAGACAGAGCTTTCCACAAAGCCACTCTGAGAGTCTTCCCATGGCGCACATGTGAGGCAGGGACAGCAAGATGTTCGTCCCAGCCAGAGGTGAGAGCGCCATGCCAAGGTCCTCATGGAGCTCCAGTAACGAGAGGCCAGGAACCCCAAGCTGCTTCAAGAGAGGCAAATACTAGGCGTAGTGGCACAGGCCTTCAATCTCAGTACTCCAGAGAATAGCCGAGATGGGCGGATCTCTATGACTTTGAGGCCCGCCTGTCTGCGTAGTGAGTTCCAGCACAGTAAGAACTACATAGAGAGACCCTATCTTGAAAAACAAGCAAACATTAACATGGATGTGACATTGGGTACATGGGGGACACCACACCGGGGCAAAGTAAGAAATGCAAAGATAGCATGATGCCTCCAAGTTCAAGTGGATGTTGGGGGTAATGTCTTGTCTCAGGGTTTCTCCTGCTGGGAACAGACACCATGGCCAAGGCAACTCTTATAAGGAGAACATTAAGTTGGAGCTGGCTTACAGTTCTGAGGTTCAGTCCATTATCAAGATGGGAGCATGACGGTGTCCAGGCAGGCCTGGTGCAGGCAGAGCTGAGGGTTCTATATCTTCCTCTGAAGGCTGCCAGTGGAAGACTGACTTCCAGGCAGCTAAGACAAAGCCCACACCCACAGTGCCACACCTATTCCAACAGGGCCACACCCTCTAATAGTGCCACTCCCTGGCCCAAGCATACCCAAACTATCACGTGTCTGTTCAGAAGACAAAGGAATGCTGAAAGCTTTGATTCTGGGACTGTAGAAACCCTCAGCAAACTCACAAGTCTCCTGACACTGCTCATTGCCCATGAAGACACCGAATTAAAGTGGCGTCTTTTAGCATCTGGATTTGCCACATGGTAGGTGTTTCCAGAGACTCCCACGGCTCCACAGTGGAGAAAGAACTGGACTACTCCTACAGGTGTGTCCCTTGGGTGCCCAGAATCTGGAGCAAAATTCCCTTCGTGCCGGTCACATAATGCATGGCACATGACAAGGTTGATAGGCTTCCTTGTGTCATCTCTTTCCCAAATAAGTCTGTGTGGTTTAAGTACTAACCATGCTTTTAACTTCCTTCTAGCTGTGAGCTAAATATAAAATGGTGAGCAAAGTCTTTATTAGGAAAGTCAAAAACACTGCTTTTATAATGAGTTTTGAAAAGCTTGTGTGTGTTTAATAACATTCCTCCCGTCAAAGGAGAAAGAAGAGGTAGCGATCTCTTCCACCTTTTGACATCTTGAGTCTTGACACTGCTCTCCCGGAAGTAGATCCCGTCAGAACGCTTGCTTGGTGATGGGGGTGCCACCTAGTGGCCAACTTTGGGAATGACTGCCGCTTTCTCCAGGCGCTTGGCTTAGGCCAGACTATGAGGGCAGAAGGAGCCTGGATAAATCTCTGCTGTTCCGGGAAGCTTTTCATGGCGCAGTGCTCTGAGTTTCCGCTTTCATGTCTGATTGTACACATTTGCTTCTGGGGTTGCTCCAACAGCTCTCAACTCTTAGGGAAGGGCTGGGTCTTTAGAATTACATTTTCTCTACAGAAATGTGTAAGTCCGACTGCTGGAGAGCAAGAACATAGAGAAAGAGGAGGCCTGTACAGACGGGAAGCCATCTGGCTTGCTAGTCTCTGCTCTTGCAGAGAGAGCAGCCTAGGAGTCTCCCTGTGGCTGCAAACTACTTATGGAAAAGGGAACCTCAAATGGTCACAAAGAGGCCCTTGGGTATTAGAAGACATGAGTGTGTGTGTGTGTGTGTGTGTGTGTGTGTGTGTGTGTGTTCTCTGCTCCTCAGCCCACAGAACACCAGTTTCCCTCCTGGGTGTATTTTTAGAGTTGGAGAGAAGGATCAGCAATTAAGAGCACTTGCTGGTCTTACAAACCAGAGTTCTTAGCACCTATAAGTCCAGCTCCAGGGGATCCTCCTCTAACCTCCACAGGCACCACACTCATGTACACACACTCACACACACACACACGCACACATGCACACACCATAAATAAGTCATTGTAAGGAGGGGTTTTAGGCAATCCAATGTCTTAACCTCTCTTTAGACATATGTCTACAGAAAGATGTCTTTGGCTCCATGGGTTTTGAGCCTATGGTGAGGTATAGCGGCAGGAATAGGAGACTGAGACCACTCTGCTCACAACTGACAGGAAACAGGAAACAGCAAGAACTGTATTCCAGTGCTCTTCCTACTCCACCCAGGGCCCTAGCTTCTGGATTGGTTTTGCCGGAATTCACAGCGACTCCTCTCCCCTAATTAATGCTCTCTGGAAACACCCTTGCAGACACACCTAGTGTGCTTTCCTAATCTCCTCAATCCAGCCATGTTGATTATCAAATGTAAACATCACAAGGTTTACCCCCTGTCTTACTCCTAAGAGCGCCGGGGTCAGCAGCTGCCTCTGGCTGGTTGATGGACGGTAGAGTGCCGTAGAAAGCACGTCGTAGCCTTTGTGCACATCTCAGACAGGCTGCAGACCCTGAGCCACGGTGCAGAAAGAATGCTGTGTGTGTCCTCGGTACAGCCCAGTAAATGGTTTGAGGCCTGAGTCATTTGGGGGAGACTTCTTGGGTGAAGTCTGAGGGAGAGAGGCTGGAGAGCTGCACAGAGAAAGGAATGGGCTGAGGAAAGATGCATCCTTGGGGGTCTATCCTGAACCCCATGCAAAGGTATGGCTCTGGACCATAAGGACCACCACAGAATTTCCTCTTCCCCTGAGAAGAAGCCACACCTGTGTTGATGGCTGATAGAACGTTAGAATGGTGGAAAGATGAAATGTGGCAGGTTAAGAGCTTTCTTTAGTGCCCCTTTATACTGTCTGACCTCACGTCCTCATGACTGCTACATAAAACTCTTGGAATGTATGCCAGGCCGGGACTTGGCCTCTGGCAGGCCTAACACTAAGAATGTGATAAGGCAGATGCAAATCCTGTACAAGAAATCTCTCTGCGGTAGCCCTGATGTCCCTCCGAAGATTTTTAAAATTCACGGGTTAACGGCATGCTTGTGTTCTGTGGCTATGAGAATTCATGGAATTTCACAGTGGAACATGTCACATTCAGGGTAACTTGACTGCATCTTTCTGGGTCATAGGCACTCATGTTTAGCTTAGAATGAGCCTTGAAGCGAGTTGCTACTTTATGTGAATGCTCTAATCCCAGCCCAGGAGGGCTGGCATGGGTTTTCTACTTCTCTTAGTTGCTGACTGTCAGCCAGAGCAGGAACTTCCTAGACCTGGGCTCCTGCTAGCCAGGGTGATGTTTGGGGAAATGAGAGCTATCACAGAGGGGAAATAATGTTTGGCAAGTACTTCCTGCGGTCGGTGAAAGCCTTCAACCTTTCTACCGCTACAGTTGCATAGCTCTTTGTAGGAGACAAGAGACGAAGCAGAGCTCATTTTGCCCAGCAACAGCTGTGTCCAGGGTACCATATTTCTATGCAGCAACCCAGGCTGATTCCAAGGTCTCTGCCTTAACAGTGAGAAGACCTGAGTGGCAGAAAACCCAGCCTTTTGTAATGGATGCTAAGCATCCTTGCCTTAGCTCTCAGGAAAGAGTCCAGTCCTATCTTCAAGGCTATTCACTGTGCACTAGTTCTCAAAAGGATAGTATTATAGAACAGTAGGGAAACTTGGCATTATCTCCCAGCATGCCGCTTGTGTGTGTCCACAGACATCACATGGGCTAGGCATAACAAACTACATTTTAAAATGTTGACACTGAACCCCAGGGCAGCTTGCTTAAGCTCAAACCTTGAGAAGCCAGGCATCAAACCTTGTATAAAGACTTAAGAATCAATTTCCTCTTCAGGTGGAGGTGGGGGTAGGGTTTATTTTTAAGCACCATAGAGGTTGTGACCCTTGACCTGAATCTGTTAAAGGACAAGTAGACGGTTGACTGAATATTGGCATTTGAAGTAGAATAGGGTGGCATCTTAGTTAGGGTTACTATTCCTGTGACAAAATACACGATCAAAGCAACTTGGCGAGAAAAGAGTTTATTTGACTTAGTGCATCATCGAAGGGAGTCAGGTCAGGAATGCAAATGGGACAGGAACCTGGGGGCAGGAGATGATGCAGAGGCCATGGAGGGTGCTGCTTACTGGCTTGCTTCCCCTGACTTGCTCAGCCAGGACCACAGCCTAGGGATGGCACCACACGCTGGGCCCTCCCTCATCAATCACTAATTAAGAAAATATTCTACAGCTGGATCTCATTTTCTCAGTTGATGTTCCCTCCTTGAAGATGACTCTAGCTTATGTAAATTAAGATAAAATTATCTAACACGGGTGGCAAGCACAGCGAGGCCACAGAGGGGAATTATGAGTAAAACCAAGCAGGGCAGTGTGGTGTGTTTGGGAGTCAGGAGCTATACACCAAACATTCTAAAAAGACAAACCAGGATAAAAAGCCCTGCGTGGAAAGATGCCCTTTCAGAGAGGTCTGAAACATCCATAGAATGTTCCACTGTCTCCCTCGGTATTTTGATACCTCAGGCTTCTCAGAACCAGTTCAAATCGTTATGTCACCTAAGCGGCTCCATCATGCTTCTTACGCATTGGTGTCATTGTGCCTTGCTATGGTTTCCCTGCCTGTTCTCCGTGAAGCCCGCCCGTCTCTCTTCTAACAGTGTTTTCCAGCGGCTTTCAGACCCTCTCTCTCAGGCCAGCTAACTTCCTGACCTGAAGAAGTCGCTGGCCCTGCCTTATAGGCTCGGAAGACTTAGGGTCGGCCTCAGATTTCTCTTAATAAAGCAGGAGAATTATGTCACGTGAGAGCCATGGGTAGGACTTCATAGAACCTGTCACTTCCTCTACAGGGATCTATGACGCATCAGTGGCCCCATCAGTCACCCAGCATGGTTGAAACACTACAGAGTCTACAGGAAGCCGAAAGCTAAGGCCAGCCCTGGTGATGCAGGTCTGTAATCCGAGAACTTGAGAGGATGAGGTCAGAATCTGAGTCAAGTTCAAGACCAGCCTGGGCTACACAGGAAGACTTTCTAGCCGGGATGGAAACAGGGATGTGACCTTGTCTCCGTCTTCTTTGCCCATCTCTTCTCACGCCTCTATCTGGGGTTTTGGCAGGCCAGCCTTCCTGGTTCCATTTCTGCTTCTTAAATCAGCAGAGCACTACATTTCTGATTTTCCTTTTGGGGGTCCCCTTCCCAGAGTTTCTCATGGCTGGACCCTTCTCATCGCCCTGCTCCGTGCAGGTATGACTGCCTCATGTTAGCAAAAGTTCCCCCTGCACTGTGCCGGGGGATTCTACGTGTCACCCGGTACAAAGAACACCAAGGTATGTGGCCTAACATTATATTGAGAATGTCTGTCTTTCTGGGTGATATTAATATTTAAATTTGTAGGGTAAACCAAAATGACCCCTCAGTTGCGCCTGGCTCTGACCAATCCAGGAAGTGCTGAGGTGGAAACAGAAGGTTAGGGAGGGAAGAATGCTGTCTCTCTGCATGGGGTTAGTCTGTGACATTAATCTTTCATTTTTCATTCTCAGTCTTGAACTGAAACATATCGTCTGCATTTCTGGCTCTCCGGCCTTTGCAGCCAGACTGGAGCTATCAGCAAAGCACTTGAGAGGCTCCTGTGTTCCGAATGCAGGTCATGAAGCTCTCAGGCCCTGCAGTTCCACCGGCCAACTTAGTAAACTAATCAAATGTGTGCATTTATTGGCCCTCTCTGGAGAATCTAACATGCTAATACCTGCTGGAAAGTATTACTAACCCCCGCCCCATTTTAAAAATCATTTTAATGGTAATGACTACGTATATCCTTTGTTGACTCCCTTATCATCTCTGACCACTGTCGAAACCCAAAGAAAGCCTACTGACTTCACTGGGGTGAAAGTGAGAACGGCCCAGGAAGTGATACTGATTCGTGTGTATGAAGAGGAAGCAGTGAGTTAGCGGTAGGGAGTTTGTGTCTGGAATTGCTTACTCTTTCTTTCTTTCAAAAATATTTACTTATTTCATGTCTGTGAGTGCACTTGTTGCTGTCTTCAGACACCAGGAGAGGGCAGCAGACCCCCATTACAGATGGTTGTGAGCCACCATGTGGTTGCTGGGATTTGAACTCAGGACCTCTGGAAGAGCAGTCAGAGCTCTTAACTGCTGAGCCACCTCTTCAGCCCTGGGATTGCTCTTTTAACCAGGCAGGAGCATCATCCAGCAGGCCGAATGGGGACCGTTCGTCTCTGTGTCTTCAGAGATACAAACCTCACCTTCAGGGAGACAGACGTACAGTAAATAATTCATGGGACAACACCAACTAGCCAAATGACAAACCCAGAGACTACGAGAGTCTTTATCTGACCTCTTGAGATATTTTGCATTTTGCAGAGTCTCTCTGGAATCCTGAGCAACTGGGCAGTGAGTGAAGCCTTCTGGGCTGGTGGCTCTTTGTGGTTGGTTAGACACAGAATGTAAAAGAGAGCAGGCGGGAGATTTATCAACCTTTGTTTTTCGGGTCTTGATGACCTTCATTCAGCATTATCAACCTGGACTTAAGAGCATCGAGAGTGACCTAGATCTTCAACAGCAGATGTCGCACAGGGCCCTGGATGAGACATACGTATAGTGTGGTGCTCACTGCACTCTCAGGGAAGACACTCGGGGAAGTCGAGAAGATTCTAAAAGCATCATCATCAGAGGGGAGTGTTGCCCTGCATGGAGTGGATGTGAGGTTTACAGGGCTGTGTTCAAATCCTTAGGAACAGCCAAAGACCTGCTGGACTCCCGTGGTGCAACACCGTGTCATAACAGGGCATCCGCATACCCAGAATTCCTCAGAGGCACATTCAGAGGAACTCCTGGGAGAAATCAGAGCGCCATCTTGCTGGTCTCACAAAGGCCTCTTGCTCTGGAGTCATCTCCATCACCCCACAGATGTGGACCCTTCTCGAGTGACACATAGCTCAATTCTGAGCCCGTCTCCTCATTTCTGAAGCAGAAACAGGAATGTTCCATTTGGGCTATTGTGAATGGCGCATGTTATAAAATAAACCAAACACTTGGCCCTGGACCTCACCCAGCATTTAGCTCAGCAAATCAGAATTCTCTCAGCTATTCTCCCCAACCACACAGGCCTCCTCCTCTAATTTCCTCCCCAATCCAATTCAAGTAAATTTGCTGTTGTGGGAGAGGGAATGGGACACCAGTGTGGTAAGGAGTCTAGGGATGGGGAGTTTTCCTGGAACCTGGGAGAAGACACTGGTGACAGGGGGATGGGGGCCTGGGAGGTTCTCTGACCCCAGTGGCCCTCACTAGGGAGCTCAAGTTTCTTCTCCCTGCCTATTTCTGGGAGCTGTGCCTCTAAATATCACTCTTTGCTTTCAAAGTTTTTGAATTAAAGCACGCCGAGCCACAGGGAGTGAGGAGCTCAGCTGTCTCCTTCCTAACATTTACCTTAAAAGCACAGAAACCTGGCTTTCCTCTGAACGCCATGTCCCTACCAATAATACACACAGGACCAGGTGTCTCCAGGAGATGCCTTCACACTGTCCACTGAGCTAATGGAGTTTGACCCTCTCTAGACTCCACAGAGAAGCCAGGACACACACTGCAGTTACAAGGGAAGAGGCCACAGCTCACGTCATGCAGAGATGATCAGTATAGAAATGAGGTCACCTCTAGATTCACTCTTTGCATAGAAGACTGACTTCACATGGGTGAGGACAGCCATCCTCTGGGAAGCTGTTATGCCATGGAGAGAGGTTGCAAGGAGATCCTAGCCTGACCTTGTCATGTGTGACCAAAGACTCAGTCTTCCATTTATAAAATGAGACCTATGTCTTACATTGACCACTTAAAAACCCAGCCAGTGACACCCGGAAGAGCTCTCACACAGGCACAGCAGCAATGCCATGATGAAGACAGCCTTGGTCACTGCTGCTCTGAGGTATGGTATGACTCATTTGGCCAGTGAGAGAACTGAACTTATGAAGTCAATCTGGCATACTACCAGGCACACAGTATGTCCCTACGGAATGGCAATGGCTTTGTTGACATGGTGTGTGGGGGCTTGCTATGGGACTGAAGGGAGATACTGGGCATCAGCAAACACAGTCCAGTGGGGCTCTCCCAGCCTGAGAGAGTCCATCACCTTGAAGCTCACATGTTGGTTATGAGTTCCATAAAGTTCCGCTTGGCAGAAACCCGTGGGCTCAGGCCTCCATGTTCCTTCCTACTTGAGGGCCGTGTCATTCCTTGATAAATGGGGTCAGTAGAAGCCTCTGAAATATCAACTGATAACCTCCATGTAAACAGCCTCAGTGCTTTGGAAGGCTTTGGAACTCTAGACTTAAGTGAGGCTACAGATGTCTCAGGAATTCCCCAACTTGTGCCCCAATTAGCAGGAACAATGGCGAATTGTTTCTGTTTGCTTCTCTTAGCCAAGCTGTGGGTGTCTGGAAACGCTGATGAAGACTGATTTGGGCAGTGATGACAGACTTGTTCTCTCCTAGTGATGTGTTATAGATATACACTGTTTTATGTGTGCACACATGCACGGTGGGAGGACATGTGCCGCGTGCAGCCGTACAAGTCAGAGGCCGACATCACAAAGTCGGTTTTCTCTTTCTACCTTCCCATGGCTTCTGAGGGTCGAATTTGGCTCAGCGAGCACCTTTACCAACCAAGCCGTCCTGCTGACCTGGAAGAATCTCCTTTAAAGCAAGCAAATGACTAGAAAACATTCTCCATCTTAGATATTTGCTGGGCCCGACTTTAAGCTAAGTTTTGACAATACATCAATAAAAACAGTGTAAGGGTCCACCCAGCAGTCCTTCTTGTTGCTGGCACAGCTGCTGGGTTGTCTCTCATCCTGCAGATTTAACCTGAGTGCAGTGTATCCAGGCCCATATCCCGTCGACTTTAACAGCTATGGGCGTGGTCAGGATCACCGTGTGGCAGACTTTTCCAGCAGTTGTGGCTCTTAATCCAGATTTCATCACCTGGTTCAAAGCAATGAGGGTTAGGAGGGGGGAGCTGACTCAGAGACTTCACATATATCTGGCCGAATCTGTGTCTAAACCCAGTGGAGGGCTTGCAAACATTCCAAAAACCTCTGGTGGTCGAACTCTGCAAGAATTTCAGGTTGGAGGTTAGGCGAAAGGGGAGGGGTACTCTATAGAGATTCTCAAAAGGAGCAAGATCTTAGGTGTAGGGGGTATTTCTTGCTTTGTATAGCTCATAAGGAAGGAAGGTCACCCAGTCACCACCAATTTCTAGGGTTAATTTAGTTAAGACCTCCTTTAAGGCCTGATTCATTCTCTCTACCCGACCTCAACTCGGGATGATATGCACTATGAAGCTTCCAAACCATCCCCACAACCTTAACAAGTGATTGTGCTACCTGAGAGATGAGGGCTGGTCCATTGTCAGATCCCAGCAGTGTGGATAGCCCATACTTGGGAATAGTTTCTTCAAATAACTTCTTAGCCACCATGTTGGCGGTTTCTTTCTTGGTGGGGAGCACCTCCCCCTAGGCTAAAAAGATATCTACAAGAACTAGGAAATATCTGTATCCCGGAACAGACCTATTTTGATTTCTATGTAGTCTATTTCCCAGTTGGCACCTGACCTCTGACCCAGTAACCTGTTTCCTTCATTACCGTGTCCCTTAGCCAAGGGTCTCACCACCTTACAGTCATGACAGCAAGAAATTACCTCCTCCACCAGTAGTCCCAAATGGAAGATTTGTAGTCATGAGTTCTCAGTAAAACATGGAGGCCCAGATTCTTATTCATGCATCTTGGGGATGCAAATCCAATGGAACTATTGGCTGGACCCTCCAAGTAAAAACAGACTTTCTCATATCCCAAAGATATGGAGCCACCTCGATAGGATATGGGATCATTAAGGGGACACAACAATTTGGTGAACCCTGTGGGATGACTCCTGACAATCTGATAATTAGATTTACTGACCAAGGGAAAGTGGCTATTGGGTAGGCCACTGGTAAGACCTGGGGACTAAGGTTATATGCAACAGGCTCTACTCCACCTTGAGGTACCCCCTCAGGGGATAAGACCTACTAAAGGACCAGCAGCATGGGACCTGGAGGAACTCCAAATCAATCCACAGTCCCTACAACTCAGGGGCTGCAATCCTGATGTGGGCCACTTCTCAGGTACTGAATGGCTCTAAGTCATAACTTACTACCGATGGTTGGCTCGGCTTAGATGCATAGCCGCTGCCACCCCTCCCGCCTCCCCCATTATGAGGGGATGGGGATAGCCATCCCTGGAAACTACAGCACCTCCACTGACAGCAAGCACTGTTGATGGCAGCACCCAGGTAGTGGGATAATAACCTTAGAACTTGTCAAGGAAAACAGACTTGTGTCACGAAAGGATTGAAATCCACCCATACCCATATACATTTATGTAATATCACCTAGGAGGTCCCCAGAGAGGAAACTTACCTCGTACCCCCACTAATACCTGGTGGGCCTGTTCTACCAGATTGGCCCCTTGCATCCATAAGCAGATCCTCAACTGCACCGATGGGTTCTGTGTACTGGTCCAACCAGTCCCGGGACCCTCTATCACTTAAACGAGGAGATGAGCGCCAAGTTATCCCCGCTCCCAGCCACCCATATAAAATGAGCTGCCCTCCCTACAGTCTTAGGGCTTGGCATGGTGGGCACAGCAGGAATGGGTACTTCAGCTCTCATCCTCCAAGACCAAGATTATAAAGCCTGAAGTTCTATGGTAAATGCTGATTTGTCTGAATTAGAAACGTGTATATCCCACCTAGAAGTCTCTTTAATAAACCTCCTTGGCTGAGGCGGCTCTACAAGGACGGGGGAGGACTGGACCTCCTATTTTTACAGCTGGTTGGGCTATGTCCGGCATTGGGAGAACAATGCTGTTTCTATGCCAGTCATTCAGGGGTCATAACAGAATCAATGTTTTTGGTGCATAAAAGGTTACAAGCTAGAAAGAAAGACGATAATCCCAGAGCTGGTATGAGTCCTTCTTCAAGTGGTCTGCATGGCTCATAACACTTGTTTTAGCTTTAGACGGACCCTTGGCCCGACTAACACTTGCCTTGGCGTGTGGGCCCTGCATCACTCATACCCTAATAAGATTTGCTAAGGAACGAGTTTCCACTGTTCAACTCATGCACCTAAAGTCCTAATACCAGCCCTTAGACTCCACTCAAGAATCTGAGATGGACCCTTACTCAGGGGGAGAATAAGAGTAACTCACTCTATCTTAGAGCAGGCAGCCTTAAGCTTCAATTTCTCAGGACAGCCAGGGCTTCTCAGAAAAACGCAGAGAAAGAGCAGCCAATCAGCAACTGCCTCAATGTCTGGCCGGGAGCTTACAACAGATAAAGTCCCTGTAAGGTAACCCTCTCTCCTTCATGTACAACCAATCAGAATTGGACAAATACCCCATACCATAGAGTCAACCAATCCTGAAGAAGGTGACCCAACTGCAACCGGAGAGCCCCGAACTGGCTTTGAAAGGGGCCTGTGAGCTTCCCTTGTGGTCGCTGCTTTTCTTGGATGGGTGGCCCCCACAGGCTGTCTGTTTCTGCAGAATGAACACTCTTTGTTTTAGCATAATATTCAAATCTGGGATCTTCCTTCAGTGGTTTTTGGACCCTTACAGTTTCTCTGGCTTTAAGGACTTCATCGTTTCTTATGGTATAACGAAAGCCAGATAAGCACTAGACAGTGGGGCAGGTGCACCAGAAATTGGAAGAAAGTGCTTTACTCAGTTCTGGAGGATATGTCAGGAAGTGTGAGTGACCACCAGGCAGGAGAAGATGAAGGGTCAGGATGTAGCCTGGGGCTAGACCACTCTTTCTAGGTTCAATTCCAAGTACCTCAAAATAAAATAATAGAAATCAAGATAAAATCAGAATATACAGAGGTGGGAAGGTGGAGGTGGAGAGGTGGCTAAGAGCATTTGCCTTTCTTCCAGGTCCTAGATTTAATTCCCAGCATCCATATGGAGGCTCCGGTTCCGGGCGATCTGGCGCCCTCTTCTGGCAGACATACATACAGGCAAAAGATATTCCAAATAAATAGATTGCAGAATATATGAGGGGCAAGCAGAGTTCAGAGCACCATGGAGGAAACGGAATCATACAAATAAAATGAGGGGAAATGGACCATATAAACAAAGGGGAAAATAAATCAAAGGGAGCACTGGTCAAGAGGGAGCTACAAACTGAATTTTTGTCTGCTGGATTTGGCCATCAGATCCAAGCACAAGCAGCCTCACAAAGGCAGGGGATACCCAGCTATCGGGGCTATGCAGAGAGGGGGATGTGAGTAGGTTTTCTGTTTGCTGACTGCTGCTGGAGTACTACTGTGTTTGCTTGCTTCATCCCAAGACAGCCAATGAGAACTTCTGGGCACGTTTGACGTCTGGAAAGTTGGCACTGACTGAAATCCCCCTTTCTTTGTCTAAAGCCCCTCTCTTGCTGTGACACAACGCCCACTATCTCAGGCCACAACTGGGAAGGGAACACTGCTGAGACAGGAAAGCAAGAAATCCTTTTCCCGCCCTTAGGTGTGGTTTACCATCTGGTCCCTTACTCCATAGCTTGGATTCTGGAGAAGCTCAGGTAGGGTCAGACCAAGCACAGAGCCAGTGGGAAATGAAGGGGTTTGCTGGAGACCTGCTTGCTTAATAAGGAGTCCTCGGGGCCTGCGTAGGGTCACTCTGCCTGAATCTAGCATCTCACCGGGAAGGGCTTTTCCTGCACTCACAGACTTTTCTTTAAAGCAGCTGTGGCAACTGTCACTGGGGCAGAAACACAGGGTTCCAAGGCCACTGCTGAGGGTGGGTAGGATTAGTGTGGACTTCTCAAGGGGCAATCAGATTTCTTTACAGTGGGTATCCATCGGATTATGTAACCCTCAGTTGTCTCTAAAGGTTGTTAACAAACCGTGGTGACTCGAATAGCTATGACCCCCCACCCAACCTATAGACTCATGTGTTGACTGCTTGGCCCACAGAAAGTGGTGCTATTAGGAGGCCTTGTTGGAGGAAGTGTGCCACTGTAGGGGTAAGCTTTGAGGTTCCCCATGCAGAGTGTGACACAGTCTTCTGCAGATCCAGATGTAGAACTCTCTGCTACCTCTCTAGCCCCATGTCTGCCTATATAATGCCATGCTTCCCACACCATGACAAGAATGGACTACCCCTCTGAACTAGCCCCAGTCGAATGTTTTCCTTTTCTAAGGGTTGCCATGGTCATGGCGTCTCTTCACAGACATGAAACTTTAAGACACAGACTGCCTTCCTACTTCTTAAGATTGCCCAAAGAACATAATGTCTAGTACCATAAAAGGCTCAGCAAACAAAGCCCTCTGAGGTCAGCAGCAAGCTCATGGCTGTAGGTCTCCCAGTCTGGGCCCAGTGAAAGTGGAACTAGCTTTGTCTTATGTCTCTTCAGTCAGCAGCTTAATTGTCAATATAGTCTGGGGCTCTAGGATCTGAGATTCCAGCTACTTCCCTGGCAAAGGGGGAAAGAAAACAGAGCATGTAAGGACGTACTGTGACCAACAGGGTCAGCCTTTGTTTGGGACCCAGGCATAAAGCATGTTACCTGGGTTGCCACTCAAAGCCTGTTGACTTTATTCAAATGTAATGAGTCCTCGGCCTGTGCCAGTGGTGGGCATGGCCACCCAACAACCATTTTTGACATCTTTTATGCATTTGTGAATATCTAAGCACTCATAATCAAGACAAGGAAAGCCCAAGAGTGATTTAATACAGACCAGAAGTGGAGGGGGATCTAACTACTTCCCTAACAAGGCAGAGATCTTTGGTTTTGGGTTTCTGAAAATGACTGCAACAGCAAAGGTGCTGTAAAGAAAGGCCAGGAACTCTGGACGATCCCTGACTTTGAGGGACAAGTATATCTCCCCCTCAGCCCCAGCGTCTGGTAGGCTCTTTTCCTTTTCTCAGAAAGCAGTGGACGGGGCATGCACCTGCCCATGGTGCAGAAGCAAATGGGCTAATGTGTTCTGTGTGCTAAGGGATGGGGTATGGAAGAAACGCCATGTGAGACGCTCATGTGTTGAAAGAGGGAGAGGGAAGAGAGAGATTACAAATGTCTGCACGAGGGGATGCATGTGTCCTTCTGAATGCCATGGAGAAACAATTCGAAAGGAGCAAGAAGGAACTCTGGTTGAGCATGCCTTAGCCAGTACTGGCTCAAACCTCTAGAGCCTGACACCAGGCAGTTTATTTTAGACATAGTTTAAGTACAGTCTAATTTTAGGAAGGAGTTTTCTCGATTCCATGTGCACGATAAAGCTTCAGGCATGAAAAGATCACAGCATTTTGCAAAGACGTGAGAGCTCTACCATAAAGATGGGCTCTATGGCTTAAGCACCTAGGATCTGATGTGATCTCAGTCATACAGACAGAAGTCACCAGGCCATGAAACAATATCCATTTTTGGATGGATGGAGAACGGGTATACACACCCCTTCTGTTGAAGAGACCACCCTGTGTTTAACGCTCCTGGGTTCCTGGTGCTTATCTGTAAGCACAGAGACCTTGTTCCCTCTACAAGAATGTGTCTGTGGAAACACTTCAGGTATCGGCATTTGATATCTATTTTGAGCCCAGACTAGCCTGTGAACATCTGTGCAAACACAGAGTATTTTGACATGTTGACTCATGTGAAAAAGCCAACACTGGGGACTTGAAATGCCTGACATGTGCTTCTTCTTTGGCAGAATCTATCAGAGACTACAACCTATACCAACTTACAAA
Source organism: Rattus norvegicus (assembly GCF_021556685.1). Classification (NCBI taxonomy): domain Eukaryota; kingdom Metazoa; phylum Chordata; class Mammalia; order Rodentia; family Muridae; genus Rattus; species Rattus norvegicus. The sequence goes on along the minus strand of NC_141541.1, from coordinate 17,533,981 downwards.
AGACACATCTGTGTTCTGCTCTGGTATATGTTGTGTGTGAGCCAATGATAGTCTACAAGCATACTAATACTGTCATAATTACAGTCCATTTGAAAATTGGTGAGGAAGGGCCAGGGAAATGGTTCAGTGGCTAGAAGTGCTGTGTAACCACAACAATCTGAGCTTGAATTCCCTAGAACCTGTGTAAAAGCTGAGTGCAGTAGGGTCACTCTGCAATCCCAGCATGCCTAAGGCAAGACGGGAGACAGACAGGTGGATCCCTGGAAGCTCCGAAGACAATAGCCGGAGTACGCAACATGGCAGGGAAAAAAAAAGCTTGCCCCAAATAAATAAGGCCAACACCCAAAGTTGTCCTCTAACCTCTACATGCATGTTATACATGGTCTGCCTTCATAAACAAGCATGTGCACATACTGGGGGTGGGGGTGGGGTGGGTTTAGCCTTTAAAAATTTAGGCAGAATTCTCACTATTGTTGCCTGTTAGATATTTTTTCTGAACATCCATATACACTCATTCTTTTTATTTTTTAACTCTTATTCTTTGTGAATTTCACACTATGCACCCCTTCCCATTCATTTCCCATCCCTTTGTATCCACCCTCTGCCCTTGCAATCTCCGCCCACCCCCAAGGAAACAAACAAACAAAAATCTTGTTGTGGAAGCTACAATGTGTCACAGTGTGTTCCACAGTATACCCTTTTGTTCACGTACCTTTACTTACTAATGTTCATTGTAGTGAGTCATTGGTTTGGTTCTAGGCCTCTGGCTTTGGCTACACTATCAATATTGGATCCTTGCTGCAACTCCTCTTGGATATCTTGTTGTCCTGTGTCATGGAGATCTTGCAGCTTTTGATCCACGGGACTGGAGGCCCTTTCACATGCTCCTTTCACATGCTCCAGCAGATCATAGATGGGGTGGACAGTGGGGTGGGTCAACTCAAAGCCTTGAATCTGGGCCTAGGTGGTAGCTGATGGTCAGCCGGCCAGCTCGCCCACTTCCTCATCACCAGGGCAAGTTCTCCAGCACTGCTACACCTAGTTCACTGCTGCAGCTGGCCAGGAGTGGGTCAGCTCCCCTGCTCCCATGCCTCCAGGTGGCTCACCCATTCCCCTGCCACCTCCCAACCCCCACAGGATCAGCTCTACTGTGCTGGCCAGGCAAAGTGCAGGGTCAGCTCTCCCGAGTGCTTTGGCTAGCTGGTGATGGGTGGGGATGACTCTCATGCTCTCATGATCTCAGGACCTGACAGATGTGTCAAGGAGCAAGGTGGAGGGGAGGGCATCTCTCCCTTGCTCACACCACCAAGTGGCAGATGAGCAGCAACCCTGTGTCTGCATGATGGCTGAATTAGGGTTTTACTGCTGTGAACAGGCACCATGACCAAGGCAAGTCTTATAAATAACATTTAATTGGGGCTGGCTTACAGGTTCAGCGGTTCAGTTCATTATCAAGGTGGGAGCACTGCAGCATCCAGGCAGGAATGGTGCTGGAGGAGCTGAGAATTCTACATCTTCATCCGAAGGAAGCCAGGAACAGACTGGGCATCCTCAGGTGGCTAGGAGGAAGATCACCCCCATAGTGACACTTCCTCCATTAAGGCCATACCTTCTAATAGCACCACTACCTGGGACAAGCATATGCAAATCATCACATTTCACTCCCTGACCCCGACAGGCTTGTTCAAACACATGAGTCTATGAAGGCCATACCTAAACATAGCATAATAAAAAAGTACATTTAATCCAACTTCCAAAGTCCCCATGGTCTATAGCAATATCAACAATGTTAAAAGTCTAAAGTTCAAAGTCTCTTCTGAGATCCACCTAATCACTTAACTTTAAGACAGGCTGGGCAGACTCCAAACCCTGCATCTCCATGTCTGATGTCAAAGTCATCTTCAGATCTTCAACTCCCTTTTCATCTTTGTTGACTGCAATGAGCTTCTTTCTCCTACGCTGGTTCCCCTCCCTGTTAGCAGCTTTCCTTAGCAGAGAGCCTGTGGCTCTGGCATCTTTAACATTTTGGGGTCCTCAAGTCAACTTCAGTTTCACAGCTTCTTGTTTCAATGTCTGGGATCCACACATGATCTTCTGGGCTCCTCCAAAGGGCTGGTGTCACTTCTCCAGCTCTGCCCTCTGTAGCGCTCTAAGCTCAGATTGATCCTCTCCACTGCTGCTGCTGTTCTTGGTGATCATCCCATGGTACTGGCATCTCCAATACACTGGGGTCTTCCGCTGTAACTAGGCTTCACCAATAGCCTCTCATAGGCTCTCTTCATGGTGCCAAGCCTCAAATCCTTTGCATGACCCCTTCAGTCCTGGATTGTCAACTACTACTGAGGGTGCACCTTCACCAATGGCCTCCCATGGCCTCTCACAGTGCCAAGCCTCAGCTCTTCTTCATGATGCCTTCATGCCATCAAAACCAGTACCACCTGGGTGACTCTTACACATTACCAAGAACATCTGCAGCACTAGGTAAAACCTTGTGCTACTCTGGAACACATTTCTTTTTGTGCTCTCAGAAAACAGTTCCCAGGAAATTTCACCTCAGTGATGCTGGTCTCTTAATCACCACTAGTTTCTTAGCTCCAGCTAACCAGCATCAATCGTCCCAGGAGTCTCCTTCTCCTCTTCTCTATAAAGCCAGAGCCACATGGCCGAAGCTGCTGAGTTCTGCTGCTTGCAGGAGCTGCAATATGGCCCCCTTGTTCTATTACCTTATCATTAGCTTCCTTTTTTCCAACACCTTCACTGCCTAAGCTTGGCTGTCCTGGACCTTGCTCCGTAGACTGACTTTGAACTCAGAGATCTGCATGCCTGTCTCCTAAGCACTGGGATTAAAGGTGTGGTCCACCAAGCCTGGATTTAAGGTTTTCTTCACCTAGAACTTGCTCTGTTCTAGGCTGGCCTTAAACTCAGAGAGCTGCTTGTCTTTGCCTCCTGGGATTAAAGGCTTGTACTCCCATGCCTAGACCTAAATTTAGCTGGGTGGAATCTTGCCCCAAGGTCACTACTCCCTTAATTCAATTTAACATCCTTGAACACAGGATTCAGCTCCATTTCATTTCCTAGTGTCCCTTTAATACTCAAACTATTTTCCTTTCTCAGCTTGCTACATTTTTTTTCAAAATGCTCTTCATCAGATTTAACCAGAGTTCTATTGGGTTTTTTGAGATCTCCTTTGTCGATGCAATTAATATAAATCTCTTTACCTCAGCCTTAGGCAGTCTCCTCAGACACTGGCAAAAAGCAGCCATGCTCTTCACCAAAACAGCACAAAGTTCTTCTCCACGGAAACCTCTTGGGCCAGCAGCACTACATAGTTCAAATGACCCTCAGCATCACTGTCATCCATTTTCCTACTAGGTTGGCCCATTAAGCCCCACTTAAAGCATTCTGTAGTTCTCCAAATCCACTCCCTGGGCCAAGCATATGCAAACCGTCACAACAGCTGCATTCTCTTTGGTGCTAATGTGGGCCATGGACATCTACACAGACTTGCTGCTGCAAGGCCACAGAGCCAGACATGGCAGCATGGGCAAGACTTCACCACGGCCTCAGGTGGAATCGAAGGCTACTCACATCAGGCTTCCTCTCCAACCCTGACTCCAGTTCTGCCTGTATTCACAGTGTTCAAACCATTTCGCTCCTCTTTATCTCCCATCTCTCCGCCCCATACTTGCTCACGGTAGTGTCTCATGCCGTGAGCAGGCCACACAGCAGGCAAGGCCTCTGGTGTCTTCAAATGTTTGCCCCCAAAGATTCCAAAGAAAATAAACCTCTGGCCAAAGTTAAACACAGCACAGTAAAACTGTGATTCAATATATAGTTGTCTGGTTTCATGGCTGAACCACTACCACAACCAGAGAGACGAGCAGACAGGCCGATGAGGAGAAGTAAACAGAGCAGACCATATCAGTCGGCTGTGGGTCTCCATTCCACACGTCCTGCTCTTCTTCCTGGACGAGGATGCAGCTCCGGGAGTCACAGTGATTCATAGTGGTCAGTTTTCTCAGAAGGCAAGGGCCCACTGGCACTTGCATTTGTTATTGGCTCTGTTAATGAACAGCATAATTCACCATCCCCCAGGAGCGAAAACAGCAACTGCCTTGGTTCTCCAGTCCTGCCTCTCTTCATGGTGCACACATCCCAGCTTCTGTCTTCCAACTCCACCACGTTTGCTTGCTCTTTCTCCCCCCTCACTCCACCACTTACTCACTACATGACTGCCCTGGCCACACTGTTGTCTAGGCATTTCCTTCGGTGCTTGGGCCCTCACAACCTACTCTCTATATTTTTAAAGAACGGGTCTCAACGTGTAGGCCTGCCTGGCCTGGAATACACTCTACAGACCAGCCTGGCTTAGAACTCAGAGGCCTGCCTGCCTCTGCGCCTGGGGTGCTGGAGTTAGAGACATGGCACACCTTCACCTATTTGTTCTAGCCAAATCTTAGAATAATTTGACCAAATACTAATTTTCTTAAAGGTGTGAATCCATGGAATTGTGATTCCTCCTGGCTGGAGAACTAACTTTAGTAGTTTAAACAGACGAGTCCTCTCCCTTATTGTCTTTTTTTTTTTTAATTTTTTTTTTAAGATTTTATTCATTTATTATATATAAGTACACTGTAGCTGACTTCAGACACACCAGAAGAGGGCATCGGGTCTCTTTACAGATGGTTGTGAGCCACCATGTGGTTGCTGGGAATTGAACTCAGGACCTCTGGAAGAGTAGTCGGGTGCTCTTAACCACTGAGCCATCTCTCCAGCCCCCTTATTGTCTTTTTAGTGACCTATGGGAGCGCTGAGACTTTCCTTCAGAATCCCAGCATGGTTTTAGTCATGACTTCACACTTTCTGCAGCTGTGGTGAATGCGTCTGCTCCAACTTCTGATTACCATGCACTAAGGCTTAGGAGTGGGCTGGCGTGAGAGATGGGAAATGGTCAGATCTTAGCCAGTTGGTAGAAATGGTCTGGCTAGGAACTGGGTGCCAGCAGGGCCTGTGGCACAGGAAACACTCACTGCAGACATTGCCAGCTGTTAGGTATCCTTGGTGTTCTCCTCATTGACAGCTTGCTTCTTAGAAGGAAATGCTCAAGGAGAGACTCAGGGCCCTGTTCTTATTTAATGACATTTTGGTAGTTAGAGGCCCAGGACCAGGAGGCTTTTAAGGAGTCCTTCCTCTGCTTCAGGCCATGACCCTCGTCGACACACGTGTGCACCAAGGAAGCTGCTTCTGGTTAGCTTACCTTTCCTCCCACCACTCCCTCCCCCTTTTGGAGTACAGGCTGGGGAACTACTCTGGAAAGGAAGGCCAGCAGACGCTCCTCTCCCCTCCCTCATACAGTGCTCTGAAAGCAGGCCAGGAGAGAGCAGTATATTTTGCAAAAATGAAATGAGAAATTCCTAAAGAGCTTGACTGTAAACCTGGTTTCAGAGTGGCAGAGGCTCTGTGGAGGGAGGGTAGCTTATGAATGGGGCTGGAGGGTCAACCACAGCCACACTACGAATGAGGAAACGGGGAGAGCATGCAGCGTGCAGACCTAGCTCCTCTCCCGGCTTCACTCTCAATCCAGGTGACATAACAATTACATCAACTCTCCACGGCGCAAATGGTGGGTGAATTCCCATTTGTTCTTACAGATTTTATTTTTCTCTATGTGTCTGTACACATATATGTACATGAAGGTCATAAAAGGTCATTAAATCCCCCCAAGTTAGTTATAGGAACTTAATGTTCTCCACAAGAGAACAAACCTTATTAACTAATGAGTCAAGTTAATCAATATTAACTCCACTCCTCAAGTTAATAGGGTTTTTAAGGAAAATAACTAAATAACCAGAAATAAGACATGGCAATTGTCTTTGAAAAGTTTGAGTCAGTCCTCATTGCTGACACCCACAATCCCAGCATTTAAGAGGCTGAGAAAGGAAGATTACAGTTTTGAGGTGAAGCTGGGTAGACTACACAGCAAAATGCCACTTTAAAAATGGCATCCCATTTGTGAAAGGCTCAATTTGTGGTCCCAAAATTTCTATTAAAGTAGCACACTTAAAGCCACATTTCTCAGAAATTATGCCTTTTAGTAGAATAAAGTATACCTCCCAGAAATACCCCTCAACAATAAGCCACTCAGAGAGCTGTTTGTGTGTGTGATGTGAAACTGCACGCAGCTTTGCACCTCAGGCAGACCAGTGTGTGCACACGGACCTAACTCAGGCACCAAAGGGCAGAATGAGTGCCATGCACTGTCCTGGGAACGCTTATCACAGGCCAAGAAGAGAACCTTATCCTCAGGACTGAGATGGCAGGCAGCTCCTGAGCCACCCCAGGTGACTACTAATGGTGACACTGTCTCTGAAGTGGAATTCCTCTTAGCCTCCACCACACTTACAAAACAGTGATGTCATCTACCAATAGACCTCAAATCGATGAGATAAAGGAGAAAACTTAATGTATTAAAAACACAGCACACAAAGATAATTTTCATTTTGAAAAGAGTTATGCAACTTTTTATAAGCTGTATAAATTATAGCAAAAAGTTGGGGACAATGATTTAGGTTAAAAATATTTATCACAAGCAGATTTCCCCTTTCCCCATATTAAAAAGAAACTAAGGCCTGGTTCAACCCATTTCTTTTTTTTTTTTTTTTTTAAAGATTTATTATTTATTATATATGAGTACACTGTAGCTGTCTTCAGATACACCAGAAGAGGGCATCGGATCTCTTTACAGATGGTTGTGAGCCACCATGTGGTTGCTGGGAATTGAACTCATGACCTCTGGAAGAGCAGTCGGGTGCTCTTAACCGCTAAGCCATCTCTCCAGCCCTCAACCCATTTCTAAACCCATTATCCAGTAAAGTACGACACTTAGGGAAGGGATTGAGAAAGTCAGAGCTGGGAAAGAACAAAACCAAACATCAAATGGATCCTGGACACTTTAGTCTTTAATTAAGCACATAAAACTGTACTACTTGATATATTTCTCCATGAACTTTTTGTGAAATTCAGATCGCAGCGTATCGTTTACAAATCTTTTGTCTTTCTTTTGATCATCTATACCCTTTGCACAGTTCTTAAAAACAACATCATCGTCCCACCTAAAGAGGAAAAACAGAGAACAAAGTGGTTACAGTTCTATCAGGAGTCGAGAACAGGACAGACCGTAAGTCATCACAGTGCTCAGCACACCTGATAGCACAGCAGCAGCCTGCTCACTGCGCTAGGCTGTCACAGCAGCAGCCTGCTCACTGCCCTAGGCTGTCACAGCAGGAGGACATCCCTACTCAGAGCACACACCACTGCTCTAGTAGAGCCAGTCTGCGTTACAAGAGAGACTCACAGATTGGGCTTAGGTAAAGGTGTGGCATTTTCAGATTTAAAACCCAAAGGCAGGGCCACTGTCCTGATCCAGATATCATCAGACAGTAAGGGATCTGTTTGTCATGCTTTGTAAAGTTTCATACATTCTTCTCATCAGTTATACCCACCATGACACACAACATGATGCAAGGAGGCACTACAGGAATGGAACAAGTAAGACTTATAGATTGTCCCAAGCCTGCTCAAGTGCTCAGAGTAGGGCACATTTCAGAAAACATTAAACACACCCATAGGCAGTGTTACAGAAAGTACATACATCAGAGCCATCACCTCCTCTGTGAACATAAGCCTTCACATACAGCAAAGACACTCGCAAACATGCATTGGACACAGCCTATGTAACATGCATGTATGTGCTGGTGCATGCTTAACAGGAGAAGCTGCCCAAGGGAAATGAGCAAAGCTATGTCCACTTGTGGGAACTATGTCAGTAAACTTGTCTTGATGTAGTGCACACACACACAAAGCTGAACTTGACAGTGTGACAGGGACAGTTACTCCTGAACCTACAAATGCTTGTTTCATATTCAACATGTAATTGATAGTTTCTGTTAACTTACTCCCTCATTTCCCACACCCAACTGCCCTGCCCCCCTGCAACGCTAAGGTATGGTGCTCACTCCCAGCACTTACACCACTAGCCCTAGACCATCCCTCTTCTCCCTCCCACTCCTATGTGAACCTCTGGCTGTCCTCCTCTCTGGCTGCTTAGTCTCAGTCTAAGACTTTAAGTTCAAATACTATCCATTATGCATTTACTATGCACTTAGACTGGGCACCACTCTAGGTACTGACACTATCTTTTCACTTCTCTCTGCCCATGCTGGCAACTCCCAGATGCATTATTTCCAGCTCAGAGAAGCTCTGGAGACACACAGGCTAGATTCAGATGTACAGAGTATTCCAAACCTACAATGCCTGAATCCTGTTTCCTCTTTCAGTCAGCATAAGCCACACTCATCCTCATTCCTGCCTGGCAACTGCTCAGGTCAAATGCTTAGAGACCGGCTCTGATAACCTGCAGGTTGTCACCAAACATCTCCTTGCCTGTACTCCTGCCTTCAAGAATATGTGTTAAGTTTTTAGCTGTAGAGGTCACTACAAAGGTCACTACATTTACTGTGATGGAGTAAAGAAGCCAAGGAGTTTAGGGAAAAACAGTTGTTACTATGACTTTAAAAGAACCATGGCTCTGGGATGAGAAGAGGCTGGATGTGCGCTTTGCTCATGAAGGGTGGTGAGGGAGGGGAGGAGGGAACTGGGGAGGTGAGGAGGGATAGATGTGAGGTTAGGTACTTCACACCCACACCCACAATTCCCCTGCTACAGCAGCTCCTGTGAGGCGTCCCCATCTCCCTCTGGGGCCCTGACTTTAACTTAGCTTTGGTTAGTCAGCACTGTGCCTCCAGTACACAACTAACCTGACTTCCGCCCAGCACAAGTTCCTACAGGACCACTCCCTTGAACACTGAGTGTCAACCTTGGTTTCACTGTTCAGTGACCTCTTACAGGGAACAGGAGTTTAAGGAAGCCTCTATCTTTCCACCTTGTGACTTGGATGTATATCTATGAAGATTTACAAGTGTATGATCTGTGTGTCTTATAATATCAAACATGAATATGGCCATACCAAGTCCCCCAAATCCTTCTAGAACTGAATTGTGAGGGGTGGTCTTGAGGACCCCAACACCCACATCTCAGATGCAGTTTTGTACCTACGGTCAAGGGCTAGCTTCATCACTGTGGCTCTCTCATTTAGAAGTCACTCCTCCACCTCTTTCCATCTTCCCTTACTGTAGAGTCTTTAACTGGGAAGGTTATCAATAGGAGGTGGGGTCCTAGAAGCTTTATCTAACACACGCAGCCCTAACCACAGTCCACACACATACGACGACCATTACTATTAGTACCTTCTTTTAACCTTGAAGTTGGCCTGAGGCTGGGACGGGCCCGTGAGATTCAGGAGAGGGTTTCCACTCAGAATGTTTTCCATGCGAATTCTCTCTTCCTCTGCTTTTTGTTCTTGCTCCTGTCAATGACAGAGGAAGACCCAGTTGCTCACTCCAGGCCAACTGTCTTAGATTAGCCCACAGATGAAGTCAGACAGCATAGGGTGAAGGGGTGGTTTTCCTTCTCCTTTTTTAAACGACAGGGTCTCCAGCAGCCCAAGCTGGCGTAGGACTTCCTAGGAGCAGGGGATGACTCTGACCTTCTGATCCAACTTCTGAGTGCACTGCAGGTGTGCAAAAGCATGCCCAGTTTTGCAGTGCTAGGGATGGGGTCCAGGGCCTGCTAATGCTAGAAAAGCACTTTACCACTGACTCACTCCGCTTTTTGATTCTTGATAAATGCCAGAAAAATCTTATTTATAAAAGTTGAGTACTTTGCCATTTTTATTATAAGTAGCTTGTCCTTGCCAACATAGGCATTAGCCTCTCTAAACTATGAAAAGCCGAGATGCTTATACAAATTAATTTAAGAATATATTAATAAACATAATTTAAGAACATATTACTGAAGAACAGTTTAGCAAGGTTATTGTCTCACTCTGTAAGGGCTACAGACAACATAATTTAATTTTGAGTTACTAACCATGTAAGTTTCCATCTCTAGGACTGATTGGTTATTAGCAGACAAGCTATCTTATAAAAGATGGTTACATTCTAGTAATTGCACTTTCACTAATTTACATAAATACCTTCTCTTCTTATGCTTTATGGTTACCGGGTTCTGTTATACTTTTCCTATATACTTTCTTTATAGCTACAATACTGTCTATATTTTAAAAAAGCATTTCTGTATATATTAGCGTGTATGCGTGCATATGGGTTCCATAGTACAATGGAGGTCAGGGGACAACTCGCAGAAATTCCTTCTCACTGTGTAGGCCATCTTGCCCATTCTCCATTGTTTTAAAGACAAAAGTTTTCAATACTAGTTCAGTTTGACCTTCAACACGGCATTTTTCTGCCTTAGCCAATGAAGTGTGGGGATTAGAGGTGTGAGCCACCATGTCTAGATCATTTTCGTCACTCGATTTTAACATCAGGTTCCTTAAACTCAAATCACTCCATTTCAAGACTTAGAAACCCAAAATTCTAAAATTCTTACCTGTAATTTTTGTAGTTATCTGTTAACATAACTTAAATCAAATATCAATCCTACTTTATTGTGCTTTGGGGATGACAGAAATCGATGACCTAATAGATCAAGAAGAAAGAGTCTCTCTAGAAGTCACTTTAAAAATGAACCTTATTCCCATATAGGTTCCTGATACTTCATTTTAATATGCAAATGTGAACAGTGGATTTCACTTTTACCAGGACGAGTAACTGGTAGGCGAAAAGTACGTCACTTGTGGGAAAACCTTTTAGGTTACTGCAGAGATCTCAAAGTCGGGAACTTTCTATTACAATTAGGATCAACAGCTTTTAAGCTTACCAGGGTGGGGAAGAGAGCACTGAGGTGGCTCAGCAAATAGCGGTGCTCGTCAGTAAGCCATAGCCTGAATTCAACCCCAGGTTCAGTTACCAAACCATGGGTCTTCTAATCTCCATGCATGCATCTACCCCCGAATCCAGCAAAAAATTTCAAAAGATGCCACAAAACCAGGAGCGTGCCCACTCACACTTAACACACAGCACTGGGGGGAAAAGGCAACCCTTTTTCCCTGCTCGGCTACCAGGCCTATAGCCTAATGGTCAGATAGCCTGTGGGTCAGATCCACACTCCCGCCTCCACACTGGAGAATTAGATCTTTGGAAACATGGCCACCCTATTTATATAGGCACCGTACCCACTTCTGCCCTGGAATAGTGTAGAACAGATGCGGTGGTCAGCCATATAAGATCAGTTATTGTCTGGTCCTCACAGCAAGTGTGCTCATCTATACACTGGCTCCTTAGCTTCAAAATGCTACTGTAAGGGGCTGGAGAGATGGCTCAGTGGTTAAGAGCACTGACTGCTCTTCCAGAGGTCCTGAGTTCAAATCCCAGCAACCACAATGTGGCTCACAACCATCTGTAATGGGATCTGGTGCCCTCTTCTGGTGTCTGAAGACAACTGCAGTGTCCTCACAGACATAAGAATAAATAAATCTTAAAAAAAAAAAAAAAAAAAAGCTACTGTAAGACCTTCATAAAGCAGCAAAAAAGGAAGGCAGGGACAAAAGAAGTGAAGCTGTCACTCAATTCCAAGAAATACCAGCACATTCTATACAGAAATTAGAGGAAATGCCAGGAACTCTTAAGACCTTAAAAAGTGCTTCTATCTGTCCCCTGGGTGTCAACCAGAAAACTGCAGACAGTTTAGGCATCTATTAGCTTTCCTCTATAGACCAAAGTTTATGAGGACTGTTAATGAGAATTATTATATTTTCTTCCAATCTGAGTTCAGTCTCCAAAGCCTATCTAGTCTTTTTCTGAATTCTTCCTTGACCCTTCTAATTAACATGAACCTTACCTCCCTAGATGCTTAGCACTGGCCCATGAGAGCGCCTTTCCCTGAAGGTTTTTATTCTTGGCTCAAATAAAACCTTATACCAAAGCCCACAGCAAAGGCTGTGGTACTTCGCTTGAATACGGAGCAGAGGCCTCTCACTTGATACTTTGTGTGAAGGTAAAACTCATCGCCACTCTCTCACTCTCTGCTTTCCGTCTATCAGCCCAATGGAGGTCATTTCTGCTGCCACAACCAATAGTCACGTACTTACCGTCCACACAGCGTTACCAACATCTGTTTGTCTCTCTCATTTTCAATTTTTTTTAAATGTTTATTTTGTGGTATTTTGCCTGCAAGTAGGTATATGCATCACACACATGCTTGGTGACTAAGGAGACCAGAAAGGAGTCAGATCCCTGAGAACTGGAGTTACAGGTGGTTATGAGCCACCATGTACATGCTGGGAATTGGACCTGGGTCCTCTGCAAGAGCAGTCAGTGCTCTTAATAACTGAGCCATCTCTCTAGCTCTTACCATGCAGATTATAGTTCATTTCATTGCATATGAGGATTACTGACACAGTCTCAAACTTTTTCTAACCTCTCTACTTTTACCAAAAGCAATCAACCCTGCACACATGAAGGAGCTCCATGAATCCTTTAGAACAAAGCCTTCACGTCCTACACACTGCTCTATAAACCTGGTACTCTACACCTTCAACTTTCCTGAGGCAGTCTTAATCTGTAGCCCAGGCTGGCCTCAAACTGCAAAACCTGCCTGAGCTTTCAACACTAGGATCTAGAGTATTCTCTTGATTTTTTTTCAGTTCAATGTTATTTTTCCCCATTGTGTAGTTGAAGATATTGTGGCTATGCAAATAGGTTGGGTGTCTTGCCCTGGACTATATAGAACTAACTCCCTCCCTCCCTTTTTTTTTTTTTTTTTTTTTTTTTGAGACACAAATGTCTCAAAGTAGGCAGGAGACAAAAAGAGAATCTTTATAAACCACGTGGACCAGCAGTTCTCAACTGTGGGTCACGACTCTTTGGGGATTAAATAACCCTTTCACAGGAGTTTCCTGTGACAACTGGAAAACACAGATATGTGAAGCATGAAGTTAGTTATGAAGTAGCAACCATGTAATGTTATGGTTGGGAGTTACCATAGCATGAGGAACTGTATTAAAGAGTTGCAGCATTAGGAAGGCTGAGAACCATTGCTGTAGACTATCTTTAATTCTGGCGTTTAATTAGGAAATCATTTATTCATTTGCTTTTAAACAAGTTGAGCATCATAGTTCTATCTGAACTATCTGAAAGAAATGTCCCATATAATTAGGAGCCTGAGAATGCCACTTTAAGAAGACAGATCTCCAGGTGTTAGAACATTTAGACATGGTTTAGAACGTGATGGTGTGGTGTGAATAGCAACACTACCTTTCTGGCCTGCTCTTCAGCTCTCTCCTTCTTGATCTTTTCTAGCTCTGCAAGAAGAGCTGCAGTGTCATCGTCATCGCTTTCCTCTTCAAAATCCTCATCTTCCTCCTGTGACAGGTCAAGGGGACCAGGAATAGCAGAAAGAAAACATACGTCATTTACTTTTCTCATAGAAACTGTACTTACCAAGTCTTTGGAACAAATTTAAAGGGAAACATACCGGAAGATATAACCAATACAAATATAATAAATAAAACCCAACCAAAAATTATAAATGCTTAATAAAATGTCAACCCCTGATAAAGTACCTTTCATATTTACATGGCCAAAAAGCATTTTCAAATGGGACGTTCTAAAACAAGCAATGCTTCACACTCAAGTACATTACTATCTTCAGTGTCCTACCCCTAAAGAGTTAAAGTAATTTCACGTAGCTCAAAATGACTAAAGTTAGCAAGTGCAAATGTGCAAAAACGGGTACTAAGATTCCGACAGAAATATCTGGAATGAAAAACTGAATTCCACTTACTGTAAACTTTCTCATTTTAATGACTCATCAGTCAGCTCTAATTGCTGACATATATGCAATTCGATACTACTCAAGGAAGGCCACTCAGGTAGCTCAGTTGGCGCTGTTAGTCAGGCGTAGCAGACTACTCAGGAGGCTGAGGTGTGAGGCAGGAAGGCTGTGGTTAGTAGACCAGCCTCAGTCACAGACAACAGAAAGATGGCAGTGTGTCCCAGTGAATGCTCAAGTTCTATCCGCTTCGACTGCTTGCCTCTCTAGTCACTAAGGGGTCTCTGAGCGCTATGTGTCTAAAAAGGCATCCTATCTAAGGGAAGTAAAGGGCAGCCCTGGGTAGAATGCTCAATGTGCTATTCACAGGGCACTCATCCTGACAGTGTCCTGTGCAGTTCAAGCAAGGCAGGCTAACCTCCTGCACCACTGACAATACTGTCAGGGGTGGGCATATCCTTTTTCACTGACTGCTTCCACACAGCCCTCCGGATTAAACCTGTCCTAAAAGTCCTTGACACAGAAGAATACTTGATGTTTTAAAAACAATATAAACTTCAAAGTCGAGGTCAGTGATATATTTCAGTAACATAAAGCCAAAGTGTATTAAATTTTTTTTTCAGGAAAATATGATATGCTGTGCCCAATGGCAGAGGCCCACAGTTCCAGCACTGAGGCGGCTTGAAACAAGCAAACAAATAAACACAAGCTAACCCAAACCCAAACCTAAAACACGTACATCTGTGAGAGGATCGTCAGCATCAAGGTTGGCAGCAGGAATCTGGTCTAAGCGGGGCTTCTTGGACACCGAAGAGGAAGTTGTGTGTTCTGAAGAAAACAAACATTTAGCATATTGAAGTACATACTGGATTTTAAGTAACATTTTAGAAACCTTTGGGCAAAAAGAATCCACACAAAGCACAGTGACAGCAGGGACCCACCCTGTGACGGGCAAGTAAGTCTCTGATAAATACTTGTTGGTTAACATGGGGTGAATTAGTGAGCACGCAGATCACAGCGTCTCAGGAGACTAGCCAATGCTCACATGTGGTAGAAACATAAAAAGGGTAACTGATGCTTCTCTCAAAACTCATCAATTACATGGGGAGTCCCAGACAGAAGGCCTCGGGCGGGTTCCAGCTGCTGTAAAGTCAAAGTCTACTGACAGGAACTGAAAAATGGTTTTAAACACTTCAGGTCACCATGTCTTCAGTACCAATGCATGACAAGATGGGACTGGAATAAACCTCATTATTGTCTCTTATCAAAGAGGTATAGCTCACAACAATGTTAATTGTTTCCAATCACCAGGAAACAGTTTGCATCACATAACTATGTGACACACGAGGGACAGCAGATACCTCGGGTTGGACGGTCCCTATTTTTCTCCCTTGCAGCAGCTCTCTCCCTCTCTTCCAACTCTCTCCTGAAGTCACGGTTGCGAACCTCTTCAGGGGCATCCTGTGTGGTTTGTCTTAAGTAGAAAAACAAAACAAGCCAAAACAGGTCAAAAATGTTGCCCCCAGTTGTCAAGGAAAAGAACCTATATGGCTATAGCAACTTGAGACAATTCAGAATGTAAGTGTCAATCAAGAACAAAACGGAAGAGGACAATATCCCAATCAGAGTGCTATTAATACACTCGTGGGGTTCCGTATCACACAACTTCCTACAGCAGGACGTCTCTTGAAAACAGTCCTCCACTCAGGGCTGTTACAGCAACTCCCATACTCACTCAGAAGACTGAGCTGGTTATCATGACTAGTGAGGGCTTCATCCACACCAGCAATCCCTGCTCAATAGGAACTTATGCTGAAAGACCGTAGAGCACTTTACAACTACAGCAAATAATTGTATTGTAAACTTTTTGAAAGCCTTTTCTTGGAAGATCGGTAACTTAAATACTATTAATTTAGACATGATCATAAGTCATGGTTGGTTCCATTCTGTGAACAGGACAAATGAAAGGCTTCTTACCTGTACTTTATCTTTGTATGAGAGGGAAGGTCTCTGCTTGAATACTGCTTGGAGAGCTGGCTCAAATCACCTTCTCCTTTTCCTCTCCCACCTCTTGCAGGTTCAAAAGTTGGCCTGGCTGCTGTTGTCATCTTCTATTCTTTGACAAACATGGGTTTAATTATACTTTCATTTTATAGATCATTCATAATTACCTGTCCTTAAATCATTCTCAAAACTCTCCCCAGAACTGCTTAAGTAGTTTGCTTCAGTACAAGTCTCTAAAGAGCAGAATCATGAAATTCAGGGTGTTTACTAGATATGCACTGCCAGGCAGCTCTTATTTGATATAAATAACTACTCTGAAGGTCTGAGTCTGTGCTTCTGTTTTAGCTGGGTAGCCCTGCGCAAGTCTCCTAGCTTGATTCTATCACTTGTGGAATGTTGATACTTCTATAGAATTATTATGAGATTTCTGACACGTGATGTCAGATCTTGGACAACAGTGTAGTGTGGCTTTTAAAATAAATGACTTAAATTTTTTTTTTTATATCCCACTAGCACTAGGTTCTCTGAGATTTTGTTTTATTTATTTTTTATGATAGGATCTCACAATGTATTTCTGGCTGAATTAGAATTCACAATGCAGATCAAGCTGGCCTAGGACTCTCCAGAGATCTACCAGACTGCCTCTGCACTGCTGGAATTGTCCGGCCAAGATTTGCATTTTTATCAGAAACCTCACACTACAGCAAATGGACCAATAAAAAACAAATTTCTTTTAAAGTTACAGGCAAACTTATTGAGTGTCTTAGAGTTTGTTTAAAACCCAATGACATTTACACTGGCAACATTACCCCAGAATCTTGTTGATTCAATTTCCCTCTAAAGCAGTTACCGCAACATTCGTAAAGCTTTGGTAGGCTGTAACTTAACGCAATCCTAAGAAAATCGGAACTCCACTCAACCAAACATCAAGAACTGGGCATGACTGGGTACTACTCCTGTGATTCCAGAGCTTGGGGGGTGAGAGCAATAGAATCGGGAGTTCCAAGCTAGCCTAGGCTACCAGAGAACCTTTTGCAATTTTTAGCTGTCAAATAAGAATTCCAGCCTAACTACAGGGCTACTAAATCTCCGTTAGCTTAAGCAGCATGCTCAGACAGACCGTGTGGGACGTGGGAGTTTCTACCCCATCCTACCCTCCTTTGCTTTTCTCAGTGTCAGCGGTGCCGCGCCGGTGACCGCCCCGAGCTCGGCTGCAGCTCCCGACCGCCATTCCAGCACCGCGGCCCGGACGATAGTCACGGCTCGCGGGGCCTCCCCGACTCCCCGGTGCGGCCCGCACAGGGACCACAAACCACTATGCCCTGCTACTCACTGTGGCGGGGGTTCGACGCAGTGCCTTCAGAAGCTCACTCACGAACCATTGCGACCCTTAACTCCCAGAAATCTCTGCGCAAAACCGGAAGCAAAATGCAGAACTTCCAGTCTCTACACCTGGGACTCAACTAAGACCCGGAAGCAAAATCTTCGCGCTCCCAACGGCTGTGTAGAAGACGCGAACTCCACACCCGGAAGCAAATCCCGAGTTGGTTTTTTTTTTTTTTTTTTTTTAAACCGTCTTTTAGAGGCTGACCCAGTGACCAATCCGCAGAGACACGGGAAAAAGATGGAGTGACGTCGCCTAGGGGCGGAGCCAAGGCTGCTTAGGGGGCGGGCGTTTGAAACCGGTGCTTCATAGTCGACCCCAAATATCATCTTGTGCCTTTGAGAACCAATTACTTAATCTCTCTTGCGTCTTTTCCTTTCCCGACCCCCTCCCAGACTCTTTCGCTGCGGTTCTGCGAGGACGGAAGGCGCCAGGAGCCGGTCCGCGTCTCGCAAGCGTGAGATCTGAGGAGAGCTTGCCAACTGACCGACCCAACGGCTCCTGCTCCTCAGTAGACCCCGCAGCCTAGGGACTAGAGTTGTCACTTAAGTGGATATGAAGAAGGCGCAAATAAGTACGGGGGCAGCCACGAGCTTTCCAAAGGTACCATTCCTGCGAAACCACTGGCCTTGAAGGCAGGGGTTATAGTCGCATTGCTTGTTAAGATATATAAATATATATATATATATATATACATAGCTATATGCATTAAGCGTTGTAGTGTGAGAGGAGATGCCGTGAGCGTTTACGATAGTGAGAATTTATGGAACAGTGGGCCTAACTGCCAGGAGGAGCACGAGATGGGTAAGATGGCTTCGCCAACGTTGTCTTGGTGTCCATCATTGAGATTTTGGGGACGGCCAATGCTCGATAAAGAGAATTCTGTTCTCCAGTTTATCTCAAGTGGAAGGATCTCCTAAAACTGAACATTTCAGTTCTTCCCTGACCTTCCTTTGGAACTTTTAAATGAAGAAAGAGAATTATAAAAGAACCCCCCCCCCCCAATGTGCCTCCCCTGAAAGTAGAAGGTGAAAAGCTTCGTTTCTTTCTTTTTCTTTTTTTTTTTTTAATTTATGGAAGGTGTGCACCTCTCTCAGCCTCACACAAAGGACGCTGCTATCATATTAGTGGCTCCAACCCAAAGCTGGAGACCCTCTACCTTCCCTCATCACATCCTGTTCACTTGCCATGCTTGCCCAGTATTGTGAAAATTACCCTGAGCTTCCCTTCCCTGTTACTAACCCTCAATTCAGGCCACTGGCATTTTCCTCTTGGATTTGTAATTGCCTTAAAGGGATGTTCCTAGCTTTGCACAGAACAGGAGATCTTTTCAGATTACCAGCTAGTGTTTTTGACACCTAGGATAAAACAACCACTTGTGTTTTAACTTACCCAGGCTGACTCCTGCCTGCCTGCCTTCCCGACTTCAGTCAGTCTCGGGTACATAACACTCTAGATACACTCAACTGGACATTTCTGTTTCTTCCAAGGCAGGATTCCATTGTTGCCTTTGAGTTTTGAATCAAGGTCTTGCATTGTAGCCCAGGCTAGCTTTGAACTTAAATTATATGTCTCCTGCCTCAGACCCCTGAGTGCAGGCGTGCATTCTTCTGTTTTTCAAAGTCTTGGACTGTGTTTCTTACCTCTGTCCCCAAGACAACTGTAACTCCATTCTTCAGGTCATAGCTTGTTGCTGCCTCCTTAGTGAGGTTTCCTTGACATTTACACTGTGCCCCACTCTTCCCTTGCAAAAATGTCTTTATGCACCCAGTTCTGTATTTCCATAATGCTGAACCCTAGTTGGG